>NW_018127909.1:971613-984061 GCF_001952655.1 Monopterus albus | reverse complement strand
TTTTTTAGGGAACATTGTTTTTAAACATTTCAATAATTTTCTCACACATATGTTGGTAAACTGGTGGTCCTCGGCCCATCTTTGCTCCTAAAGGGCTCAGCCTTTCCTGGATGCCACTTTTGTACCAAATCATGATTGTAGTCACTTGTTTACATCACCTGTTTCTAATGGAACAGGACACAGATGATTTACACATTGCTATTTTCAGTTTTAATTTTGATTTTACATACCATCCAAACCTTTTCTGATTTGGGGTTGTATTCTTAATGTAGTCATAGCACCAGAGTTCCAGCATTTTTGTCAGGGAGGTGAGTGACGCTCCCGTGAAGATAGAGGACTGAACCCAATTAAAGAGCCAGTCAGCTGAAGTGGTAGAACAGACTTTAATGTCCTTTTGTGATTTCAGCAGAAACACACACAGTCTTGGGGGATCAGGCAGAAGGGTGGTACTTAATACAGTCCAGAGTCGAAGTCTCCAGCAGGGCAGCAAAGGCAGAATCACAGGTTGGTTGAACAGGCAGGGTGTCGATCTCAGGTTGGCAGTCAGACAAGAGGGAGCAGGCTGGATCACAGGTCGTTCAAGCAGGCAAGGGTCCGGTACCAGGAAAGCAGTCAGAAGAAAACGCTGGAGAGTCTAGACAAGGCATAGAACAATCTGGCAGCTTCTCACAGTGTGAGGAGCTGCTATATGCTGTGGTGAACAGGTGTGGGTGATTAGTGGCAGGTGAAACCAATGTGCATGATGAACTGAAGTTACCGGGGTTTTGGATGAGCTGGTGACAGGAAGTATTTTCAGAATAAAAGCAGGGAAAACCGGAAGCCAGCGGGGCAGGACAATGACAATTTTAGGTGGCAAATCATGACCTGAAGCATTCAGGTATGAATAATTTTTCCATTCTCATTAAAAAAGTGATTTGTACACATACAGCTATGCTCTTAATGTGATGCCTTTCACTATGCAGTATATTGTAGCCTCATCAGTTTAATTGTCTCACTCACACTCTGGATTTTAACTCCTAGAGTGCAAATTTTTTCTCCCTTGTAAGTGTTAGAAAGAAAATCTTTAAACTCCACCAGTCACACTTGCTCCAACACTTTCTCAAAGCTAGATTACACTTAAACTGAGTGAACAACTCAAAACCATGATGTCAGGTCAGTCTAAATATTGCAACAAATATTGATCTTATATGTCATTATCAGATTGTTTACTTAACAAGTACTGGTATTAGCCTCAAAGATCTAGTATTAGTCAGACTATAGTTCGAATAATTGGCCCAATGGTGGCTCAAGTGGAGTTAAATACCAGAGAGACACCGGGAGAATATTATGTGACACAAGTCATAAAAATTCAATTCAGCTTTTTAGTTAATTTTCTTCTTCTGCCTCTGTCTATGTACAGCTACACAAGAAACAGAGGCCAGCAGTACATAATGGAGTCTGACAGACACAATGGGGACTGTCACCACTGGAGCAACTGGGGCTCCCACTGACCGGCCCCCAAGATCCAGTCAGTCCATCAGACACATCAGGCACAACAGGTCAGGACTGACAGTAGCATTAGACAGGACCACAATTACAACACAAACCATCAGTGACTTAGCAGCTGTATCTTTATCATAGCTCATATTCCAATTTTCTGTTATTAACCAGAGACTAGTTCAAAATCAGAACATGATTTCCTGTAATTCCTGTAATCCACATATCATTTCAGTGCTGAGAGAACAGAACAGCAATAAATGCTGTTGTGAAACTATGATGACAGCAATTCTCTTGTCATAAGCTTTTTTATACAAAGTAGCATTTGTACACAAGTACAATGTCGAGGCACTGGCACGATGTTTGTTTCCTTGTGAAACTTTTTCACTCCATGGCCCATATTGATCAAGCATCTCAGAAACACCAGCAGAAAGTTAAACCAGCACAGTGATAAATATTTTAAAGGCAAAACACATAGGCTAAAAATTTGCTGTTTAATTATTCAACAGCATTTTGATTAGTTAGAACTAACTTCATATTTTAAGTTAAAGCACCAGCAGCAACACTAGAAATTGATGCTGTATTTCTGATGCTCCTTTTACAGCTTAAACGTCGTTTTTCAAGCTCACTATACAGTAGGATGACTTTGACAACATGCCACACACCTGTCAAGAGAAATACAATCACAGACAGCAACAGATAATTCCAGCACAATCGTTAGGTAAATGTACAGATGTGATCAAGAGAGAAATAAAAAATGTATTCCTGTGAGCACAGCAACAGAATTACTAACAATGCATTACATATCTTTACAACTTCATGGGGATGAGTGCAACATCAAATACCTTTGGCATCAGTTCACTAAAAGGTTTTTCATTACAAAATGAAATGTTAAATATCCACTAACAGATGAGGAGTTTATTCCTCCCTCCTACAGCTGGTTTAAAAAGAAATTCATACTAGGTTAATTTCACCAGACGAAACGATAGGTGAACAAACCTTGACCTGACTGTCTGAGAACAGCACCTAAAAAAAAATACAGGAAATATCTGGCCAGTATGAAAATGTGACAGGCTGTGGTCCTGAAGGAAAAAAATGGTACATTCAGAATAGTTTTAACTCAGAATGACATCACTTCTTAATCTTAAACTATAAATGGTTTGTAAAACAAAAGACATTTTTAATGAAACAGCAAGAGGTCCATATAGATTTTCAACTAATCCTGCAGTGATCTCAACCCCAAATTAATAGACTGTTGTTAAAGCACTTTGACATGACTTGTGTTAGAAATAACATAACAAATGGTGTTCTATTCGCGTGTCCCTCGACACTGGAAACTGAAGACTACTCTAAGACTTTTTAATACTTTTAGGCCTTAAACTGACATGTTGTATGGTGCTTTTTATGGCTTTTAAGGGCCCTTGGACTCCCTGATACATGTGCATTTTCAAGACATGATCTAATCCTGTTTTTAGGCCATGCTAACTATGAAAATGAGAAATAATGTACGCTGGTCTCTATGAAGAGAAACACTGAGCAGCTCTAGTGGTAATGTCATGGCTAAAGTGGGCAAGCTGTTGAACTGGTCTAAAACATGTCCTCACGACCAGTTTTCACTCCTTTTACATTCGTTTTTCAGTGAATAGTCGACACATCTGTGCTCTTCCTAAGAATTATGGAAGCAAATGAATTCATTGAAGATGCACAGTGAGCTGCAGTACCAACCAACTCCCACATTGACTCCTGTGCACACAGTGTTAGGCAGATGGTCATAATATTATGGCTCATCAGTGTAAAATCCTTCCTGCAGGGTTGTGCGGAGGTTTGGCTATGTTCATTTGTGCTTCAGAACATTACCGCCACGAAACAATCAAGAAATAACTTGAAAAAAGACTTGGATCCCTTTGTTCCTACCAACAAGTCGTTGAATAGAATTGGATTGTTTGCAAGTGTAGCGTCATTATTTGAAACAGTCCACAGTAGTAACACAGCTGAATCCACTGTTTACTGAAATGCGTACCCTAGTGGCATCAGCCATTATGACTGACCTCTGTACCAGCTGCATAATGAGCTACACTAAATCATACTCCTAGCTTCATATTCTAATTCTACACAAATCATGCTTAACTCCTTCCAACTGGCACGTCTGAGCTTCTGACTATAACATGTATTAGCTTGTTTTCTCTAACAAATGAGCATAACATAAGGTAAACAGTTATTACAGATTATGTTGAATGATGAAACACAAAAGCAGCTGCCCATGTCCTCTATAATTATTAACACATTTGGTGCTGTGCAGTAAAACAAAATCAAAGGTACTTGTGTTTTGAGGTGTGGTCTTGTTTTAACCAGTGTGGGCTACCCTTCACGACTGTTATAGTTATAGTTATAGCAGTACAGTTCCTCTGGTATCTGTACCTTTTCATCTGGATGACTACTGTGATTATAGCTGAACATGTGATTAGAACTTTTTAAATAAAGATTATGTCAAAAAACATGTTTTGTTTGGTGCAGTAATTTGACATGAAGTATAAATATCTGTACCAATATGCAGACTGACGAAGTATAAATATCTGTACCAATATGCATGGAATCATAAACGCACCCCCTTCCTCTCGTGTATCCTGGTCATCTGCCTGCTATCTCCCCCATCTGCCTGCTTTTCTCCTCTCTCACCCCCCTCTCCCCACTTCACATGGGCGTCCTCCTATCTGTGACGGTGACCTCTGGCCCCTCTCTGCCTGGCTTTGGGTGAGTCACCTCCAAGGGACTGTGTGTCTTGGCCCTCTTCCTCCCTGCCCTCTGCTTCCATCTCCTCCACCACACGCTCTTCATCCTCCTCCCTCTCCTCCTCATCATCTCTGACATTATCCTCACTTCTCTCAGAGTCTGATTCATCTGAGTTGTCCTCTTCCAGGTATCGATAGCCTTTGACCTGTGGACACAAATGATATTTTATATCACTTTTTTTAGTCACCAGTTTGATTGTTTACAATAAAGCAGTTACACCAAGCAATCGATTAATCAGCTGCTCTATAAAATGTCAGAAAGTCATAAAAAATGCCAGTCACAATTCCTTACAGCCACAAGGTGATGCCATCAGATTCTAAAATCTTCACTTTGTCATTAGGGATCACTGAATGTAGACTGATGGACAAAACATGCCTTTCCATCAGAAAGGTGAAGGGGTCTGAACACTTTCTGAAGCTGCTGCAAAAATATAGTGGACTTGAGTTCAGCTTTTATCATTCTACTGAAAGCTACTCACATATGCAGCTAACGTATCTATGGTTTTCTGTTTGCACTTGGATACATAAAGCACATAACAGCATAAGTACACACTGATTTGTTTTGATTCTTCTATGTCACCAAGCTGTACACTGAGTGCTACTTGACCATACCTGGCCTCAGTGGAAAGTGAACTCCTAGTTGCAGTTTTTCAGAGATCTCCACTCAGACATTTTCACTCTGGGCAGTGTAATCTCTGTCTAACAAACTGAATGTGCTGAGGTTACGACTCACTGTGACTGCTCACCTTGTGCCGTGGCCGAGGGATGCGAGGCAGTCTGGGGCGCACGTCCATGGCCAGCCGGCGCTCCATCACCCAATAGCAGTAGCAGGCCAGCAGTAAAGTGGCCAACAGGATGGACAGTTTGGCCTGAAGAAAGGAAAAAATAGGAACTTTTCCTTTTAAAAGTGGATCAAATGGTTGCTTTCTTGCAGAACTCAAGACACAAACACACTAAATGCTTTCTAAACACACAAAGTCACATACCCTCATAGGCAGTCTGGACCAGAGGTAGACAACAAAGATGGCAATGGCCTGCCACCAGTGATAGATGGTGAAGACAAAGTCCAGGCGTTCTTTTTCCTCAGCATACAGCATACCAAGCAGAGCTGACACACATACACACACAGAAAGAGGAATTCACGCTGCCACATGTCATGTGTGAACACATTTAGTGCACAGTATGTACAGACACCTCAACCACAGCTGTTACTCACTGCTGACGCCTGTCTTGTTCAGGGCAGTGCCAAGTCCCCACAGTACTGAGATCACCAGCAGAGGGACCAGGTAAACTGAAGATTTATCAAGTGTATTGGATGGAGATGGAGACAACACCAGGAGAACCACCAGCAATATAAAATGCACAACAGCACCTCCCACCAGACACGTCCAACGCGGGATGCGTAGTAAAGAGAGGGAGAGGGAGGAAAAGACGGAGCAGGAGAGGCCATAGACAAATACAAGGAGCCACAGTTTTTTCAGGCCCAGAACACAGACGCCATATGACTGTGGAGGGAGGGAAAGAAAGAAAGAAAGAAATTAAATGAAACATACACATTTTATGTATTTCCCATCTTTCTTACTACAATCTGACTGCTCCTCTAATTTTATTATTTCATTCATATTAACCAGAGACACTAAACAAATGGAGCGATGCAAGCAAAAGCTACTGTACCATTAGTACTACCAACAACAATGACAGTACAGTACCAGGGAGAATCCAGTGACTGCAAACAGTGTTTCAAAGCCACTGTAGATGAAGAAGGGGCAGAGCAGTCGCAGGCGGTAGTCTCTCAGGTGTTTGAAGGGCAGCTGGAAGATGGTGCCCCAGCCGATGCTGCGAAGGTCAATCTCTTCTGTCGGACGGTAGGCAGCACCACACAGGACAAGGAACTGTGGGTAAGCAGCAATCATTTTATGTTGAATTATTTGGAATCAACACTATGTTTTGTGCAAGCTTTGCCACACTGTAATCAACAAGGAAGCTCTCTCCAGCCCGTCATGACACAATATAACCAGCTACAAAGTACAGCACACCTGATCTCTGGTATTAGTCCTTAAATTGAAAACTAAGCTTGAATACATACATAGTATGCTTACTGCAGCTCAGCTAGTAATACAGCTTTCAAAACTGACAGGCTCAACCAGTGCATGCTAGGATAGGTTTCAGCTCTGAGTAGAACATGATCTATAGAAATATAAAAAAATGGAAGATCCTTTAACTCTGGAGCTGTTCGGTGGATAATAATGGTTAATTGTTAGCTATTTATTCAGTGATTCATAGGTAGGAGTATACAGCATGAACCAGTGCGTCATACAACAGCATTTATAGGCAAAGCTATGAAATGCCTGTCCCTGCCTTTATACAAATACACAGAATGCAACAATAAATTAGACATGGAAGAACAGCATGTGACACATGCAGTGACACAATGAAACTACCCAACAGCTCAGTGACAAGCACCAGATCACTCATGACTGAAACCTCTTTAAAATCTGTTTCAACTTGAGTTTAAAATAATCCCACATAATGATGCACTGAACAGAAGAAGCAATATCTACTGTGTAGCTATATTTAGCTTTGGTTTGACATACATTTCAGTTGCACAGTACTGCTAATTTCGGTATTAGTCAGGTAGACTTCACAAGGGAAACTACTGAAAGACAGACAAGGTGGATTTCTTACTCTGAAAGATGTCTCAGAATTCTGTCTTATTTATTCTTTATTTATATTTTCACTTCCTTACATTGCTGAGCAGAGAGACAGACGTTTTTTGCAGGTGTGAAGAAAAAGCGAGAAAGAATTCTGAGACATCTTTAGAAGTGTGAAAGCCTCTTTTTTATGTTAGATTTTAAATGCACAGTACTGTAAACCAGCAATAGCTTCGATTTCTTCTTTCTTTTCCAAGAACTCTCACAGCAGATATGAGCAACTCAGTACACACAAGATGATTTGTGCAAAAATAATGGGCTAAACACACCAGAGCAGTTAGATGTGTCGGTGTGTGTAGCAGCAATTTGAGATCTTACAATGATCATGGTGAGGAAGGCAAAACCCATGAGGACACTTTCCACCTTGATGAGCAGCATGGAGCTAGGCAGGTTGGTCAGCACCGTGGTGTTGATGCCTGGGATTATTCCACTGACTGTTGCACCTGGCAGAGCAAGAGGAAGGCTCAGATATTAGACAAGAGCAAAAGACTAGGAGTGTACTGGTGATGCTCCCACCCCAAACCACCACCACCGGAACAAGACAAAGCCACCATTTGTGGAGCTCCGAAGCCCTGTTTAACCTATTTAACACATATTGTCTGCCATAACATGGCCAATAATGGAGATAGAACCCTGAAATGTTCTGGTAAGATGCACAGTATACAGTAACTGCCTCATAGATTTGCTCATGTAAATGTTGTGCCTTGTTTATTTTTTTTGTTAACAAGTCAAAAAGTAATGAACGAATTTGGATGAAATTTTTTGGAGAGGTAGGGTATGACCCTCGGAAAAACACAAAGTGGCAATAAGTGGCTAAAATGTTCAGTGAAAGAAGGTGAATGAAAAATTAACAGAGCAGCAGTTTACAGTAAAAGCAGGATGTATGTGTGATCATGGTTTTGTATTTGAAATAGGTTTTCTGTGGTCATGTGATGGTGTGAGCCTCTCTCCAGTTCCGTTTCCTTTATGTTTGTTTAAAATAAAAAGGAAGCAAGAATGTAACTTTAATGTTCTACATTGTTCACCAGCTGGTCACTAACTTTGCCTGTTTGTTGTTTGGTGCTGGACAAAAGGTGTAATGTGTCTTTGTTAGCACTTTCCTGTAAAAAACAACTGCCTGCTGTGGCTGCAAATGATACTGATATCAGTTTCACATTTCACATATTAACTTGAGCCATTATTTATGTACAAATATTTACTGGAACAGCTATTGGTTTAAACTGAATGCAGTTTGTTGTATCTGTATCGTCTTGAATTGTAAATCTTTTCTGGCAAGTGTTAAGTCAGAAAAGTTGGGACGTTATGTAAAATCAAAATTAAAACTGAAAATAGTGATGTGTAAATCATCTGTGTCCTGTATTACATTGAAAACAATAGAGCAACACATTATTTTATGTGATACCTCATTAATTTTATTCTTTGTTCAAAAAAAACACTCATTTTAATTCTGATGCTGCAACACATTCCAAAAAAAGCTGGGACAGGAAAGCAGTTTGATTTTACATACTGTTCCAACTTTTTATGATTTGGGGTCATAGTTATGAATAGAACTTGACTGCAAGTGGATGTTTGTGCCAAGTCTGAAAAAAATTCCCTCAAGGCATTCCATATCACGTCCACAAGAATGGGACGGACAAACGGACAACCTGAAAACATAATGCCTCCAGCCACTGCTATCGTCAGTGCAGAGACATAATAAAATGAGCCTTTACTCAATTCAATGCACGTGGGGGTTTTGCAGCTACAGTCTCAGTTGGTATGATATGACCAGCAGCTTACAACCTCTGCTAACCGTGCTACTGTGACATCGTGTTTTAACATTTACCATGATCCTGTAATTGTGACTTTTTGCAGTTACAGTTACATATTCATAAATGTTAACAATTTAGAACTCGTTAGATAAAACGGACATAATCCTCAAAACACTTTTGGTGCGGGCTTATATGTCTTTAAACATTCATCTGTGGAGGTACAGTGGGTGTGTCTTTACCGCAATGTTTGACATTCCAGAGAATGTGGTCCTTTTCACGCAGGTAGCCGTTGAGGACAAGAATCATGGGGAACTCCGCAAACACAAAACTCAGCTGATGAAGAAGAGAAAACATGGAACACTCTATTGTTTCCAGCAGCAGTACAAATGTCTTTTCTGATGTTAAACACTGGGCACAGTATGAATTTTAAACAAGGCTGACAACTCACGTGGAAGATGATGTGGAAGATTGACTGAAAGACGATGATGTAGTTGTGGCACGCTCCCTTAGGAAGCTTCTTCTGCTCCTGCACGTGCTCTTCTTTGTAGTTGACATACTCGTAGTACTGCTGGGCCATTCTACATGTGTGAGGAGTGAGAAGAGAAATTCACACAAACAATGACACCTTTGTTAAAAAAAATATCTTGCGCTTATCATGTACAATCAGGTATGTGTGAGTTAAGGTCTGTGTGGCTGTGTGTGCATTCACATGTATGCTCAAAATTCAAAGTTTGAATTAATCTGATGAAAAGCAACAAAACAATACAAACAGCAATATAAAAAAACATGGTGAAATGGTGAAGATCTCAGCTTGACAACCTGCTACTACATAGTTGAACAGAATTTCAACAAAGGGCCTGGTAAATTGTTCTTTGAGCCTTGTATTGATCAAGACAAAATGAAGAATCGTTACACCTCCCTCTGAACAGACAAAAACACTCTGTGGCTTTTGTAGTTTGTTAGAGTTTTGTTGTTATTGACTGACACAGTACGTTAGCACAGATCTACTATTAGTTGAGCAATTACAATATGTGGCCCTCATGGAAATATAAGCTATACAAGTTTGGTGTATATAATGTGCAGCTCAAAAATCAGGCTGTTTTTTTAAAGACCCACAAATCAGTACATGTCATGTAAGAGCTCTACTAATCATGACCAGTATTGGCTGATTTCATCTTGTCATAGATGTATTGGTATCAGCCTAAGTAATTAAGCACAGAAAATATGTGTTTGAGGCCTTTCAGCAATAGTGTCAGTATTCAAGCTGGACTAGCGACCACACAAAGGGAGTAACTTTGTAAAGCCTCTTGAGGCAAATATTTCCTGCTCAGACACACTCGCACACACAGTCATGTCTGCACAACCACATGTAATATTATGCATCACTACCTCAGCATGGACACCTTAATGACTTATTCAGATGTTCCAACAGTACACAGCACCAGGATTTAATTGGCACCTGTCCTTGACTTTTCTGGCACTGGTTTGCTGTACTGTATAAATAATAAATACTGTAATAAATAAGGGAATTCGTTTTTTTACAGAGTGCTTCTGCACCCTGAAAGATGCCTCAAAATATAACTTTAATACTTCATAAAGCTGAAATGCAGACATTTCAGCATATCTACCCCAGAAGCTGCTGATACAGTTCTACAGAGGAATCATCGAGTCTGTTCTCTGCTCTTCCATCACTGTCTGGTTTGGCTCAGCAACCAAACAGGACAGGAACAGACTCCCAGTCAGAAAGAATCATCAGTGCCAGCCTGCCCCCCATGGAGGACCTGTACACCTCATGGGTTAAAAGGAGGGCAGAGAAGATTTCTGCAGACCCCTCACACCCTGGACAAAAACTGTTCAAACTCCTCCCCTCTGGAGGGCGCTGCAGGTCACTTTGCGCCAAAACAACCAGACACAAGGACAGTTTCTTCCCCGGGGTCCATCACTCTGATGAACAGCTAACTATGACTGAAGCAACAGGACTCTGCAATAACTGTAAATAGTACTGCTACATGCACTTGTATTAACTGTACAGTTGGCACAGTTACAGCCAACCAGTGTGCAACCAGCAGCTGCAGCACCAGTGTAGACTACATCAGCTGCCTGTTCACTGTCAGTCACATTTTCTGTGTTAATTCCGTGTATGTGGGTCAGAAGCAGGTTGTTAAGCTCTGTGTCAATATGGTTTATGTCATTGATTTGCACTTATTTAATAGTTTTGAAGGATATTCTTAAGTACTAGAAATGGTCAAGAAAATTGTTATATCAAGTTTTTCAGTTAAATGTGGCTACATGATTATTTTTAGGCAGTGCATTAGAAATATTTATGTTTATAGCAAGATTATGAACTGTTACATCAGTGAAGATGAAGCTGACGTATACTGTAAGTGTGTTGAAAGGAAGAGAGGAGTCATCTATCCAGTAAGATTCCAGCTAGCTACACTGGTCATGGTCAAGCTTTGGCCGCTGACGAAGCATCCTCAAACACCCACCCTCCCAACATCCTGTTTCTCACCTTGTAATGTAATTCCCCAAGGAGGCCCAGAACGGCACAATGGCCACACCGATTGCTACAGCTGATGGAACCAAGGTGTAGTAACGCTCCCAGTAATTGGTTGAGACAAAGAGTGCGTAGATTCCTGATGCCAGAAACATCATCCACTTAGTACCAAGAAACCTGAAAGAGAGATACATACAGAGCAGAGCAAAGACATTCAGATAAAAAGAAAGGTTTTATCATTTGTGTTTATGTGTGTGCAGCTACCTGATGAGTATGGGAGTGTACAACAGGCCTATGATGGGCGTGACATTGATGCCCATCAACATCTTATGGTCAATGTCCTCCAGGCCAAGGTTGCTGTACTTGACCTCACGGTAGGTCGTATCGTAATGGAGGATCAGCTGCATCTGCAGAAGGCCTGGAGCATGCATACACACACACACACACAGAATTAAATGTAAAAGAACATGTGAGAGCCACACCTCCCTGTTTGTGTGTGTTTCTCTCTCCGTTTCATTGACAAACTCACCCATGTACACACTGTACAAAATCATGGCTCCAACACTGGCAGCAAGGACATTCTTGATGACCCCCAGCCTCTTCCTCCTGTAGTATTTCCTCTCCTCCTCCTCCTCATTGTACTCTGACTGTGGACTCAAAAAATCCTCCATCTAAGGAACAAAGGTAAAATAAAGATATGCAACATCAGATTGAATGTGGTAATATTTCATCATGGAAAAGTGTGACCTGAAAAACCAGAGAATCACTGTGGTTAGTTTTTTGCAAGGCAGCTGAACTCACCTGGTCCTGTATGTTGCCTTCTTGTCCCACATTCAACAGTTCATTTATGGGTCCATTACATGCTGCAAGGTGATCAGCTTCTCTGACCAGCTCTTCTTCACCTGTTGCCTCCATCTGGTGACCAAAAAGAGCAGTACAGGCAGTTAACTGCACCTTCTGCAATCCAAACCAGTCACTCACTGTAATATTATTCCTGTCATGTACCAGTAGGGAACAATTCAATTTTATCTGTATAACGCCAAATCACAACAAATGTCATCTCAGGACACTTTACAAAGTAATATTATTAATATTATTATTATTATAGAGGAAACCCCAACAAATCCCCCTTGAGCAAGCACTTGGCGATAGCAGGGAGCAGAAACTGTCTTTAATGGAAGAAACCTCCGACAGACCCCGGCTCTTGGTGGGCGGCCTTCTGCC
>NW_018127909.1:971181-971586 GCF_001952655.1 Monopterus albus | reverse complement strand
AAGCACTTGGCGATAGCGGGGAGCAGAAACTCTCTTTAATGGAAGAAACCTCCGACAGACCCCGGTTCTTGGTGGGCGGCCTTCTGCCTCGACCGGTTGGAGTGAGTGGATAGAGGAGAGGGAATAGAAGAAAAGCAACAAGAGACAACAACAAACAATCAAACACTGGTCAGGTTGATGTGGCCAGAGTCAGGGCTACCTGCAGAAAGGTACGGGAAGACAGAGAGGACACACTATGGGAGAGAGGATACACAGAGTTAGTGACATGTAATGATGGCATATAGATACAGAGAGAGGAGAGCAGAGGAGAGAGGAGGGGAGGAGAGAGAAACTCAGAGCATCATGGGGCCCCCCAGCAGCCTAGGCCTATAGCAGCATAACTAAGGGAAGGCTCAGGGTCACCTG
>NW_018127909.1:967308-971098 GCF_001952655.1 Monopterus albus | reverse complement strand
ATCGTCGTCGCTTGATGTGGAGTCCATCTATGTAGCGCGACGTTTTAAGAAAATATCGCTTATTCGCGTCGCGTTCGGTGTGAAAAGGCCTTGAGAGTGAAGTGCTCTGTTAGGATGATGCCTGCTTTAGGAAGCGGAGCTGCGAGCTGTACCATGGGGCCTCCTCTGTTTCACTGCCTTCTTTTTCAGAGGGGCAACATTATCAAGTGTTATACGCAGGAAGGCTGCTGCACTATCAATGATATAATCCTTCTTCGTTCACGCTTGATTACAAAATTCCAATGTGTTTGGAAAAAAAGGCATTAAGCTGCTGTATAGCAGAGCAAGTTCTCTGAAAGTCCAACGTGTTTGGGAAAAAAAGGCATTAAGCTCCTGTCTAGCAGAGCAAGTTCTTTGAAAGTCCAACGTGTTTGGAAAAAAGACATTAAGCTGCTGTCTAGCAGAGCAAGTTCTCTGTGTTTGGAAGAACAGCCGTGTTGTCATCGTATTCAAAAAGTCCTGCTCAACAAAGTCCTTTCGAAAAAATCTCTTCACTGTGAGCAGCAGTGAGCAACCTCGCAACAGTTCGGTTCTGATATAATCCTTTTGCCAGACTTGTTCAGAAAAGTCCATTGTATTTCAATAAAAGGATTAACTTGTAAAAAATAGTCAGCAGACTGAGTTCTCTGCTGTGAGCGCACCCACAGTGAGGGAACAGTGAGACGGCACTCTCTCTGGAATCTGCAAAATTACACAAATACCGTTCATCCCATCACAATAACAATGGTATAGATAGATTGTTGACAATTTTCTCTATGATTTTCATCTATTATATGTGTATAAAATTTAAGGATAGCATAATAGAAGCAGAAAAACAAGGAGTAGTTGGAAAAACAGACAGGCAAGCTAGAACGGGGGGGTCACGTGATGCAGAGTGTGCCTATTCAAGTCAATGGAGCCATTCAAACTGAATGGAGAAGTACACAAAATATAAATGGCGAGTATACAAAAACCATAGAAGATTCTTGCACCATCAGTAGATAAATTTGTCACGAGTTGAATACAGTTGAAATGGCGTTTCTAGCTGTTAGATACTACTGAGATTATATTTAGATGCTGTAAAAAGTTTGCAGGCCACAAAAATTCATCATAAATTAGGAATAATTTATAATCTATTTAAATCAGAATTATCAGTATAATTAGGCTACTTTTTAAAGTAATGAATTTCTTATGCAGATGGGACAAAAAACACAAAAGGTGGAGTCCTCTAATGATGATGTCCTGTTAATTCAACTACATTAACATCTCTTCAGGTACTTGGTTTTTATAATGTGTGTAATCAATGTAACCAATGTCTTTGATTCTTCTTATGTATTTATAAGTGGAAACAATTACAATATATGAAGGAAAGTGAAAAACTGACATGGCAAAATGCAAGACTATGATGCACTATATATTGAAATCAAAATAAAATCAAAAACTTTTATGATCAGCATTTTGCATCTTGTCTTTCTGTCTTTGATTCTGGATAGCAGTCCTGCATCCTCCCTTTTTCATGATTTTATTTTTGAATAAAGTAAACCTGAATTTTATATTACTTTAAATTTAGAAAGAAAGGGTACAGTATCTGGAAATATTAGTCAGGTATAGTTCTGGTAACCGGCCCATCAGTATTTTTAATTTATATAAAAAAAAAGACCAAAAAAGTGCACATCCTAGACAGATCAGTCTATCACAGACCTGACACACACAGAGACAGACAACCACTCACGCTCCCATTCACAACTACAAGCAATTTAGAGCCACCAGTTAATCTGAAACTCCACACAGATAGGCCCTGGTCAAGATTTGAACCCAGAACCCTCTTTCTTAACCACTGAGCATTGTGCTGCCCCTGTGAGCATAATATTAAACTAAAGATGTGTTTTTGAGAGCTGGTTGGACAAAACTAGTCATTTGATTATATGCACTCGGGCTTTAAGAATACGTGATAATCATTGTTTATGTACATTTTCTGACATTTAGTGGCTCAAATCGATTAATCAACAAAACAGAAGTTGAATTAATAGATAATAAAAATAACTGTTACGTGTAGACGGGTGACAACAGGAAACGCCAACATAAAGGCTCTCTGTCAGGCGCTTGGTCAAATCCTTCCAGAACAGCTTCACTGCACCTTGGCATTGATTCTCCAAGTCTCTAAACTGTATTGTAGGAATGAACTCTATTCTTCCAAAAGATATTCTCTCTCGTGGTGTTTTGATGATGATGGCGGAGACGCTGTCTACCACCTCGGCCGAACATTTCCCATAGGTTTTCAAATGGGTTGAGATCTGGTGACAGTGAAGGTCATAGCATATGATTCACATCATTATCATTCTCATCAAACCATTCGGTGGCCCCTCAGGCCCTATGGATGGGGGTGTTGTCATGGAAGAGACCACTCTTTGCTTCAGGGTTTTTCCTTTAATTTGTCCCCCATCTGTAAATTCATGGAGGCAGTCACAAATGAACAGTGAATAAGGAGCTAGTAAATAAGCTGATATTACAGCCATCAAATAAGCAAACTGGGAAAGGGGTGACAGCAGAACCTTTTAGAAGGTGGCTGCAGTGAAGGCCTGAGAGAACATCACCATGGTACATACAAAGTGTCTGCTGATGTCTGAGAGTCCAGGACTTCAGGCAGTCATCGACTGCAAAGGATTTCCCACAAAACATTAAAAATTATGCTTTTGTTTGACTTCTGATTCCTTGTGAGTCTGGCTCCATCTCCCACAAAGTTCCTTCTACACTGACCTCAACCTACTCAAAAGGAAGCAGAGACTTCTTGTACTGTCTGTCATTCCAATTCAGAATGAATGTGATGAAGCATAAATACAGCACAACATAAAAATGTGTAAAACTATCAGAGTTACAGTACAATAAATCTCACAAATATAAAATATGTAATAAAATAGAAATATAAGGTTTAAAACCCCTCACTTTGGCAAAATTCAAGAGGAACCTCTCTGACAACTGAGTTTTAATAATACAGTGGCTTGAACAAACATACCCGGCATTGTTGTAAAAGAGGATGTGACCCTGATGTTCTCCAAAATGTCTGCAATAGACAACACTTTTCTCAAAGGGAGCTAAACGAAGGACATCTTAAATCGGGTTTTTCCTCACAGACACTGGACATTCCCTATGTCGTTAGATACGTCTGGGGTGGGTTTTGCCCCGACATGGCCTTTGAAAATATTCCTGTACGAGTTACTGTAACATATGGTGATATACACGGATAACTGCGTCACAAATAATACAACTGTAACTTTGATATTAGTGCATCTTGTATTACATTGCATGCCATTCCTAATGTGATGTTTATCTACTTACTTATTTTAAAGTAGCACAGTGCTTGCACAGGCGTCAGCCAGCTATTTCAGCTTTGTCTGAGAATTATTCTGACACAGAGGATTCAAAGAATATCAAACACCCCTACCTGAACAGCCCCCTAACCCACACCTGGACTATCACTTGGCCTACCATGTTGGTCGCGCGGGGCTCCCAGCGATCAGGGCGCAAATGATCCACCTGGCAGACAGAAAATACTTAGAGGACCTGTCCCTGTGACGCTTTCCCTAAGCAGCTGTCACTTCCCCTTTCTGACGAACATGGGGTAGGTATAAATAAAACTCTTTTTTTTTTTAGGGAAGCGAAAGTTAAGTTGTCCTCACTTCCTTCCCACAATTTGCTTCAATGTGTGTCTTAAAGGTACAGGCGAATATTCAGGAAACCCTGCCTCCACTCCTCTCGTAGGCTAGTGCGAGAT
>NW_018127909.1:947555-967253 GCF_001952655.1 Monopterus albus | reverse complement strand
CTCGTTAGGACATTGTTTAATTGGAGTAAATAACCCAGATGAAACAATATATATGCAAATTAAAAGCTACAACACTGTTCACACAGTGGTCAGCACAGGAAAACATCTCAATTCAACACATGGTTCAGACAGTGTACACATGCATGAAAGATGAGCAAAGTTCAGCCCGTCTTTAACACAAGTCCATATAACTAGAACGACCCAGCTATGAGTCTGTTTCAGGGCTGAACACGAGTAAACTATGCACTGTATAAAAAGACATTTTGACTCACACTACACTGCCATACACAATTAATCCAGTGCACGCCCTGATGTTTCAAGAGTTTGTACAGAACTGACAACACTGTCTTCACAACAGACAAAATGTATTTCTACTTAAACACGGTGCTGTCACCACTTCAAGTTGGCCTTCACCCTCCTTCAAAAACTACAAATCACTCTACGTCAGAGTAATTTGGGATCAAAGGTTAAAATCAGGTCATTCTGTGTGTGTACACCAAATGCTTGGTACCACAAAGCTTCAGAATTGTATTTGAGTTTCTCCACTCCATACAGCTGAAAACAAGCACAAAGTATGACATAGGAATAGCATTACATGTCCTAGGCCTTTATTCTTTTCCAGCCAATTTTCAGGTGACTTCTTGAAGACCAGGCCAAGCTGAATGTAAAACAACTGGACAGATTCAGAGGCTGGTGAATCACTGTGAGCAGTTTTAAGACATAAGCTGCTGTTGCAGAGTGCTTCAGTCCATGGTGTCATCCTCTACTGCAGGAGAGAAGGCAGTTTCTCTCAGTGGACCCCCTAAAGCATTTATTTCACTTTTTTTTTATTTTTTATTTACCCACCCATACACTGAAAACACCAGTCTCTTCTCTTAGAGAAAGCAGATGTGCTAACCCTAGACTAGTGTTTCTTTTATCAGTGTCCGCTCCCGACGGCTGCCTTCCTCATCATTTCTTCGTCCTGGACAGAGAGCTCTGTCAGCTTGCGGCCTAGCTTCTCGTGAAGGTCCAGGTACTTAGCCACACAGCGGTCCAGACACACCGACTCACCCTTCGTCAGCTCTGGCTCTTTGTAATGAGGCGGTACACACTTCCTGTGGCAGGCGTTGGTCATTCTGGGAGGGAAAGGAAGCCAGGACTCAGTCAGATTCTAAAAAAAAGTGTCAGGTGTGAAGATCAATATGGTTCCATGTGAAGACACTTTTCTGAGTATATTTTATTATGCCTGAGCACCTTCATATGGTTTCCTACCAATACTCAATTATAGCCACTGTGACAGCACCATCTGCTGGAATCATCTAAAAAACGTGACACTATTTTGACTGTTAAAATCCCAAACTAGACAGATTTGATCAGATTATAGCATCTTTTCTATACTTTTGGTGACACTGGGGCAACAATAGTGATCTTCATTATTGATTTACTGATTCTTTTATATTTTTGATAAATCACTGGACCTTTAAAACACCAGAAAATCATGACAAATGTCCACTATAATGTCCTAGAACCGTGTTTTATTGGACCAACGGGCCAAACACAAAGATATTCAACTGACTACAGCGAGGATAAAGGGAAGCACCAGATTTTCACTTCTGAGAAGCTGAAAGCATCGTGTGTGGAATTTCTGCTTAATGTCTTTAGCATTTATTAGAGCATCAAATAAGTTGTCGTCACACAGTGCTAAGTTTAATAAAGACTATGACTGAAGACCATGGGACTGTTTATTAGTGACGGGAAAGAGCACAATGGACCGATATCTTAGCAGTTAGCTTGTTTAGGCTTTACCGGTTGTACATGTCAGCCATCATTTCCACCTCCAGCTCCGCTGCCAGCTGCTGTGCCTTCATGGGATCCATATCTGCCCTTCAGTGATGCTCACACGTGGCTACAACCACATGCGCGCCGTCTTAGTTCCCCTCTGCAACGGACTACCAACAAGAAACCCGCCCGCTTCTTCTTCTGTCACCTTCAACTCTGCAAGACAACACGAGTAGAGGGTTTCCTCCCCCATTTCCGCTGTCAATAAAGTTGGATTTCATCGGAGGACAGAAACAGTGCGCCCTCTAATGGCCGCTCTCTGTATTTCGACAGTTATATTTACCAAGGTAAAATCGTGGTGTTATTACAAAAAACGCAGTTGAATGAAATGACTGTTTTTAATTAACCATAATTACACATTTTAAATAAAACAATGCACTATACAGGCTCAAAATAAGGCTTATTTTCTACAAGTGTTACTTGGAAAGGACAATGCCTTAAGTGCTTTTACCTTATACAGTCAGAATTTAAATTTCACAAAAATGTAAAATAAATTTGATAAATGGTAAATGTAAAGAACATTATGAACTCTTTTCCCAGACTTACTTTAGCATATTAATGAATATTAAACAAGCATCTAAACCTTGGACATTGAACGAAGTGAATACTGTAAATGTGTTACTTGAACATAGCTTGCAATCGCCAGACACCGATGATGAAGAAAAGCAACAGAAAACAAAGGATATACAAATCTATTACATCATAACTTCCCCACACACTGAACTTCATCTGGCATCTCTATGAACATTCATAAAACCAGAACAAAGAGAATGTCAGGCTTGGCACATCACAGTGCAGAACTACTCACACAACATGGTATAAAACTATGCCATCATCTCCAGTCACATCAATCTCGCTCATATCTTCTTCCTCCTCATTATCCAGATTTATTTTCAGGTTATGTCCATGCTCACACTCTTCTGTCTCAGCTATCATGTCTGGGGAGCAAAGCAGAACATCTACCTCTACTTCCTCGTCTGCTTCTTGACCACAGCCTGGGGTCCCGCTGATCCCACCAGTTTCCCACAAAGGTGGACCAGTTCTCTCAGGGATCTGAGGGCAGAAGTTGTGGTCTGACACCAATTTGTTTTCTTGAGGATGAGTGTCATTGTGAGACAAGCCTGTCTTTTTTACATCCGTCTGCTTTGCTGTATTCAACACCCCTGCATCACAGGTTTTTCCTGCAGAAAAATGAGGGGTATTACGTAGATCACAACTGGGACAATGTTTAAGAAAATGCACATATCTTGGTGTTCTCGCAGCACAACAGACAAAATTCAATTCACCACAATATTATTGAACTGGCAGGAATCTACAAGTCAAAGCAAATAAGTTAAAAAGTACTTAAGTATGTAAAGTTACTAAATTCATTTATTCAAGCACTGTACATAAAGCAGGTAAAAGATGTTCTTTTTAAACCTAACCATTAGATGGATTTCTGCTTTTCCCAGGTTTCTGATATAAACCTTTTACTTTCATTGTACCCAGTACATGGGATTTTTAATGTACCCATAATCAAGCTTGACTCCAAGACCAAACACCTTACCTTCAGCAGAACTCTTCAGAGGCTGCTCCGTCTCAGCTGCTAACTTGGTCACGTCTTCAAAGGACAACACCGGTTCATCACCAAACAAAATGGTCTCACTAGTTGAGCTGACTGTGTCATTTCGCCGTGTTGTCTCTTCTTCTTTGTTGTAAATATGGCTGTGATTTTCATCAACCAGGACACTGACGACAATGGGGGATTCTACACCTCCGTCCCCGTCCTGAGGATGAGCAATGTGTGTGACAGTTGTCATCTCCCCAGTTGATTCTTGAAATGTGCTCTCTCTACTAGCTGCCCCTTCACTTTCTGCATCTCTTACAGTTCCTTTGGTCTCCAGGTTTTCTTTTGACTTTCGTGTTTTACAGTGATGCAAGCCGATAAGCTTTTGAGACCCCTTCAGAGTGATCATTTGTGGCCTCCTTCTTGTCCCAATGCTTCTTAAGGCTGGGCTTATGTCATTATTGTTTGTGTCAGACTTGCCAGTGCTCTCAGTGATTATGGTCTTCAGCGGAATTGTCTTCACTTCTGTACTTCTATTTCCCCTCCTTTTTATGCACCTTATCTTTGCTTTGTCTCCCTTATCTGAATCCTCCTTTGGCAAATCCTTGTTAATTTGCGGACCTTCTCCATTGTGGCTCTCATTTTCAGCGACAGCAGGATTTTTAGGGGCACACTCCTCATGCTTTCTCTTTTGCAGTCTTCCACACTTCTGTTTGGGAAGCACAACTTCTTTATTCACCATCTTAACTTTGCGGGCCAGAGACTTTGGAACTAAAGATTTTTCAGGGCTTGTATCACTGGATGACTCATGAGATCTTTTCAGAAATCCCCTGGTCCTGTTGCGAGTGTAGTCAGAATTCACCTGAGAATCCCTCAAACGTCTTGTGATGGATGATGCGGCCATTTCTCTTTCATTCACCAGCACATTGTTGCTTGACAAACTGACTGAACAAACGCTCAAGTTCATCTGACCCATTGTTCCATCACTGACTTTTACATTTTTGTATGCAATGGGATAATTGGCAGCATGTTGTGAATGACTTGGGTGCCTTCTCTTTTTAGGTGCTATAGCATCCCCTATCATGTCACCTTCTTTGCATTTTAAACTTTCCTTCATCTTCCTAGGGTCATATTCCAGTCCCTTCCCATTCTGCTGACCAGCACATATTGTTGTGCCACGTTTCACCTTTTTCACAGCACAGGATTCTGTCCAGGTCCCCCCATTCTGTGGATTCGGTGCCAGATGTTCCTGGCATCGCTGTGTCCAACAGCTACATTTTGTATCTTGCGATAAAGACACGCTTGCATTTTTTCTGTGAGTGATGGCACTCAGAGGAAACTGTAGTGATCCAGGGTTTTCTGTGAGCCAAGGTTGCACGTGTGGAGAGGGCTGCTGCTGAATTTTATAACCAAGGTTTGCTGGGTTGTTGAGGGCAGCATGATGCTTTGTCGCTGAGGTGCATGGCCCTAATGGAGAGAGGCATCGAGGAAGCCCCAAGTCATCCATGCAAGGTAAGAAGACAGTATGCAAGGACTGTGTCTCATTTCCAGTTATCAGGGGTACAAACTCAAAGGCGTGCTGATTGTCTTGTGAAGATGATTCCTGGAATGCTGGGTAATGTAGCTTCTGCCCTGCAGAGAAGAGAGCTGAAGGTAAGGCCGGTCTTGTTGTTGGTTCTTCAGGTTGTAGATGTTCTTGGCTTTTAGTCAGTGGCATGCTCTGCTGGCTCAGCCCATCTCTGTGACCCATGGACATAACAGATGAGTGATACTGAGCAGAGCACTGCTGCTGCTGGAGAAGCACAGCACTGGGCTGTACAAACAGGCTTGAATCTGGCTGGTTGTGAGCAGTGAAACAACAGGGGGAACCTGCACAACAGGTGGGAAGACTGCTGTCAGTCCATCTTGAATTAACAAAGCCGAGGTGGCTGGTGTTAGGGTGGGAGTTGTGGACAGTGGGAGACATACAGTGTGGGCATTTAGATTGTGGACAGAGACTAAAGTCAGGCACCAGTGAAAGTGCTGGTGAGCTCATGGAGTGGAGGACTGTTATGAAACAGAAAGAAACTTGAGCTAAGATCTGAGATTCTTGTTTGCTTTAGTGCCCGACTACACTACAGTCCACTAGTGTGCACTGAATAAAACAAGATTCAGAGTTATTTGACAAGTGCTGCTCTGTGCTTAATATAGAGAGGTTGAAATTAGAGTTGAAACAATTGGTCAATTGATAGAAAACCAGCTGGCAACTACAGGATTTTGTTAACTGCTATTAAATCTGGTTCTGAACTGCGAGCTGTACTTTTTCTTCTGTAGTAGTAAAATTACCATCTACGCTTTGCACTGTTGTTGAAGCAAAGCAAGCAATCTAATGATATTGCACAATTTGCTGTGATATACAATGCTTTGTGCAAGCCTCACATCACTACAGAGGCATGTGCTGAGTTAGCACAATCCATAAAATCACAATGGTCACATTTATGAGCAAGAAGCCAGGTTGAAATGTACCAGAATTATCTGAAAACTGAACAGGAAAAATGGTTGGTGCATATGAATATTTCATATGTGTACTGATAGTCTGAATTAAACACAAAAGACAATAAAACAAACCGGGGTTATTTGGTTTTGTCTCTACCTCTGAAATTATCCCCCAAAAAAATCTATTTCGACAAGTAAGAGAACAGAGGGCCACAGGAGAGACCTTGAAAATATCAGACTCTGAGATCCAACACCCACAACACACTGCCTGAAACTGGCTGCAGGTTTGGATAGTTCAAACTTAGAATATATGGGCCTGTAAATAAAGAAGATAAAACCATAAAAACATCCAATAATCATAGTTATCCCAATTAATCTCTCCCTTGTTAAAAACGGCTACTTGTTTCCTTTGCAGGAACTCCCTAGCATGCAAGGCACACTGCCAGTGCTGGCCTGAGCATCAGCCTAAAATTCAGCAAAAGATCACAGACAAAAGCCTACACATCTTTCAGTTTTTTCTAGGGGTGTGACAATACACTTCGCTCACGAGATGAGACGGTATTTTAACACTTTTTGAGAAATCTTCAATGACGATATATGACTGGAAAAATATTTTATTGAACTGAAAGTCACAAAATGCAAAACAGTGCAGGTGCATTTTGAAATGTTTTAGGTAATCATCTTGTAACGAATGTCGCTTAAATTCTGCTTTCTGGGTATGAATGATCATATGCAGTAAAAGGCAGCAATATGCAGGCACTGTGAAAGGTTTTGCCACAAACTCAACTGGCTTCTCTCCTATAGGATTTTACGAGTCTCTTCAGACCTTAGAACTGTTCATCAGCTTATAACTTCTAACTGTACCAATAAATGTTTGAAACGAATCAACTAGATCACTAATCACACTGATCAGCTTTTTCCACATATTTTTCAATTTTCCACTGGACTGAGGAGGCAAACAGTCAGCGTCAGAGTTAAAGAACTAGCATTAACTTTATCCACTTGCAGAGCAGTCCATATACAGTACATCCATGCTATATACAGTGTGCTGACCTCAGCAACAGCTGTATCCTAACGTTGGCTTAGCTAGCCTTACTAGCGTGCTAATAACATGCTAGAAGAGTTGGATCTCTGACAGCGTTATGTAAAATGGAGAAAAGGAGCTGTCCACAGATGGCATGTCATCATGGTTATCGTGCTTTTGTGTGTGTGTGTGTTTGTGTGTGTATATATGTGAGCAGCACATGCACAACTCACGGCACTACACTGGAATGGGATTGAACCTATTTTAAACCAATATGTGGCGGTCAGTGTTGATATTGTGGGGACTTACCTCAAATCAATCAATATATGAGAAACCGTGATGTGTGACCTTCGAACTGAACTCCTTTCCACAAAATGAGCATATAAAAGTGGCAGCGGCTGCTGATGCTGGCCACTGCTCTTGTTCTGTTATGTTCTGATACCGTGAAACAGTTTTCACCTTGACCATAAATATCATCACATTTCACTATCACGACATCTCGTGGTACGAGAGCTCATCACACCCCTAGTTTTTTTTCCCCTTAACATAACTAATTAATAACTAAGAGATGATAAATAATACTGATAATCTGAACTGATGCACAATAAAATCAATCATGGTTCTGCAAACCTTTTCTGTCAATTAACAAAAATCATATCTAAAGAAAACTAATCTGTCCACATACCTGTATTTGCTGATGATTGCTGACTTTGTGTCCCCAAATCCTGGCAAAGCGCACACACTGCTGCACTGACAGCAGTGTGCATCTGACTGTCCTCTGCCTCATTCTGTGAGTCTAGGACCTGGCAACTGCTCTCTACTCTGTCATGGCTTGGTTGGGGGTGAAGAGATGCCTTGCAGTCTCTCTCCAAGTTGGGCAAGATGTTGAGGCCTATCATGATGTCCTCCAGCAGCTTCTCTAGCTGCTCGTCGGACTCCTCTACAGAGTCCTGAGGCTGGGGTAGCAGGGCTGCCTCAACACCGTCGTTTTGGTTTGGGGTGAAGCAGTCACTGGAGGGAGGCTGACTGTCACTGGAGGGACTGGACTGAGGTGGTAGCTTTGGGGTGCCGGTGGTAGCAGGCAGAAGAATTGGGGCATCTGGTTTACAAACTACGCTCACATCAACAGCAGAGGGAGGAGGTTGGGTTGTGGGCATAAGGTCTGTCTGTGGCTCTCTGTGGTTGGAGCCATCCTTATAAAAAGTGAATCACAGGGTTTTTTTTGTTAAGTTTAGTTTGATTTAATTCACAATAATCATTAAATGTGACCCTTCACAAAAAATAAACAAAGAAATCAATACAGTTTTAATGTTTTTAGCATTCTACTTACAACCATTACAAAGTAGAAAATCAGCCACAGCATAAAGATTTGACACCAACGCCCACTAAATCTGATTTTAGTTCCCCAAAGGTCCATTCAAAACTAAACACATTCCTACAGATTACAGCACAGTTGGACAATTAGTGTTATGACGATCTTTATTATTTCAGTCTTTATGGACTCGTGCACCCAATTTAAAGTGCTTGCAATTGTTAATGCTTTAAAACAAAATTCAGTTGATACTGTTTACAATAAACTTTTGACCAGACTTTACTTGAGGCTTGCACATGTTTCCTAGTTTACAACAACACTGGTCACCACAGTTAACAATTAGCATGGTCCTCTTTCAACAAGCAAGGCTCACAAAAGCAGACAAATGAGTTAATACTGTTAATGCCATTTATCAAGACCAGATTTTACCTCATTTTAATATTATCACCTACCTTTTTTATGAATTTATCCCCATTTTAATTATTCAAAGTTAGAACTGATCATCTGTATAAAAGTTAAGCATTACTGGCGATACATTATAATATGGCATGTTTTAGCTCTTTTATTTCATAATGTATATGCTCCAGCATGACATTTTACTGATGTAGATTTGTTTTTAGACATTTAGACAATGAAGTAATGGGAATGTATCCGATGCGGAATCAGCATGGCTGTGATGCCACTGATCCCAGGTGGAGCCCGGCTTCAGGCAGCAACTCACTAAAACAACTCACCAAAATGTCAGCCTGTCCACCCAAACCACTCTCTACGCCACCATCTCGCCTTCCGCTTACCCTGCTTTGTAAAGAACCTGCGTCATGTCCATCAGGACTTTCACAAAGTAACATCTGCCGATATTGGATCGCAGAGTATGTTGCATAATAAACACCCTAACTCTGTGAACAGTACTGTTCTGTTAATTAGCACGGGAACTAGTACAACCCAGCTTTGTACGGTAGCTGTATTTAGAAATGTGACAGAGTTACATAGTCGGTCCAAAGTAAAACTTGTTTATCTTTTAAGGTCTTCCACTCTCATACAAAATGCATGTATTATGTGGACTACTCTCTTTTAAACTAAAATCTTGCTGTATGATCTACTGTCAACAACGAGCTACTCCTCTAACCCGTCTCTAGGGCTGGGTATCATACAAAAATTTTCGATACCGGTACCTTGACTTATGCCTACATCATACTTTTTTCAATACCAATTTTACCACAGCCTTAAGTTCTATTAACATTAACAACAATAAATAAAGATTCAGAAAAGCATTTTTCGATACTCGATGGTATTTAAGTAATACGATCAATGCCATAAAAGCACTGCCTGTCGCTGCACCACCAACATTAATTGTTCAGTACATAAAAACATCACAGCATCTAATCAAATCAAAGTGAACTGGCTGACAAGTGTGTATATAAATTAGCTTCACGCTTATCTACCTGTCTCTGAAAGGCAAATGGCTCAGTCTCATCCGGGTCTTGCATGCTTACCACCTCCCATGTTTCTCCTTTAGTTCTCCTCCTCAGCTTCACCTGTGCAGAAGGAAGAGAATATGGTGATTCTGAGAAAAGACAGCAAGGCCCCCTGCACACTCGTGACAGTCTGAGGACATCACAAACACATCAGAGCCAAGATGATTCTGTCATGAAACAAACTTTAGAATTTTTTGGTTTGGAGATATAGGATATTAATTGGTGTGACAATAGTGGATGCCGAGGATAGAGTTGGGTGGAAACAGATGATTCGCTGGGGAACAGCCGAAAGTAGAAGAAGGCATACAGACTAAAAACTGACAATGATTTACCTCTACTCATGGTTAATGTCTGTCAGTGGGTCAGTCCTATATTAGCTTGTTCGCCTGTACCTAGACCTCCATGTTGTTCAGAAACAATTAAAAACATCAGTGAAACATACTGCTGCACTGGGTAACATTTCTTTATTAGCAAACCCCAAACCTGAGCGTGAGGAGCTAATGGAATGTAAACAAAACTGAGAGCTCATGCAGTTGAGTACTGACCTGTGCTAACTTCAGGAAACCATGGCCACTCAGAAACTTTGGGGCAACATAGTCAGGTCCGGGGTTTTGTAATGAATACCACTGTCACCCAGCACAGCACTGCGTTTCCCTAATGTGTTTTAATGGTTTTGCAGAACAGCAGAGGTCTATCGCACAGATGAACAAGCTAACTCAGGACTGAGAGCCGACGGACATTAACCATGAGAAGAGGTCATTCATTGTCAGTTTTAGTCTCTGTATAGACTGCTGAAAATATTATTAATACAGAAGATGACCAGTCTTATCCTGTAAAATCCTCACAGAGGCCTCAGTTAGGCCTTCCTTGCCCCCCCCCCCAAGGAAGAGAGGTAAAGACCAAGTCTGGTTTTGTAGACAAATTTCTCACTCACAGCTGTTTATGAACTTTTCTTCCAAATAACCACTTTCTGTGAAGTCTCCTAACATCATTTTATAATTTGCTGAGCTTTAGTTTTACATTAATTTGTCAACTCTATAACACAGGATACAATGAGATAATCTCTGTTGATCTACAAGGGAAAAGTATCACAGAGCAGAAGAACAAGAACAGATGCATAGATAACTTTAAAACGACTTAAAAACAAACTAGAATTGAAGACTAGCCTATACGCTTTATGAACATATATTTTATGCACAAGTGACGAATGAAAAACAATATAAAAAAGGTACTAAATACTACATACACTACATACATAAAATGCAACTAAAAGTGTGTATTGGGACACAAAAGTCAAACGACATTAGGAGCCACGAGTTTCAAGAAAATTGCACATGAATAAGAAATTCCAGTCAAGGGAATGAAATCAGATGAGGGCTAATATTTTAGACTTAATGTATAAACTGCCAAAAACACTTTCAGGTTATTCACTAAGTAATGCACAAGTATCACAACTCCTTACCTTGATAGAAATGTGTGTGGTCTCAACCATCTGTTGCATCTGCTTCACCAGGGAAGGGCCCCTCACTCCCTCACTGGCAGGTGCATGCACCACCTCTGCACACCTGCCTCTTTCTTCTCCTACAGTCTCATCTCTGCTGGCATGGCTGGGCTGCTCTCTGTTTTCTCTTCTGTCAGCCATCTCATCATTTGGGTTTCCATTCTCCAGTCCTGTCGCTTTCTCAGCCAGCACCTGTGTGCTGTCCCCACACCCATATGACCGTAGGCTGGTGAAGGGGTTTGAGTCCCCAGTAAGGGGAACAGGGAAGGCTGTCATGTTGTTGGACAAAGCTGGAATTGACTTGGGATTTATTACACTGCCAGAGGATTGACCTGATGTAGATTCTCCATCATTTGTTGCTCCATTGGGCATACTAGGAATGACTGGGCCAGACGTGAAGCAAAGCTGTTTATCAAGTGTGATGATCTGAGGTTCCCACATGGCAGAAAAATCCAAATTCGGAGCTACAGAAGGCACAGACTCTGGGGCCGAGTGTGTAGTTTGGCCAAAGAAATTAACAAAACTTTCCACTGACTTTTCAACAGCTTTGACGGTCTGTGTACCTGTGGAAACATACCTTC
This sequence comes from Monopterus albus, assembly GCF_001952655.1. Classification (NCBI taxonomy): domain Eukaryota; kingdom Metazoa; phylum Chordata; class Actinopteri; order Synbranchiformes; family Synbranchidae; genus Monopterus; species Monopterus albus. The sequence goes on along the minus strand of NW_018127909.1, from coordinate 955,518 downwards.
TGTTTTCAGCTGGAGAATAGGTCTCTCTCTCTCCAGCCAGCTCAGCCTGAACTTGTGCATCCCACATTTTCCTGCTTTCACCCCTCTCACTGCCATAAAAGCCAGTGTCACTACAACTCCCGGCCCTCTGCCTCTTCTCCTGTAATTGCCCTTCCTTCGCCATCCCATCTTTCTGTCCTTCAGCTAAGTCTGCGATTCCAAACTGCCGTGCCACAGCCAGCACATCACTCTGCTGAAGGCTCCCTGTTACCTCTAACTTCCCAGAGTACAGAAGACCAACCACCTTCAGCAGGGTATGGGCCTTCACAGACTGGAGCTGGAGTCGACGCTTCTGTCCGCATGGAGGAGACGGGGACGTTGACAGCTTCTGAAACAAGTAGGGGCTGAGAGCTGCCAGGACACAACTGTGGGTTGGCACTGAGATACCTTATAAAGAAAATCCATAAAAAGGTTGTTGTTTTTTTCTCATTACCTTCATTTCAAACTTTTAAGTATGCTTGACCACGGCTCACCCTTACCCTCAGTTTGTAACAGAGTATCACAGAACTCAGCACTGTTTTGTTGTCTCTGCAGCTCACCAAGAAGCTGCATCTCATAGCCAGGCCACCAGTACCTCTGCATGTCCACATAGACACTGGGAAATTAGAAGAACAGAAGAAGAAAGGACTGACTTGGATGAAGACACACACAGAAAATACCTGGAACTGCTGGTAGCAGTGCGACATCCTCTCAAAACTTTAACTTAGCCTATAAATAAATTGTTGTTCTTGATGTTTTATTTATCAAACTAACTTTAAAATGTTTTTTTTATTCTGTCTTATTTTATTACGCACACTGTAAAGCACTTTGAACTTGTAGCGTGAATGAAAGAATATTTTATAGAGGTCATTTATATATAAATTAACTTACAGCAGCACTGACATCACTGAAACTGTCGTTTCACACGTGGTTGAAAAATGTAGCTCCCTACTCGATTTTCTAAAAACAGGGTAAGGAGTAGTTAGCCTCAGTTAGCAGGTGTCAGCTAACCACGGCGTGGAGGTGTAAAACTGGTCAATGTCTGACAAACGTTTTAGCTACTTTTGGGGGTAGCTTAAGTTATATTTCCCACTTCCAATTATATTTTCTGCCTTAGCCGACCTCCTTTAGCCAAGGGTATAATTTGACAAAACATTTCTTTGGTGAGTCTCCTGACTTTTATCATTACGTAATTAAACATCTTCTGGCCGTTGTGATTAATCATTAGCTAGAAAAAAGAAAAAAAAAGTTGTTGGAGCGAAAAACTATTCATTTAAATGGTAATGCACTGTCCATCTTATTCAGTTTGGTTAATTAGAGTGAAAGTTTAGCTAATTAAGACAATTTAATCTAGCAAAGCACACTGCAACACAACTCAGTAAACAACTTTAACGTTAACGCGTTGTAGTTTAAAAACTGCGCTTACCAGTATTTTTCTTTTGCACAAGTAGAGGTGTTTTACACATTTAAAACTATGTCAAAAGCCTCACTCCCGAAATCAAGCTGGCAGACGTTCATCACGTCGCCGCCGCCACTTCGAGTCTCACAGCGACACCTGCTGGCCGCTCTGACAAACAGAACAGAGCTCGCATTAAGGTGACAGCCATCTGCTAGCTGAGCTCCAGAGCTTATTTCCACAGTGGACTGGCTCATTACACAGCAATGCGATCAACGAGAGGCAAACAAAGGCTCTGAGAAATCATTTTCTTTTTTATTAAAAACAGTATTGCTAGTTACGTAATTCATTCATAAATGAGAATGTGCAACTTTAAGAGCAAAGGCAAAGAGATTATGGTGTAGTCCAAAATCAGTTTTCTTCCATTAGTGTTTCAGTATCCGAAGACTGTTGGAGGATTTTGTTTAGCTAACACGGTTTACATTTAATGAAGACAAACTGGATGTTTTCAATCAAAACATAAAAACTGATTGCATATGCATTCACCCAGAGCACCCAAAACAAACCCAAATAATATAAAAAGAAATACATAAACCATTAAAATTAACAAATATTCTCTGGTATATATATATATAGTTCGAATGTGCTGTTATTTCTCTCCACTTTTTCTAATAAATTCTGGTCTATGCTTCCTTACATAGCTTCTCTAACACAAACCCTTGCTCTCTCTTTTAGGCAGTCCACTCATGAAGGCAACTTGTTACTTTGGGAAAATAAGGCTTCCTCTGTCATGTTTCAATTGACATGGAAAATAAAGGGTGGAAAAAAGGGGAAAATACACATTATACTCCCTAGTGCTTCTTTTAATCATCCAGTCAGTAAGTATCTACATCTCACTCTGCACTAATATGCATCGGGTTTTCTACAGAATGAGCACTGTACTAAAGAAACTGACAGTCTTCTCCCATGTACTGTTCTGTACCAGGTTGGTGAAGTAAATTATACAGAACTCAAAAGAGTTTTATACCCCATAAAAAACAACCCCAATAACAAGAATCACTCTTACATACATACATACATACAGGGTCACACGTTCAATACCAGTTTTACTTGCCCAATAGAAAACTGCTGAGTTCCATGTACAGTATTCTCAACTTGTAAGAAAGAACTACAGAGACACCTTGATTGGTAATGTTGGACACATCCTATCCTGAATGAGTGAGGCACTCCAGTTAGAAGACTGCCTTTGACAGTGGACTATGTACACGATTACACGATCTGCAGATGAAAGGAAATGCACCTGCTGAATCCTGTGATATGTCCCATGAATTACAAAGGTTAAGGAGCATACATTTAACAAAAGGATAGAAACATAGCACAGACTATACTGTCTATTCTAGCAGGTGAAGAATAACTTGTCTGCTCTATTTCTGTACGCTATATCTATGCATTACAGTCAAATACAGAAAATGCACCACCCCTATGCACCTTGGCAATGATCTGTCACCGACACAAAGCAGATGACAATTTTAAGCGTAGTCGCTGCAGAAAGTCTGAGTGAGTGAAGTTCTTGCATTCATAACTGGCAGTCACAGCAGTGTCATTTGGCACGTGTACATTACTGTGGTACAGAGCAAAGCAAGAAGCAAAAAAGCACAACCAAAACAAACTTTACACATATCTGACCAGATCTTTAAACCCTGGTTTTCATTGGTAGGTTTTTTTTTTGTTTGTTTTTTTTTTAGCATTTAAATTATCAGAGAAAGGGAAAAGGAAAACATGATATACCTTCCAATTTCTTCAGAACAGTGTAATAACCATTTTTGTAAAATTTTAGCAAAAGGTTCTGATAAACAGTCCCTTTATTTTAGTCTATGGTGCAACCTCCAAGAATTACAAAAGTCTTCAGATGAAGCCACAGTCTCTTTTTATTCAGGAGACCTTTAGTGCTGTCCAGGCAAGTCATAGTGTTGCTGCATGGAGATGTAGTGTTGTGGCCACAGTATCTGAGTGGTTAGTGTTTTCTCTTCAGAGCTTAGGGACTCGCAGAACTCAAAGTGGTCATAGTGTCATATCCGGTTGTCCACAGGGGGCGTAGATCCACGTCAGTTTCTCATGTGGTTTCATTAGTGTGTCAGCTGTAATTAAGGAATGTAGCAAAGAGAAAGAAGAGAATCTGCATAAGAAGTAAAGAGGGAAAGAAGAGTTGAGTGTAAAGGATGGAGTTTAGTCCCATCGATAGTGTAGTGGTTCCCCGTTGTCAGTTCAGCAAGGACAGTAGGTGGGAGGAGGCTGTCGTCTTGTGATGCATACAATCAATTTTTCTAGAAGAGAAGAAAAGTGTGGGAATTGATCATGTTGAGCAGCTAATGTGAGGTGTTCATGCCCAGGTGGGAAGAATAGCACATTTTTGATTCACACAAGTACAAAATACAATACTCCATAGTGGCTGTGGGCAACAAAGTCACCACACAGACAAAAACATACACAAACTGTGCAGAGAGGAAAAAATAAAAATCACATTAGTGGAGAACAAAAATCTGTGACACTATGCACCAGCAGGGGGCGAAAAAACAGCCCAAATACAGTACAATGGGAGCTCACTGACAACACCGGTCACTATCAAACACACAAATAGTCACAGTTCTTAATACAACTAAGATATTAGGCCATGCAGTGAATTGAGAGGAGCAGCCAGTGGGACACACATACCATGCGTTGACATGCAGTATGACAATGGGTGTAGCCTAACCATCGTAAGATTCCATTAGAGGCAAAGAGGCCCGCCTCTCCCCATACATCCCTCCCTGAGAGAGAGACAAAAAAATAGTGTGATAGACAAAGCCAGAGAGAGGAAGGAGAGAGAGAGAGAGAGAGAGAAACAAGGCACAAAGCAAGGAGGGGGTGAGTTAAGGAAGGAAAAAGATGTTTAAGCGTCCAAAGCATGTAAAAGAAGGAAACAGACAACAGGATAGAGTAAAGTAGAGGGAAATAAGGCATCAGGTGAAAAAGAAGGAAGGGTTATAGAAAGTTAGTTCAATGTTAGGTCATGTTTCGGGGCCAAAAAAGAACACCGGTGAGAAATTATGTGCAAGACATCAACCACAGTGCTCTAAAGAGACGTGCATCAACATGCTGTCTGTGGGCGTGTATAAGAATGTGATCGTTCACGCACTTTTTTCTGAACTGTAAGTGAGGTTGCTGTGTACCTTCTGAGCTTCCAGATTTCATGATAAGTGCATTCTAGATAATTCACCTTTTTTCTACCTCTCCCTATCTACACCCAGCTTTGCGACAGGAGACTCCACATTGACTTCTGCTGAATCAACAGGAACTGTTTCACGACGCAAACCCTATTTGTAAATGGGGGAAGTACCATCCTGTCAAGTTCTACTCTACAGGAAGTATTTAAAACTCCTAAATGATGGTCTTGTCTGTACTATTTTCACAATTACATGTTCTAAAATACCTCTGACATTGGAGTCAGGAAAGGAATGTAGCAAGTATGCGGTAGAGTTTGTTAGGAGTAAGAAAGTGAAGTAATTCTCATTAAGGTGCAATCAAGCAGGGCCATGTGCGCACATGTGGCCAGCATATACCTGTACGACATCTTTGTCAGCAGGTTCGAGTGTGTTGTCCAGAGTGTTCTTTCTCCCTCTCTGGTCCAGTGTGGAATAGGCATCTGGAGAAGAAAAGCATGTTAATCTGAGGTGTGTGTGAGAAAGTATCATCTGTTATAAATGCGCATTTCTCATTAGCCATGTGTGATTCTGATCAGGTGTTATGTGAATGTTTTCTGCTCTCACACCTACCTGGTCCCATGTCATTCATTGGAATCGTTTCTCGGTCCCCTTTGCCACCTGTGAGTGAAACACAAAGTGAACATCAACATCACTGTTTCTCTGTCACGTTAAAGGTTTCTATTCCCTCAGAGAGGCAACTGGAGCATCTCCTGCCAAAGATAGAAGAGTGTATAGGTGTGTAACTGTTTGGTATCATGACCCATCATGCATTTACATATACATAATTTACATTAGCTTGTTGTGTGACAGGTGAGGTTAGGGAAACTTACAAATCAGTGCCAGAGAGCTTAAAAATCCCTATTAAAAGAAAATGTACTATGCACTGTGGTGATGGACAACCCTAGTGGGGATTATCCGACATGTTCAGATGTACTAAACCCTAAACACGCCAAGCAGGTTGAGACAGACGCAATTAATTGCAAATCCAATTTAATTCACATAAGTTTACAAAATTCCATTATCATATTACTGGAACTACCTCTGAAGTGCAACACACACACACAAACATTCAGAGAAACTGTCACAAGTGTGGATTCTTTGCAACACTGCCACAGTAGTTTGTAGACCTAGGAGAGGTTTACTGAGTGTTGGTGAAATACAAGTCAGAGTCAGACTTGTGTGGAAACAATCCTTTAACTGGACAGAAGAGCTAGGTGTTGAGACACTACTGATTTGATTTCATCACTTTAACTTGGCGCTGTTGGGGCTTGAAGAGTTGCACACTTTGATTCCTGACCTTTGTTTATGAGCGGCAGAGTGCTGTCCTCATATCCGCCATTGGTCCGGATGGTGTTGTTGGGAGGGTTTAGGTTGACCATGAAGTCTGTCTTCTTCCAACCGTCCTTCTCCAAAGTGCGCCGCAGCTCCTTGTAGCCCCACACCGTCTGCAGCACCAGGCCGGCTCCACGCACCTCCCGCTCAGAACGATTACTGGTGATCCCAGTGGTAAAGAGGTGGTGAGGGGTGAAGGCAGGTTATTCAAAACAGAAAATTCAGTGTGCTACCAATTTGGAGACAAGGACAGAAAATCATCTAAAAAAAAGAAGTCCATCAGCCCTCACCCATCCTTGTTAATGAGCACCAATCTCTCAATGCCCTGTGAGGCCCTGAGGGTCTTTGCTGCTTCCAGACTAGAGCCCAGCACCTCCTGGAGCGTGCTCAATACCGACACCACTGTCCCTTCGGACAGCGCTCGCACTGGCTGACTCTGACCACCACCAGGCAGGTCAGCCACCAGATGGGGCACCGCATGTTTACCTAATGACACAACAAGAGGTCAAACATTAAAGCACACTTAAATATTTGCCCTATCCTGTTGATATAAGTCCAGTACTTTTAGATTACATGACTTCCTGAAACACAAACACCGAAATCACTCCAAGTCTCACCTAATAGATCTCTGTTGCGTGCATCAATAGCCAGGTTGCGGAGGGCTCCAGACATGGCATGGACCACACGGTCGTTGCCATGGGCCAGCAGCTCAGTCATCATGGGTAGACCCTTCTCTTTGCGCACTAAGGCACGGATGTATCGCCCATACTAAACAAAGACAGACATTTTTTTTCTTTTTTTTTTAATCAAACTATGTAACCTGTGACAGACTTATGACCTGTCCAGGATGTACAATGCATGCCGGAATAAGCTCCATCCCCTTTTCAAACCTAAACAAAATAAGTGGGTGTAGAAAGTGATTAGACAGACTATTTGGATAAGCAAAAAGTGTTATGTCAAAATCATTCACTACATTTTCAGGATTCTCAATATTCAGATGCACATTAAACATTAGACTTTTGTGACACATAAGCCAATTCATCTGCTTGATGACAAATGAAGGTGATCCCAGCAGCAGGCACACCACTGTCTCTCATTCAGCATTTTCATGTTTTCCAACTGTTGTTACACTCCACTATTAAATAAAACATGTTTTCATTTTATAAGTGGTCTTCCTTTGCAAGAAGAATCGAATATTTGAACCATCTAAATTTACTCTCAAGTACATCCATAAAGAGAAATGCACAGAGCAGGTTTTGGTTACATTTGCATTGAAACATCAATGAGAATACACAGTACATTTACAGCATTTTGTAGAGAATCCAGCCCAGAGAAATTATTGCACTGTATTCATAATGAAGACAGGCAAATACAGCATTAGATATCTTTCCCAAGGACACTTATCTGAGGGTTGTACCAATATTCACATTCGCAAGTTGCTAGATTACTCGATTGTCTCAATAATCTGTGTGTGAGGCAGTCTTAACCTCATGACACAGTATACAGAGAGTGTCACAGAAGACTGTTTAAAGGAGGTATGTCCAATCTTTTCTCTGCAGTAATGTGTAAATTTTCTAGGCTGGGACAAGGTCAAAGTGGTAAGTGAGATCACATTATCATGTTGGAAAAGGGGGTGTAATTAATCAGTGGTCCCCAACCCCCGGGCCGCGGACCAGTACCGGTCCGTGGATCAATTGGTACCGGGCCGCACAAGAAATCATTAATTATTTCCGTTTTATTTATTATCCGAGTCTGAACGATCTTTTATTTTGAAAAATGACCGCATTCTCTCGGTTACATCTCGGTCACTTGAGCGCCAAAACTAGCTTACTTGTGGACATATTCAGCCTGCTCAATGAACTCAATCTGTCCCTTCAGGGGAAAATGATAACTGTCTTCAAGTTGGCAGATAAAGTAGCTGCATTTAAAGCCAAACTGGATTTGTGGGGACGGCGCGTCAACAGAGGCATTTTGG
>NW_018127909.1:946719-947479 GCF_001952655.1 Monopterus albus | reverse complement strand
TAGTGATGCACCGAAATTAAAATTCTGGGCCGAAACCGAAACCGAAAATGTAGGATGCACTTGGCCGAAAACCGAAACGAAATCGAAAATGGCTTCTTTTAAAAACTTCAAATTTTTAAAACACGCTTACTCTATAATTGTGTATGTGTGTGTATGTATGTATGTATGTATGTATGTATGTATGAAATTACTTGAATTTGATGAATCTAAAATGAAAAACTAAGATCTAAAATATTTTTAACAATAAGCAATACCAAATAATATTATTCAAGTTTTATGTAACATTCAATAACAGTTTTATGTAACACTCAAACATTTTAAATTGATGTGCAAAACAATGCAAAACAGTGCAAAAACAGCAATAGAACTTCCAAACAAACTGTAAACAACATAGCCTAGGTAGCTAGCAGTGCTACACAAATTTTAATGCAACTATGCACTATGCAAAATTGGACTGCCGTTTAGTTCAACAAACGTGGCAGATTTTTCTTTAGGAACAAAAGTTGCTCCGCTTTTTGGCTGGAGAGACGGTTCCTCTTCTCATTAAGCACATGAGATGCTGCACTGAAGAGTCTCTCACCGCTGACATGCTTTGTCGTTCATGGGGAGACGCGTGACATAACAGCTCCAGCGTGAGTGAAACCTAACCTGTGCTGCGCCAGGATATGATGGGCGGGGCGGGGCATTTTCGGCGTGTTTTTTTATTCCGGCCCGAAATAAAAATGGCCTTTTCGGCCGAAAATTTTCGGTGGCCGAAATT
>NW_018127909.1:896918-946598 GCF_001952655.1 Monopterus albus | reverse complement strand
TCTGCAGTGACAGCAACCAAAACAAAACAACGGAGTAGACTGAACATAAGCAACACACTTCGGGTGTCATTGTCTCCTGTTACCCCCAGATGGGACCGTCTCGTTGCAGAGAAACAAGTTCAGGGCTCCCATTGATTTAGCGTTATGGGGAGTTAAACATTTCAACACAGTGGATTCATGTTTATTATTATATTAACAATATAAACAATCTACGTACCCCCCCACCCCCCCGGCCGCGGTAAGATTGTCAAGCGTTGACCGGTCCGCAATGATAAAAAGGTTGGGGACCACTGATTAATGATGCAGTCCATTGGAATGATGGTGCTGCAGAATGAAAGAAGATCAAAATGGATAGCGGTTCTTACAGTCCAGTGGCCAGCACACAGGTTCTGAATAGCTCCAGCTGAGGCTTCCAGCACAATGGGGTTCTTGGATTCCTTTAGCAGAGAGGTGTAGATGCGAACCACTTCTGGCTGGTACAACAGTTCATAGCCTATAGAAGAGAGAGAGCGAGAGAGAAAGAGAGAAGGAGGGCAGAAGGAGAAGAAAGGAAAGTGTGAGGAAGGCAGTACAGATAGCAGGAATAAACAGATCAAAAAGGAGGACGAAGAAAGTGCAGAAGAGGAACAAGAAGATAGGAGAAACAAAACCTATAAGCAAATGTATATTTTTTCCTCTAATTACAACACATACTGTTAAAGTAATAACTGAAGCTAGATTTATACTTCTGTGTCACTTCATGTATGAGTTTGTCGGTTGGAGACAGTCACACAGCTGTTGCTTTTATACTTGTTTGAACATTAATGTTCTAAGGGGTGCTCAAACAACAAAGTACAGAAAACACAGAAGCAAAAGTCAGAAAACAACTGTCAGATTTTGAGCCAGGCTCTTAAGCCATTATAATTTTCATTTTAGGATTGGTATTATGCCACTTTATTAAGTGTGGATATTTTTCGGAGAGACCGTAACCGTTTGGGTTGAGAATTGGTGGTCCATCTAGGCGGGTAATGCCAATTTAGAAACTTACTCCAACCTTTTCAAAGTTGAGAGTGCTTGCTGGTGGACCAATTAGCAGGCAGTTACGAGTCCACTTGACCAAGTTGCATGCAAGACATGCTATCTTAACACAACATAAGATTTGAGAGGTGTGTGTGTGTGTGTATCGAGCCATCTGTGACCATTAGCAATCTACATTTACCCATAAACTCCTTTGCTACGCAGTTGTGAACAAGTATAAAGTAAGCTTGAGCTGGTCATTACCTTTAGCAGGTGTGGTCCTCTTTGGAATGTCTACTGTGTCTGCAGCTGCATCGTCTTCTTTCTTACCTGGAAGAAAACATCATCACTGCTGCATTAGAAACACACAAAATCTACATATGATCTAGAGAACTCTCTACTGTTAGAAGTTTAGTTTGATTGGATATGTGCTGTGAAGGACAAATGCACAGACTGAGATTTACATCCCCTACTTTGACTATGTTTTCACTACAACTCTAATAACTCACTGTGAGAAGGCATGCATGTTAGCACAAAGTATTTCAACCGGTTAGTTCAACTACAGCTACTCTAGTACTGCTGACACCAAGACAAATGGCAACAGAAAGCAAAGTGCAGACATGCACAGGTAAAGAGCTTACCTTTGGAAAACCACTCATCTGTAGTCCAGTGTAAGAAGGGCAGAGAAGAATGGAAAGGAGGGAGGAGAGGAAAAAGGGAGGAAGAGAGAGCACGTACTGTAAGAGGAAAACAGCCACACCTGAGCCACCCAGTTAACATGTGATTACATCCCAACGCCACTGCTGCCCCCACACAGAATCAGCAATGCGAGATGCCAGATACAAAAGGTCAAATCAAGAGTCCAAAGACACATCAGCTCATGTAATCTCATATTCGCACATCCTATCTGCTCTGTACAGTATGAAGATATGTTGCTGTGATGCATCTCTGTGCAACACATGTGATAATAATGAAATACACAGAAAGAGCTTTTATTTAGCCTCAAAGCTGATACCCAGTGAACTGTATCCGATTTAATAAGAATGTTGACAACCATTCATTATCACCATGAAATAATTTGATAACAGCATTAGCAAAAGGCAACAACAGTAGAAATGGGGCAGTTGAGAAAAAAATAAATCAATACGCTTGAGTGAAACAAACAGAGCAGCCTCTCTCAGTTGGGGAAATAGTTAACATTCCTCTGTCAGTGAGTGATTTTGTTTGTACAATTGTGTATGCACATCAGTATCACCTTTACTAGTTTCACCATAGTTTCATCTAGTGAAACAACCTGCCTCCTACTGTGTGAACAAACACAGTACATCTGTCTCTTTGGCACAGACCTTTGCCCTTGCGGGAGCTGAAGCAACTGCCCTTCTGACTGGAGGAGGCGGGGCCCTGGTTGATAGCCACGGCCTCCTGGTAGCGCTCACAGCCGGGGATTTCACGGTGCACCTGATAGGACAGGTTTCTCAGCAGACACACGCTGTTCTCTATCAACTGCAAAGATGGAAGAACAGGAGAGTGTAAAATATGTTTGTAAAATATGAGGGGGAAAGCACAGAATGAATAAAATTCCAAGCCTCAACAAGTTGAGATACTCACTGTACACCCATCAAGTCACCTACCCAAGTCATTACAGGTGGCCTTGTTTTATTTATTCTTTTAAATCCTGCATCAAGCTAAAACAACTCTGAACATTGCACTCTTTTCTAGTACTACTACTCATCAGGTCAATTTCGTTAATCCCACACTCTGAGGGTCAACTCAGAGTTCCACATACCTTATTGTCAACATCTTTACAGTCAATCTGGGATTGGACGATGTACATGAGGGAATCGACCAGTCCTGTGCACTCCCTCAGCTTCCTCCTGGCCTCCCTTCGCTCAGAACTCACATTTCTTTAGACAAGTGGAAAGTTGAGAAGAGGAGAAACAATAATATAAAACCAAATAAGGATTAGCAGTGTGAATGGCTGCAGAGGCAGTTAATAGGTTAAAAAGGAAAGGAAAGGAGTCACTACAAAAGGATTCCAGTGCACAATGCTTTAACACACCCCCCAAGAGTTGTTTGAATGAAAGTGCTGTTAAATCAACTTGTCTACAGAGTACAGTTGGATGAGATCAAGTTACAGCTGTGGACCAACTTCATCAAGTGCTCTTTGACTCAGTCCCAACTTAGAGATCTAACATAAGTGAATGGATGGAAAACTGAGGCACCAGTTAGTTTGTCCTTCAGTAACGTAAAGGAAGGAACATGAAGGAGAAAACTCTGGAATATATTCAGCCTTGGGCTTTTGTGCTAGCCTGTTTTCCTGGTGACAGACACTCCCTCTTGCACAATAACAGGACACATTCCTCTCTGCAGCAGGGGGCACTGATTTCACTCACTGAATAGCTCAGGAAGTTGATTTACACACTGCAGCAGGCCAACATTTATAATGTAAAAGAAGAGACTAAGTCCGATCAGGCCAACAAACACAGAGGGTCCCAGTTCTCTAAAGTTTCTACATTTATACAAGTCAAGTGTCAAGTCTGATCACTGGCAGTAAATCTGTGTGCAGGAGGGTAAAGAACCACACAGAGTGAGCACTGCAACCAGACAGACACTGATTAATCAGTGTTAGAATTTTTGCCACTTCACTAACTTTTGATATGGAGCAGTAACAGACCAGCTGGGCAGGCAAAGTTTATATATAATTTTAGATGATACCTAAAACCATTCTACCTCAGACTGCAAACATACATCGCATACAAAGTACAGACCCATAAGCTGTACATTCTACAACAGTCAATCTAGAACCTTACAGATGTCGTGAATGTTTTTGACATGCAGTGTTACATGAATAATGCTGGCCATGCGACAGACTGTGTAATTGAAAAACATGAATAATGCTGGCCATGCGACAGAGGGTTAGGAGACACGGGTTGAACACAGTTCCTTCATAGCAGAGGGAATAATAAGAGTTAGACTGAAGTTAAATGAGGCACTTGCAGATACACTACGTACGGCTTTGACTTTAAATTTATGTTGCAATCAACTAATTAAAAACCCGTCAAGCAAGCTTTCCCTCTGGTCTGTGAAGGTGTGACTCAAAGCAGATGTTTACTCAGTCTGCATCTACACTGAGCCGAATGATTTAGAAAATGTAACTTTCATGGTAGTGAATCTTTTGCAAACTGTTGACTGAATGTATCAGTGATATTGTGGCAATAAACTGTCAGTGCAACTCCAGTGTCATGAGGTGAACTGATACTGTCCAGACCATTTCTGCACATACCAAACTTTAGGTCTCCAGACCAACAAATTATACACACATACTTTCCCACAGCCGGAAGTGAACACTGTATTTAACCATGTGGTCAAGGGAACTGCATAGATAACAAACCTGGAGACTAGAACATACTGTTTACACTGCATAAGTCGATGGCCCATTGTCCTCTGCTTGCCTCCCCCAAGTAAACTCACAAATTCTTTTCTTGACCCTGTCATATCATGAGGACCTTTCCAATTCAGCCAGAAATGTACTTGGATAAATAACTGACATTTAACTCCACAGTGTTTTAATGAGCTCTATATAAAATGAAATGAGACATCCTGTTTATATTGTGACTGATGAGGGAAAGGCTTCTGATGTGGACAATAAAGTGATGGATCATTCCATTACAACTGACCTGCATGGTGTTTTTTGTGCTAATTGTCTTATCCAGCATTTACAACACATTAGAAATTATTATGAAATGTTTAAGTACAATATAATTTCTTGCAGAATGGGCCAGTGTATTCTGACTGGGAAGGACACATTAGGCATTCATATTCTGATTGCACCATCACTGATCATCTGTGGGGTAAAAAGCATCAGCTGTGTTAACTCGTCATTGGTCCTTTCCTCCTTCATACAGCCTACTGCTCTGCCAGTCTATTAAACTACCATCTTTCCACTTTCCTCTCCATTCTACAAAAACACTCCCTCCCTCCCTCCCTCCCTCCATCTGCAAATAATTAGTAGCAGTCACACAGCTCTGATCTACCTCAGGCAGCCTGCTGTGTTAGTGAGGGCCGTCTCCCATTCAAGATGTCTGGGCTTGCAGTTCTCCTCCCCTCCTCCTGCTCCGTTGCTCCCTCGCTCCCAGCCTGAACGGGGTACCATCACTTCATCGCAGAGAGCGTGCAGCGCATTGTCCACGATCTCCATCTTCACAGAGTCATGAGACGACAGGTTCCAAAGTGTCCCTGTGGGAAAAGCACAGAATTAAAAAGCTGGGAAAATGCCAGATTTAGAGTCTGCTTCCACTCTTGACTGTCATTTTAAATCTTGGCCTGTAAAAATCAAATAGAACAAAATTATTACACTAATAGGTTGGTAGATGGTTCTGTCATGGACAGTCATACTTCCTGATTTGTGGGGAATGCCAGCTCTGTCAATTTGAATTAAGCTTGTGGGAAGTCTGTGTATGGCTGCTACGAAACTTCAGATCATTACATTTGCTGCTCTTCTTTATGCGTCATTGTAGTAAATGAATATGTTTGTACCGAAAAGCTATAAATTATTGAAATCTTCTTAATGGAAAAGCTGACACATCTTGAGCTTACAAAAAGTACAACTCTAGGTGAAATGAGAAAAATCGACACTAAGCTGCAAACAGATCAAAAGAAGTGCATGATGGGAAAAGAATGAATGAACGCACCAAACTTTGTTGTTGTCGTTATTTGGTTGCTGTTTTATGCTGAATTCTTTTTTCCTTTCTTGCCAATGTAGGTTTAAATGTTTCCTACGATTGTGTGTTTGCATCTCTAACCTGTGATATTGTCCGTGAGGTCCTGGTTGTGGGTCTTCCTCAGCAGCCTGACCAGAGCAGGTACTCCATCACAGTTCTTGATGGCAATCTTGTTGTCAAGATCTTTGCTATACGAGATGTTCTTTAGTGCCCCACAAGCTGCGTAATGAACCTATAACAGATGCAATGCCAGCTTCATGAGCTATTAGTCCTAACTAAGGATCACTTATTAAAGAAAGCACTGGTTTCACATACATGGATTTACTGGAGTCGTAGAAAACAGTGTCACCCTTGTGACTGTTAAGTGCTATGCAAATTAAATGGGCCTCGGCTGGACTACTCATGCAAGTAACTGCCTATAATTAATGGCAAATTAGCTGTCCATGTGTTACACAATTTCATTATAAAGCAATGTTCACGTATTAGTTTAACTGACCAATCACACCGATTATCAAGAGATGCAAAGGTGTCAAATTTAGTCAAAAGGATAATTTTCATCCGTAAGTTCATGAACATCCTTTAATCAATATCCTGTGCCACATTCTGATACACTTCTACAAATAACTGTATTATGTGCCTTTTAAATTTGTTCAGCATCTTTGATAATACCACATTTTGTCCTATTTTGTATCTTGGCTTTACACACACAAAAAGCCAGTTTACAAAAAGAAAAAAAAAAAAAAAAAAAGGAAGTCACTGTCTGACCCATTTCTTCAGCCAGCAAGTCCTTCAACATGCACCAGACTGTCACTGGCTGTACAGCATGAAATGTAAGACTAAGATTCTGCCGCGCCTTGAGAGTGGAATGCATGATGTGGTTTGTCTGGTAATGCCTACACAAACATCAGTACAATTATGCCACAGCTTGTGCTAAATCAAAGATAATTTAAAAAAAAAAAACAAAGAACGTTTAGGCCAAAACCATATTTAACACAAATGTTGACATGCAGGATTTCTCCAAGAGAAGTCAAATATGTAGTCCTTATTTCTGTTTCTCATTCGGCAGAAACAGGGGGAGTGTCAAGGTCACCTTGTCCTTAGAGCTTGATTCAGGCCAATGAATTGTCTCACTGTTATATGAGGCCTTTAAGCCCTACTTTTACCTCACCTGGTCCAATTATAACAAACATCTACAAAAGTGAGATGGCCAGTAAGCCATAGGGAAAAGACAGTACACTGACCTCTTTGTTTGGATTGTCAAGCATAGAAACCAGCGCTGGGATGCCTTTCATACGACGCACATCAGTCTTCACCTGGAAGGCAAAATAGCTTACTTTTTAAAACAGCTCATCCGAACATAATTATGTCAACATCAAGCTATAAAACAGTAAAAGATGAAATGATCTACAAACAAGGAATAAAAGGACAGAGTACAGCAGGTCTGATCCACAGCTACCAGAAGCACTTGTTTGAGGCTACTGCTGTCAAAGTTGGCCAGTTATTAAATCCAAGGGTTCATTTACTTTTTCCACCAGCAGCGAATGTTAGTGTGTTCAGTAAAGAGACCACAACTGTGTCTTATTAGCTTAGTTTGTCTATACCAGCCAGGTCTTTGCAAAGGTTTCACTTACTTTATCTTGCCAATGCACAACCTTTTGCAGTATAATTACTGTTACTGAAAAACCTAGCTAGACATTTACGTTCTAGCCCTAGAAAACACATAATGTGCACTGACATATATGTAAACAGCAACAAAGACTCGTATGCAAAATCTGCCATTAAAAAGTTGCTCTCACTAATTGATAGACTCAAAGCATTTTTCTAAACAACAACAAAAAGATTCTCCACTGTCTACTAGCTGCATCAAAGTTTTGACACATCCACCTGACTACATCTTACTTCTTTTTTGGGAGAACTGTCTAGCTTTTTTTTAATATATATATTTTATCAATGCCTCATTTACTCTCAGAAAAAATATAGTAAGCTAATGTCTCTGGTCTTGGCCGTTTTGGCTTTCTCACCCTTGTGCCCCTCATAACTGCTTTCACTCAATAAATGTTATAATCTACTGAAGTCTACTATACTCAAAGTCACACTCCATAAAAGCTTTATACCACAATATATGCATCTCTTACTTTATCATTCTTAAATGTGAGATGCTGCAGGTATGCTGCTGCATTGCTCCTGACAGGGTCCAGCTTGTAGTTGAGCATGGCAACGACCTCTGGCAGCTCTGGCTGACGCCAGCCACCCGGGCCAGGACCTTTCCTCAGAGTGCCGTCCAATGAGGCCATGCTACCTCTTTCACCCTGGGCCAGAGGTGCTCCTCCCCAATAATACATGTCCCCTGGACCACTCATGTCACCATCCAAGGTGCCCTCGTAACTCCTGAAGACAGTAGAAAAGAACCATTACATTCTGCACACTCAATGATGGTGCACAGACTCTACATACATCTAAACATTACTCAAACTGGAGTTAGTACAAAAACACACAACATACCCAGTCCTGCGTGGAGGACCACGAGGGAAGGCTTGAGGATTGCGGGGCACAGTGCTATAATGCATCGAATGTCCCATGCCATAGTCAGGCTCATCGTAGCCAATGCTACGCTGATCATCCTCCAGGCCGTATGGATCTGGGATAAACCTTGGTATGGAGGACAGCTCCATGGCACTTCCCAGGCGGCCAACCTGCTCAAAGACAATACAATAGAATAAAGTCAAGAACACAACATGTCTTTTTTGTGGTTTAATTATAAAACTTTCACAACAGGGTCTGAGCACTCCCACTTATAATTTTGCTATCCAAGAACGTAGACATGACGGAATGTCCTTGTGTGTAGAACACTGTGGCCTACATACCCTCTCTGCCATATTCAGATAAACAGAGAACCAGACAGACAGCAACATGGGAGCACACAGGACAACACAAAAATGTGAACTTGCTTCTCTCTACACTTTTCTCTCTGCTGCAGAGTTTGGACAATGGTTTGACTAATATTAAACATAAATAGCATCTTATTAAAATCCTATTCACTTCATAATATGTAGTATGGAAAAATTAATATGTTTAGCAAGTAAATCCTGAAGTAACAGGCCATGGTAAAACAAAAGCACTAAAGTAGGTGATGCAGTGAATGCGGAACACACCTGTGGCTGAGCAGCATAGGGGTCTAGCTGGTTCCTGTTAGGGGCTCTGTAGCCTGGATCCAGAGTTCTGTAGCCATCTGGATGGACTGGTCTGGAGAGGGCAAGGAGAAAGGGGTTGAAAAAGAGACTGGGAATATCCAGTAGAGAACACTGGCCAAAAATAGTTTTATTGTACCTGTAGTGATCGTCCATGCGAGCACCCCTGCTAAGGCTTGTGTAGGCATCAGATGGGGGTGCAGTACGGTAGTCCTCATACCCCCCCGGAGGTCCATACTGGTAATTGCGGGGGACAGT
The DNA here is from genome assembly GCF_001952655.1 of Monopterus albus. Taxonomy (NCBI): domain Eukaryota; kingdom Metazoa; phylum Chordata; class Actinopteri; order Synbranchiformes; family Synbranchidae; genus Monopterus; species Monopterus albus. The sequence goes on along the minus strand of NW_018127909.1, from coordinate 937,435 downwards.
GTGGGTAGGGTAGTCCATGGGCACGCCTCCTCCAGGTCCCTGCCTATAGACCCGGTCTATGGGTGTAGTGTAGCCCGGCACACCTGTCACTGAACCCCCACCATCCAGGGAAAGTGTGTCTGACACAGAGGGGATGACTGTGCGAGTGGTGGTGGTCTTTACCACTTTCTTTACCTTAAACAGCCAAAGGGAGGAAGCAGACAAGAAATTAGTACTTGACAATAACATTTACAAGAATGAAAATCTCTGTTACAAAGACAGAATCAAAAGAGAAAATCCCTAATAAATCATAACAGGTGCATAATGATACAAGACCAACTTTTTTTGATTGTTTGTTTACTTGCCAGGATGTCATTCTTTCACCTGGAGGAGAGCTGCCAACTGCACACTTTGCAACAATTATTTCTGTTTGGACGTCATGTTACCGTGGTTTCTGTGCGCCGTGTGGTCCCATCGTCGCTAGTCTCCACAGAAATTATGGGTGGGGTCTCCTGTGGTGCTTCCTCCACCGTGTACGTCTCATGCACCATCTGACCAGGCTCCATCCTGAACTACAGACAAATGTTTGAACATTTAAAACTAAAATTTAAGGAATGGTTAGGATTATACCTGTTAAAAGTGAATCAGGTGAAACAGAGGGGTTCTGAAAGACACCTACATGATGTGTCCCGTTGATGTAACCCTCGTTCAGTGTCAGCCTCTCTATGTCTGCATCACAAGGAAGGCGGCTGTTCTACACAAACACATGAGGGAATCCAACACACACAGACTGCTTAGAATATAACACATGCATCACACCACAAAGCAGCTGATGTTTTTCTAACCAGTGACAACTGCTCATGTACAGCACAAAAAAAAAGTGAAAGAAGCAACTTCCTTCAACTTTCATTTGAATTTTAATGGCACACAGCTTTATCTTGTGAAGCTCAGGCACTTTACATCTCTGCTGCCAAAACAAAAAAAAGCCTTTAGCTTTTTTTGTTTTTACACTGCATTATAGGGATGCATCTAGCTAATGGCAGCCCAACCGGAAAGAAAACAAGTGTGCTATTGTTAAAAACCAAATAAAAGCAACCAACAGCTGACCACTTTGGTTTGTGGTGAACAATCTGTACAGTCTGGCAAGAAAGTCTGCACAGACTATGACAATAACACTACAAAAACTCCACATGTATCTAAACATCAGGAACAAGAATACCAACAGCCTTTCATGTAAGCGCTCCCTCAAGCAAACAAACAGTGCAACACACTTATGAACTGTGTTGATGGAATAAACAGATGAAGTAAATTAGTGTGCAACAAGCAATGAATCACAATGACAAGCAGAGTGAGAGAAACAAAAGATATGTCTTTATGCCTGTCATGTGCCAGCACCAATAGCACTGCCTGTGGGGAGCAGTGATGGGTGTGGTGCACTTCCCATTCCAGCCACAGGTGGCAGTCCGTGCTTCTCTACTGACATCATCTCCGCTGCTTAAGGGCATATATTGGGGGGGGGGGGGGTTTAAACCAAAAACATACAGTTGTCCCATTACTGCCAGAAAGGTTGTATTTTCACATTAAACACAAACAAATCATCTAGCACCAAATGGAAATAGTTCTTGCAGGAGGAGCAAAGGCAACTTTTTAAAAGAGACACTGAGCCCAGATCAAATAACTAAGATGCAGATTAAGTAAATGAACACAGTCTTTAGTATAGGCTAGGGTTCAGCTAGAGAAAACAGTAGAAAGAGCCAGGCAGATGTGAGCATGTGGGAACTTGTCAGGGAAAACAGAGGTTGTGTTGGCTGCCTGGGAGAGTGACAGAGGCATGCCGAAGCCTTAGGGCTATGTGAACACACAGCAAAGAGATAAGAAGTAGCACAAGCCACATTTCTCTCCTGTTCTCACAATAACCTGCTTCCACCTATATTTGTGCTTTTTATGCGACATGCTCCAGTGAATGTCAGCCTCCATACAACAGTAACAAACAACAGCAGGAGAGTGAATGAGTGGGAGAGTCTGGCTGTTTATTAGACTGAGTTTCAACAGGTTGCCTCAGAGCCACAAGAGTGTGCTGTACAAATTGTGTATGGCCATTCATGCACACTAATGGCTGTGTGTAAATAAGGAAGAAAAAGAATGAGCGAGCATGGGCGTGTACACCTGCATATCTGTCTGAGAGGATATCTCTGAGCATGAGGTCACTCTGAAACAGGTACCTGCCTCATACATGATAAAGAGGGTGTGTATGCAAACAACTTTCATTATGAAACTGACTCAGAAATCAAGAGCTCTACCAGCTGATGAAACGGGTAGGTCTGGACAGTCGCCATACTGAAAAACCAACTGACAGACATTTTCCTTACACAAGAAATGAATTAAACCAAAGGAAGTAGATGGTTGACATACTGTAGCTACTGGAGTAAACACTTAATAGTCCAGGAAAACAGCAAAACATCAAAGACATCTCTCTGCATGCAAACAGACAAATCAATACAAGCATGATGCGTTGCAGTGGGTTATTAAGCTTGCTTGGTGGAGGGATACAAGTGATGATGGGAAGACTTCTTTTGAATGAGATGATTTCTGAGAAACCGATTGTAGATGGAAAATGTATGATTAAAGCTGCGAGGAGCAAGAAAGGGTGTAAATTACCTCCTCAGGAAGGCTTCACTAGCTTTATTTGACTCAACTTTTAAATAAATGAAAAAAAAAAAAGAGCTACACTTAAACACAAGTGGAGCCTGACTGAAACCTACAGAGGAGGTATTTTTCCCCAGGTCTGGTTTAGGGTCTGCAGTCAGCCAGTCCATACAGATGGGATGGGGGTGACCATGGAGATGACGTTGGATTAACTCGACTCAAAGGTGAAACTACAAAAAATGTACATGAGGGTGGGTTCAACGGGGCAGGGTCTGTTCCGTGTTACCTGCATGTTGGGGAGGGGGCGGGGCAGGGTGCCAGCGCACGACCTCCGCTCCTCCTCCAGAGCTCGGCTCAGCATCTCAAACTGCCTCTCCTGCTCCCGCACCGAGGCCAGCAGGGAGGCTGTGCTTGCACACTGCTCCATTCACACGCTGAGAGCAGAGCATAGGGCAGGGTCAACACCAGAGAGCAAAAAGTGATTTAACCAACATCACCACAGCATAGAGAAAATCACCCAAAAATACATACTTTTTTTTTTTTAAGCCCTGGCACAGTGCACATTTGCACACACAAAAGAAGTGTTAATGAAGCTGTAGGAGCTGACGCAGGAAGGATACGTTAAAGGAAGATAAATGAGGGAAGAGAGAGATATAAAGAAGCAAGTCCAGATACAAAAGTACAGACAAAACAAGAGCGAGGACAAACAGCAGGCATAGAGAGAGAGAGCACTCACTGCTTGAGAATTAATCTAAAAAGGTGATTACACAGTTCAAATTCAAAATGGGATGAGCATCAGAAGGGCAGGGGTGGGACCAAACTAACGTTACTTTTTCAGTCCATTTCTTCACCTTCTGCTACACAGTAAAAATAGAAAGAAAGTGTGATATGTGAACACAGCATGTTTTCAGCAGCAGTGTGTGGAGCTTGTTAACACTTCACTTCAAGGATACGGAGAAAGTGGGGAAGAGGGAGATGAGTGTGAGAGCATTCAGAGACATTAAAGAAACAGTAATACACCTGCAAGTTACAAGACAATCTGCAAAATCCTGAGGTGTTTTGAATTGGTGGGGTGTGTGCTCCACAGCAGGGACAGAGATGACAGGACTTGTTTTTGTGCATCAGTGTGTAAATTAAATTAGGACCATGTCTTGTGGTCAAGCTTTTTGATAAATCTTATAGTTATGCTTTGTGGTCAGCGGGGCTGCCAGCATCAGTACAGACTAAAAAAAAAACACACACACACACACACACACACACACACACACACACACACACACACACACACACTCGTACATTCCACTGTGAGATTTAGCATGTCATATCCTGCCCCAGCTGTTGGAAGCTGTTCTAATAAGGGAGCCCTTCACTCTTTCATTGTGCTGTTCCCATTTGTCTCACACCAACGCCTTTTCTTCCAAGCAAACATGTCAATCCTGGGGAGCAGGCGCAGTTAGTACTTTCTCTGACCCAATCAAGGACACCACAAACCGACAAATTGCCTCTTTAGTGGATTTTACTCACAAATTGAAAGATGGTCTGAAATAATCTCCAGTAAAGCTAAGCGTGCATTACAACTTAAATCCAATCCTTGACAAGCCAACAAATCTTTGCTGAATCCCAAAACACAACAAGAACCAAAAGGTACCGGTAACTAAATGTGGCACCAGGCTACAAATATGTGTGTCAGGTTTTACATTAAGGACCATGATTTTCAACTTGTCGATAAAGTACTGACGCCACACATCAGATAAATCAGCATAAGCCAGTCTGAGCTGTTCTCAGCAGGCAGCCCTGTCAAAACGTCAACCCTTATTTATGGGTATAGAATAAGAGAAACTTGTGCCTCAGTGCAACACAAACAGACCCACACAAGCTCCAAAGCAAAGTCCCACTGTTAACATTCTTGTGGCACCATGCAGTTGCTTGAGAGTGTTTTAAAAGGCTTTAGCCACTTACAGACAAAGCATTAGCAGCAATGCAAAGCTGTGTCTGGTAATGGGTATTACCCCGCTAAGCCACTTACAATCCTAAGCCAACACACAACACAGATGTACACACACTGTTAGCATTCACTAATCAGTGAAAACTTTTTTTTGAAGTACACACTCAGTTTGCTCGTTTATCACCCAGCGCCCACTGAGTATTGTGACTGCAGTGCATTTCATGTGCTATCACTGCTATCTCGGAAACTTAGTGCAGGTTTGGGCAGGCTGACATGCACTCTGCTCCAGTCGGCACACGCACACACCGGTCTTTCTAGAGTTGTGATGACACTCGCTGGCATAATGCATTCGTTAGCTCCTTACCCTAACAATCACAAGTGCCCACCTAGCCCTTAACGTAACCTCAACCAAGTCTTAAACCTCAAAACAGCCCTATTAAGGTGTGAGAACCAGAAGAAATGTCCCCACATTGATGATTTCAAACTGAAATTTGTCCACATAACTTGACAGATATGTACACACACATACACAGCTGAGTTGAAGTTATGGTAAATTGCTGTTGTGGCTTGGTACTGTGGTCTGCTGACTCAGCCTCACTTGAACGGTCGCACAGAGATTTAGCCTCTGTGTGTGTGCTTGCCTTGGCCCACATCCAACTACTACCACCTCTACCATCCTGTCTGGGAATCATGAAACCCAACCCCTCCTCCACCACCACTCTGCCATGTGGCCTACAGTATGGGCACAGTGAGGTTGCTGGAGAAGATGGAGTGCACATGCCCGCCCACAGAGACTTTTCATGGACCTCTGAAAGGCCAGCTGCCTAATGTACAGGGCACCAACTTACTATTCTTATGAGCAGCGTTACAGTACTCGAATCCAGATTTTCAGGACTCATGACTCGATTCAGGCTTGAGCACTGATGACTCAGGCTTGAACATTGGCTGCATTCAGAATCAGAAGTTGGATCTGCTTTATGGTGTTGACATGAAAAGTGGCTGCACATTAGAGCTTGTTCCATACATTAGCTATTTAAAAATGAATGAAAAATGCTATTAAATGTCTAAATTGAGGGGTAATAATAAATTACAACAGAATTTTCATGACCCTGTCCGTCAAAACGACGGACAATGATAAAGTCTAATGTGGCTTCTGCAGTACTCTGTTAGAAAGTTTGGAATATAAAATAATGAGAGCTGTGTCAGTTGTGTTTAATGTAGACCTTGATGACTGACTTATTCTTTGGTGACTCAGACCAGACTACAACACTGCTTATGAGTAAGGAAACATGCAAGCAAATGTACTTCAGAAGGCAAAAAAAAAAGACCCCAAAAATGGGCTGTGAGTTATAGTACATGGAGCTGAGGATAAACCTGGATATAATATTGAGACAAGGCTGGATATCACTGGGGTGTCTAGCCTTTTATCATGATAAACCTTTAGTGCTGTCTTCTACAAAACTTCAATGCAGCAACAACCAAATTCAAGTTCTAGCTGAGTAAAGTGAGCATTAAATACCTCTTGGCTTTCATATCCACATTACAAATGAAGTACTGTATCAAATAAGAGCTTCAACCAATTATTATTTTTATTACTGATCAAGCTGTGGTATTTCTGAGATTAAATGTTTAGTCAATCAAGTGTCAAAGAAACCTGAGAAAAATCTCGATCACAAGGTCCTAGAGCCCAAGGTGGCATCTTTGTGTCTCTTGTTTTGTCAAATCAAGCCCCAGACACTGAAAGAAACTCAATTTTCATTAAAGTTTTCTATTGATCAACTGATCAATGAAATTCCTAGTTGTATTAGATCCAAAGTCAAAGCACATGTGAGTAAAACACTTGTTTCCTCGCAGAGTGAACAATGAATAACACAATAATCAGAAATACAAATCTCTGATTAGTTAGGGATTTTATACCCCTCAAAACCTTTTAGAAGCCAATATCTCTGCACTGCTGCCAGTGCCGTTCAATGAGTCTGGGTCACAGGCAGCTTCGACAGCACCTCTCCACATTAAGACAAGTTTTGAATCATATTTCTACAATAAATATATTTGAGAAAAGTTCATTGTGTAGCTTTAATGACCATGATTAATGTTGAGTACTAACTAAAGTGATCACGAGACAAGATTCACCAGTATCTGAGCGGCTTCCCCCTACAGCAAAACAATTTCCTAAGGAAGACTGTGTCCCCATCGCCAATACCATCATATTACTGATAGTCTAGTGAGGTACAAAGCCAAAGATAGTGAAAGACTATGTAATGTGGCTGAAATCAATACCATTATTTTCAATATCTATATATCAAAACATGACAAATGGAACAAAAATTAATGAAAAACAATCAAATTGATTATTAATCAGTCTAATGCAGTGAACTACAGCCCACAAAGACAATTTAAAGAAAAAGTTTTCTTGGTTTATAGTTAAATGGTTACAAAAATTCATTTGAACCACAAAACTTTGTCAAAACAATAACACATTACATCATGAGTACCACTGAAAGTCAAACTAATTGTCACTCAGCTATAAGATAACCATATTTAAGTCAACAAAGACATCTAGCCAAATAGCTACTGTGTCCTTGTCTCCACTTAATCAATAAACGAGATGTTAAATCACAAAACAGAAATTCAGTGACAAAACATTTCAATATATGTAAAATGCTTAAAAATAATATCACTATTATGAAAAATGGTCAAACAAACTGGAACCCAATGACCAGCAGCAGCCAGGAAAGACTGACTACTGGTGAAATGCTAACAGAATGTGGCCACCACTTGACAAAGAAGTTGGTTAAATTGCAGCAGTGAGGACCATAAAAGTGCAAATGGAGCCTCAACCATTCCAAGAAGTTAACCACCGGCACTGAGAGCGGGTTCTGTGCCACAATTTTGCTTCAGCTTTACAAAACTTTGCACTTTGATTTCATGGAGCATATTATCCCGCCCTCACTTGCATGAGCAGTGTGCTCACTTTTCATATAAAAACATTACAGGTGTAGCCATTGGAAGCAGAGAGAGAAAGAGAAAGAGAACAACAGAGAGAGACGAGACAGGGAGGAGGAGCAAATAGAAGAAAACCCCAGCTTCTGTGTGGAGAGGGACACACCCGTGGTGTGTCCCGAAAGCCTGTCATTACAGAGGCCCATAAATGATAGTCCTGGTTAAAGCAACTAGCGGAGCAGCAAGACTTCAGCCCCCACAAACAACACAGCTATGGAACAAATTCTACACAGCCAAAGAAATGTCCAACTTGTGATCGCCCCTTCTTTTAACACCTTACAGAAGGGACAACTGTGAATAAACAGCTTGTCCAGACTTGCTCACAATCTCCTCTGTCTCTGTTCCAACAGGTCAAAGCAGACATGCCTGCAAGGTAATTACAGGAATATGCTAGGCATGTCTATGCTGTACTGAAGCTCACCAATCAGCTGACCGTATCAACCCACTATCAACAAATGTTACTTTAGACAAGCTGTCAAATGCCTCTCAGGTTGGTCTGTATGCTGTTACTGTGCAATGATTTGTAAGGTAACATAGAAACTACAGAAGACAGTGACTACAAGCTGCAAGCAACAAGCTTCCTCCGAAGGTGATCTACTAAAGCAGACACAGCCTGGTCTCTCAAAGTGATCAGGCATCCGTTGACACTCGAGAAGGGTAAGCTGAGAAGGTGTCTGTGTTGCAAGACTACACAAGGGACTTAATAATGAGGCAACAAACACTCCTGCCACTTTACCACACCCCACACGTCCCAGACCAACACAACTGGTTCCTGCTTTTGTTCCTCTCTGCTTCCACCTCCACCACAAACCCCGTCTCCCTCTACCTGACAGACCACTTCAAAAGACAGCTGCTGAAACATTAAACATAGTAAACTGGCAAAAAGGCACAGTCACCTGGAAAGCACCGTGCAGCTCCACAGCCCACGGAGAGCGGGCGTATTTCAGGTATAATACATAACAGGCACCTGATAAGCAGTCAAAGGCTGGACTTTGACTTCCAACTTATGATCTGTGGCGGGGCGGGGCGGCCATTTCCGTGTACTCTCACCTGCCCTACATACCGCCCAGGTCAGATAAAACTGGCGGAAAAGTCTACTAAAATACCACTTTTTCCGAAAAGCCTCAACAACTAACTTAAGGTCATGACGTCAAACGCATCCCAGCCACCCACAAATCACAGTCATATAATAAGCTGCCGTGTTAGCTAAATAACGTGGCTAATTCACGGTTTTAACAGTGTTGATATCAACCAGTTTAAACTGCAAGCCAAAGTGGTGTTAAACCTTTCCCAAGTCTCACTCTCTGTTATATATTAATCAAGTTAATGAATGCAATGCGCCAGTGTTAGCCGTTAGCTTGCGCTACATTAGCTCGCCTCATACTGCTGCGTTAACAACAGCCAAGTTCACCAAATTAAAAGTCACTCCTACTTCCACCTGCAACAATTCCCAACCAGCTGTTCCGAGCACAAAACACCAAGAAACGGGTCATTACCTATGCTGGAGACGGTTATGCTTGGTTTTCAAAGTCCATAAGTGTTTGCGGGGTGGACTCAGGCCTAACCGAGCCGACTGCTGCGCTGATACAATCCAAACCCCGACCCGCAAGCTCGGAGAACAAGTGACTGGCGGTCGGAGACAATAAAAACAACTCGGCGTGGTCGGACAAACAGCGCAAAACTGAGCAAATAAACTGTGCACCGTAAGAGCACTCAGTAAAGGCGGAGAAAACACCCACCTATGCAGTTTCCTCTCCTCCTTCCCTCAGCTTGTTGTTCGCTCTGCTCTTCCTCTCCGCTGGGAGGGGGGTCTAGCTGAGGAGAGCACAGCAAAGAGAAAGGAGCAGACAGCACGCAGTTACTGAACATACTGTATATCGGCTATAGCCTATTACTTTTTCATAAGTGAGCTCATGTTTTTTTATTTACTAGACATTGATGATGGTCTTTATTACTTAAACAAAAAAACTGCACTTACATTTTCGATTTTTTTGCTTTTGATTTATTTATATGTTATTAAACGATTAATTAAACAATTAGCCTGTATTTACTGCCCTCCACACAAAAAAAGCTATTTTAGAAAAGTTGTAACTTTGATTTTACGGTTTAGCCTATATAACCAATCCTGTTATCTCTGATTCCAGCCATCAAACAATTAAAGCAATTGGAAATATCTTGTCAATGTCCTTTAAAATTAACTTTCAGTCAACTGAAGACTACCCTTCATTTCCACCTTGATACAATATGGAGTGGCTGTAGTCTTTGAATTGTACTGCAGTTAATACTTTTCGTACCTCAGAGAAATGCCGCCATCTAGTGATATAAATTTAGTACAGCATCAGAGTGTTTTCAAAGTCCTTGGAGTATAGTTCAGTGAGAGGTTATTTTGCTTGAAAATTGTTTTTCAATTTGAGTCAAGATAGAAGATTTTGTTCAATTTTAAACTTTAAGATTAGACTTAAGACGTTCCTTTTTGATAAAGCTTATAGTTGGGGCTGGCTCAGGTGACCCTGAGCCTGCTCTTAGTTATATAGGCCTGGGCTCCTGGGGGCCCCCCATGATGCTCTGAGTTCTTCTCCTCTCTGTGCATCTATATGCCACCATTACAGGCCATTAACTGTGTGTCTCCTCTCTCCCGTAGTGTGTCCTCTCTCTCTCCCTGTACCTTTCTGCAGGTAGCCCTGGCTCTGGAGCTCTATGTTTCTGAGGAATAGTCACCAGCCACATCAACCTGCACAGTGTTTGATTGTTTGTTGTTCTGTTTGCTTTGTCTTGTTGCTTTTCTCTGAATTACTCTGCAAATGCAGTAGTAAGATAAGCAGTAACATAATCCAAGAAAGCAAATGGGATGTTCTGTATGTTATTTTTTGTGGATTTGATAACATCTATGGTGAGGTGAAGTTATGTGGAGATCAGCAACACAGGGATATTTCTTCAAAGAACTTAATATCAAGGAGTTACCTGCAGCTCTGCTTTCATCAGGGAGCCTTAGTTTTCACAGCTTCTTTGTTTTATTCAATAGCAAACCAAAGGTGTGCAGGGATCCATGACAAAAGAGCTTTTAATTCCAATACTTTTCAGGAAGAACACAGTACTACAATTGCATGCACTTCAATGCAGCACTTCCACCTTAACATCTGTGTTTATGAGGCTCAGAATGTTTCAGTTTTTGGTGAAATATTTATAAGTGTATAAATTCAATTATGTTTATTATTGAGGTCATAGTTAAAGGTGCGGTTATACTGGACTACATTATATTCAGAGGTGTTCCTAATATTCTGACCCTCTCACTCCATAAGTTATGGTTTTAAACATAAAGAAACTATAACCACTGCAACAACACATCTAAATCTCTTAGACATTTAACAAAAATCAAACCTCAGAGTAGGCGATATGGCAAAACGTGCTTCAAAATCACGTCTTGTGATGAACACCGTTTAGAAGGAGATTTATGTGGCTAACTTTCAGACGTACTTTCATTATTGCTGTTTACTTTAGCATTTGAACAGCTTATGAACATAACGGTGTTAAATATGTTTTACAAAATAGTTTTAGGAGCTAAAAGTTGCAAAAAAAATTTAAGTAGTGTAAGTAACAGGTTTCACTAGTATTTATGAGAGCATTTCACTCGTGTGTGTAAAAGCCTTTCACATATATGTGAGGTTTTCAGTATAACATATGAATGATTTCCTACTGTATGTCACTGTGAGAGGAGATTTTTCAGTTGTGTATACAACACATTGTACTAGTGTGTGTGAAAGCTTTTCAGTACTTTGCTTGAGAGCATTTCAGGGCATTAACCAGAGATTTGTTCTGAGTTCATCCTGCTCATGAAATAGATAAATACTGATGTTATTAGACTTGTCAGTGCTGCTGATCACAGTGACACCAGCACAAATGTCCATCATGTCAACTGTTAAATTGTTTTGAGGAGCAGCAAAGCAGGTTTACGTTAGAGAAAGTCTTCATCAGATAAAGATGTGTTTGTGCAGCTTCTGTGAAAGCCAGAAGGCCAGGGTTCATTCCAAGCATGTAGAGGGGAGGTGTAAGAAGAATGAAACAGGACAAACAGTCACATGAAGAAACCAAAGAGCTATCAGCTGACCGTCCAAAAACATCCAGAGCTGGAAGCATCAACATCAGAGCCTCATCCGGATCCAGATCCAGGTACCAAAGCTCCAGCACAACTAGTAAAATTAATTTACAGGCATTTTAAAGGTTCTTATTTGGTGATCTAACATAACTGCTGTCATATGTGTGGAGCTGTCATTGTCATCTTATGGGACAATGAAGAACAACGATCCAAAACATGCTGACTGTTTAAGTTTGTAGTAGCTGAATGAGACTGGGTGTATGTTTGTACTGTGAACAGTATTTTAATATTTACATATTTATATTTGCACCTGAACAATGACTTGTTCACTTGTTAAATGAAAATTAGCCATTTTTTTCTATCTACTAGCTGACTCTGCAGCTGACTCAGCAGTTTGACATGTGATGCAATCAGTGTAGTTTTTCTGTAATGGGTTTAAAGTCCAGTAGAAACAGATAGAAGAAGTTGAAATCAAAGAATGATGACAATGACTGTGTGTCTGTCTGATGTCTTCAGTCCAGCTGAATCATGAAGAAGCTGCTGAGCGTCTTTGTCCTGCTGAGCGTCCCCATGACGCTGCTGCTTCCGGCAGGTGAGACTCAACACCTGAAGACAAAGAAACACATCAGTGTGATAATCAGATCAGCATTCATGCACACACCTCATTACACACATTTACACTGTTTCTAGAATATGTTTTTGCTGTTTCCATTCAGTTTTTATTATAAAATGTGCATTATAATGGATGAAACAAAGACATGTGAAAGACAACAACTGGATGCTGGAGAACGCTGGTTTAATCTTTGCTTCTTAAAAACAGGTTTAATGTAAAACCTGCATCTGAAAGGTAACCAGTAGCTCCACCTGTCAGGTCAATGCAGTACAGAAAAAGTACAAATTGTCCCTCTGATATGTAGTAAGGTACATGCGTCAAGTAACCGCTTTACTTGCACATTTTGGAAAAACTGTTTTTTTCTGAAGGGCTGTAACAGAGAGAAACAGATGAGTTTAATAATGTGGACACATTCTGAGGTTAATGCTCATATGAAACTGCAGATGTTGAAGATTATTCATATGTTTGTGTTTCGTTGTATTGTGTTTTATACCAGTCACAGTGAACAGTTCATCAGCTGTGACGCTCAAAAACAATTGTGGTGTTTGTGCTTCATCAGCAGGAGTCTGGCTTTTGTTTGTGAATATGTTTTGGAGCCATGCAACACATTCAAGCCTAATGGATCCATGATTATCCTCAGCATATAACAAATAAAACTGGAACTTATTATAAACAGGAACCATGGTTGTTATGTTAAATGGCCCATGACAAGACCCACAGTTTTATGAGGACCACCCTCTTTATTCTGTTTATTTATTTTAGATTTATTTTTACTTTTTATTTTTTCATTTTTTTATACCTCAGCAAACATTTTTGAGCAGTCTCAACAACCTTCAGCAATTAGGCAGTGTGGCTGAGGCATAAGAGGCAAAATCCAGGGAAAAATAAAACAAATACACTTTAGTTTACACTGAGAGTTCACATTAATAAAGTGAAGTCAGATTATGTTTCTGCTACATTAGAGCAGTTCACAGGAAGACGTGTAGAAATCATCCTGACATGTTTCAGGTGGAAGACTGAAATCTCTCATCAGGAGGTTATTCTCAGAGGAGTCCTGATGACAATGATGAAGCAGTGTGAAAACAAACTGAGAGAGAGCATGTGAGACCAGGACGAGGTCTCACACTGTCAAGTTTTTCGCATCACAGAGCTTCTCACCATTTTCCCTCCTTGGTGAACTCTGCAGGTTAAAACACAACAGACACACAGGTGAAAGAAATAACAGTGGAAAGACACTGGAGAAGTTACTATGTCTGCACTATTCCAGTTAAAATATGGGGTTTCTCACTTACCCGCTTTGTTTAGAGTATTACACATCTCTTTTCATCAGTACATATACCGTTGTTTACCTATCTATGGAGGAGAAATTCATATTAATTAATGATGTTGCGGTTCGTTGTGTTGTCCACTTTCATATTCTTGCTAAAACATGCCAGGTAGGATCTGAGGTATTGTCACTGTTGGAAATGCAGCTTATTTGTCAGTGTTCTTTTCTTTAAGCATTGTCCAGGCTTCCTGACCAGTCTTGTGTTAAAAAGCGCTCTCTAGTCTGTGCAAGCTGAAAACAAATATTCATCTTTCAGAAAAAAAACATGCACAAACACTAATATGACTGTCAGGATCCGGAACCTGTGATACATTTAAGATAAACTGCTAGCAGAGACATGTAAGCATCTGGGAACTGTGCTACAAGATACATTTCATTTAAACCCACTTCAGTCCATTTCAATTCCTTTGCAGAGGGAAGACAGAAGCGTGATGTCCCTAACTGGGCAATGAGCTCCTCTGACTTCTTTGGCTGGGTGGAGGAACTGAGGAAACACGCTGGCTACGACCAAATCCAGGATCTGGCCAGAACCTTCTGGGCTCATTTTCCCTCTGCAGACCGACTCGGGTATAGAGCCCATGAACCGGATGAGTAGAAGCACAACAGGAAGTTTGCTTGCACAAGGAGGATTTGTTTTTCTTTGTAATAACAACAATAATAATAATAATAGCAAGGTCTAGCCCTTACTATGTAAAATGTCCTGAGATGACATCTGCTGTGATTTGGTGGTATACAAATATTGAATTGAATTGAATTGAATTTGAGTTTGTGATGGAAACATGGTGATGATTGAGGACAGGGACAAGAAGAAGAGCAGACTAAACCTTCACCAAATGATCAGCTGAAGCCTCGTGTTTGACATGTTTGAAATGTTATGGCTTCTTTTGAAATCATTTCAATGCAGAAGACTGTGGTGTTCTGAGGTTTTACATTAGAGATTTTTAACTGGACATTAGCATTAAGTTTGAAAGCAACAAAAAATCTTTTACCAACAGTAACATTACAGATGAATATTAAAGCAGGTGAATTTAACTATATAGCAGCAAGTTCACCTGTAAATTATTGTAGATGTGTCTGTGTGCTTTAGATTAAATGAATAAACTGCAGCTGCTTGTTGCTTTTAATGTTTCCTTTCAGTGTCATTTCTTTACTTGTACATGGCTGAGATAGTTTTTAAAATTCCTAATAACAAAGTTTATTTATTTTTATCATTTAACAACTTCATGTCATCTGGCTTCATCAAAATGGCATTATCACTAGAGCTGTTCTGAACACTAATCAATAATTCTGTTTTCTGTTTGAACAGATGGTGAAAAAATATCTGACTGAATATTTAGGTGGTGTTTCTAAACAAACCTTCAGTCATATACAGTATATTTTTCCAGAGGTATCACTGATTTTGTGTGTGTGTGTGTGTGTGTGTATGTGTGTTGATAGCATCAAAACATACTTAAAATAATAAATGTATTCATTATGCACACTGACATATTTAACATTCTGTATATCATATTATAGGATTATAATTATTGATACTGTGCACCTCATATTTAATTTTACAGCTGGTGAATTTGGAACAAATTTTAATTTACTGCTGGATACCTTGTGACTTCCCCACCAGGGATCAATAAGATTATGCTGTATTTAGTTTTATTCATCTCAGATGACTGAGGTATTTGGACTTGTTTTAACACCTAAATGTCATTATCTTATACATTAGCCAAGACTTATGCCGATGTATGGTCCTCTTCACTTTCTTTGGTGTATGAGATTTGAAGGAAACCATCAATATTTTAAGACTCTAACTAATAACTGAATTTTCACCTCATTATATCTTGGGTTGCTGTGAAAAGGTGCCTGTTAAAAATGTCAGCACACCATTACTGTCTCTACCCACTAACCTTCAGGCTTCTCTCAAAGTAAGTCAAAATGTCAGAGAGATAGAGGGCAAAGTAATTCAACGCGTCTCTGAAATGTCTGCAGACAACATCAAGTTAGAAATGTGTTGACACTAGACCATGTACATCTTGAAGAAATTCCTGTGTTTGGGCAGATCAAAAACATTCTTAATGTTGATTCCATGCTGTAAAATTTTGTTCCCGTTGGCCTTTGACTCACATTTTCATGCCCACCATGTAAAAACAGACAGTGGCTGGATTTTGCTCAGATCTGGAGATGAGCTGGACCACACATCACTTGACATAGGTACAATTGATAATAATTTGTATAGTGGATTGAGACATTTAGGAAAAATGCTTTTGATTTATAATTTCACTTTTAAATAATTTCTGAGATTGTTACAAGTTGTGAATTAGTATTTTGAATTTGAATTCTACAATAATGTTTTACTATATCAGCTTGCAGTTTGTCATTTTGAGTGTGAATTTTGAAATAACTTATGAGTTATGAATTTGCATTTAGAATTTATTTGATTAATAAAACTTTGGTGAATAATTATAAATGTATTTGTTTGTTAATTAAGGGTAAATGTTTGACTCATAAAGGTACAAAATGGCTTGTTGCTCCAGCTGTAGTTCATTGGGTACCAACCCAGTACCTTTCCAATGGACACAACGTTGTACTGCAATGTACATTTTTTGTCACTGGGGGTGCAAAGATATTATTTTAGAGGTACAGAGAAGAAGGTACAAAAATGTACCAATTTCAAAGGCACAGTTCTTGTAGGGTACAGCTGGAGCAACAAAACATTTGTACACTTTTAGGGCCAATCCTGCACCTTGATTTATTTATGTGTAGAGAGCTCTGCACAGACTATAAGCAAAGTGGACAAGCAATTTACACGCAGTTAACCAGGCAGGTCTATTTATTAGCATTTTTACTGAAAAACCTAAGGTGATGAGGCCACATCAGCTGCCTGACATACTCTAAGTAAATGAGAAATGTATTCATAATTCAAATTTATGTTTATCCACACAAACCTACAAACCACACCACAATGACTAGAGTTTCTAATAACATCATTATTAAAAAGGCCCTGTGTTTGAACCATATAACAAAACATGTCATCTCATTGGTGATCTTAAGTGTATTTATTGTTCTGTAGTACATTTTATCTCTAAGTATCAGAGACAGAATGGGTTACATTAAATATGCTGTCACGATCATATAGGATGAATAACATAAAGTCCATAAGATTAGACTATAGCGAGAATTACTGCGTTTATAATGCCCTTTCGTTAATGTGGTTCCCCGCCCTGTACAGATGCAGCACTTGCAAATACAGCTAGATCACAGAGAGACAGTGCGACCGTCAGACTGTCGCTGGGTGCGAGGCGCATCACTGTCCTACGGATTCCCCGCACAAACGTCCTGTCATGTTTGGACCACCTGGAAATTACACGGTAACCATTCATTCAATACACACACTGTCATTTGGGTAATATAACAGTTGCGACATCAAATGTTAAAAACATGTTATAGTCACGTTTCGTCTTGAGGCAGTTTTGCGTCCACGTTGTGCGATGTGTCACTACGCGGAGATTAACAGAACTAATCTGGATTACAGTGAGTACCGCTGTGTCTGCTGTCCTCATGTTATGAGTTTAGTTTGAAAAGATGAGGGACATCTGACTGTTCAGTGTATGCATTATCATTATTGTATGATAACGCTGAATAGATTACATTAAATTCTAAGACAATTGTTACTAATACTTTCATATTTTAGCCGAATTTTGATGTTAGAGTTGGTCAATATGGACATGCTACTGGGGAGTTTAATGTGAAGGAATAATTACATTGAAAAAAAAAAATACGTACAGTATATAATGCATTGATTGTTGTTTACACAATCTGAATTCGCAAAGCAACTCAAAGTAACTTGTAAATGTAGCTGTTAAATAAAAGAAATAAGCAACAATATTTCCCTGAAAGTACCTCAAAGTGTCAGTACAATCATTCAACAAATGGACTTAGTTTCTTTCCTCTACTGCATAGGTGTCAAACTCAAGGCCGAATCATTTTATGTGGCCCTTGAAATCTTAAATTGCGTATGGTTGTCTTAAAATAAAAGTCTACGCTAATTTAAAACGTACACTGACCATAAACTACATCTCCCACAATGCACGTCGAAGTATTGCAAAAAGACTGCAGTGTTTAGCACCCCGCATTTAACCAGCAACTTCCCGATAAGTGAGATGGAGAAATACCAACAATTAATCCCAACATGTCCAAGAAGAGAAAGGTTGATGCAGAAGGAAGGCAATTTAACGAAAGGTGGGAAAGCGAATATATGTTTCAGCTGCAAGGAGAAAACCCGTGTGTCTTTTGTGTCATCAACAATTTGTCAAAGAATTAAAAGACAGACTGCAGTTGTAGCAGGAAATGTGCAAAAAAGCTACAGCAAAAATGATGCTGGCTTGATGTTATTGTTGAGGAAAAAATATGTTGAATTTTTATTGCAGTCTGTTCAAGTTCATATTTTTGGTTAAATCATTGTCGGTTTAATCCTATTTAGCCCGCAGCTGTGACTGTGGTTTAATTTTCGGCCCTTGTGTGATTTGAGTTTACTGCATGAACTCTATTAATTTATAAGAAAATATTAAGACTGATGTTACCGGATGGCGCTTTGTAAGTTGAGCCTTTTAAACCAAATTAGAGACTCCATTTAAAGTATTCCAGCCAAATAACATTTTTATTTATCTGAGTATCCCGTATTTGAGAATTCAAATGTGTTAACAAATCCCAGAAGTTGTGCTCCAGTTCGCTTAAATTTATATTTTTTATTCATTTTTTTAACCTATTTTAATGTTAGCTTATATTTCTGTTGTAAAATCTTGTGTTTTTACATGTACTCGTTATTTTGTATTATCTGTGACCATGTGTTCTGTTGTTGAGGTGAAGCCAAAAACAACTTTACACCAGGTGGAAAATAAAGTTCCTAACCCAACCCAACCCAACCTAACCTAGTCATCCTAGTGTCCCAGCAGCTGTTTCACTCAGTGTTTGAGCTGCTCCACAGCTTCTGCTCAGGTTTAAGCAGACGCTTCTTAAACCTGTGCCAACATTACATTTTCGGTGTTGACTTGATGCACCACCTTCACCGTGTGAGCTGGACACAACACACTGTTGTGAGCAGCAGTAGAGTAGCCTACAAAGTAAACATGCTCAAATACTGTTGAAAGTTCAGTTTCTGGTGTGGAGAGAAATGCCAAGGACTTGCTTGGGATCCTCTGCATCTTTACACAGCCACACTAAGCAAGAACAATATTTAATTTAAAAATAATTTTTAAATGCATTAAAATGACTGTAGAAAAATAATAATTGTTGAGTATGAATTGGTTCACATGGTTAATTGTATGTTATGTATTTAATCCATTCAGACCGCTACACTGATGCTCATTCCGCACTCCTGTATTAAAGTGGAAGTGTAGCAAAATAAAAGCCTGTGACAGGGAGCACTGCTGCAAAGGTGTGGAACAATATGCTGTGTCATATTGTACTGTCTGGGCTCTAACTGAAAGATGGAAAAGAAGTTAATATCTCCCTCACACCTGTTCTATATTTGTCCTCTGTCGTAGAAACATTTATAGAGCAGAGACCTGAAGTTCCCTGGACAAGCTGAGCAAAACTCTAGAAACAGTCTGCTTAAGAAGACACTGTAGGAACAGAAAACCACAGAGGAAACAACTTTCTCAGCGGATCCAGCCTATACTGGAAACACCGTTTGCCCCTTTTGGAGCCCTACGGACAGGAAGTGAATTATGCAGAGGAACGAGGCTGGTACCAGGCCACGCTACTGGCTGACTCTGGCCTCAGGGATGCTGGAGTGTCTGTGCTTTGCCGGAGCAGTGTTTGGTTATGCCTCTCTGGTGTTTGTGCTGAAGGACGATGGATATTTCAGCCAGCTCTGTGTCAGCATCCCAGGTACCAACGACACCCTGAACAGTACAGGTGAGCTACTCTGCTGGGGTTCAGGTTCAAGAGGTGGTCATGTTGCTGGGACGCTCATTAAAGTGTCCCTGCTGGTGAAAAAAAATTGATTTCTTGTTTAGAAAGTAGTTGTTCTTTTAAAACACCAGTATCAGACTAAATAGAGAATATTTCCTAGAGAAAGTGTGTGACCCGCTTGAAAATATCTGGCACACTTTTCAAAGAAAGGTACTGGCTGATTTATAAAAAGAAAGACTACTTCATCTTTACAGAACACAGACACATCTCTTGAAAATGAAGCAAAAAAGCACAAATAAAGCTGCATTAATAGTTTATGTTGGCTATTTGGGGGAAGAAGATTCTCAACACACATTAACAAACACCCCAAACACACTACAACCTTTGAGTTATGGCTTAAACAAAAGCAAATATTTTTAGCTAATAATTGCCAGCAGACACAGAGCAACATTATCATCCCACTGGAAACGGAAAAACAAACAGCTGGTAAAACAATCTCACCACAAGGTTAATTCTGTAGTTTCCACCTTTGACCTGTCCCTACAATCAGCAATGAACTTTTAAGCCAAAATGGATGAGAAGTCCTACAATCCTGTTGAAGAAGAATATGTGATATGACTGCAAATGTCAGAACAGCTACTGAATGGAGCCTGTGGTGGGATTGTTCTGCCAGTAAATGCCTCATTTAGATTGTTTACTGCCATTAGCTACTGTGGCGATGTGCTCATCAGTTTGGGCCGTTCACTGCTTCTTTTCATCTGCTTGTCATTGTTTCTCTCTCACAGACTGTAGCAGACAGGATGAGCAGTTCTCCCTGGTCTTCACCATCGCCTCATTCCTCAACAACTTCTCGACTATAGTCAATGGCTATATATTTGATCAGTTTGGCACCATGGTGGCCAGGCTGCTGGGAATGTGAGTTCATTGTCAAACTAAAATAGCCAATCCAGGCTGTAGTCAAAGACCCCAGATGCATCCATTTTGAAGTGTTTTAAGAACATGTTAATCCAAAAAATTGTTAACTGGTAAACATACCCTGATTTTTAAATCATATGTTTATTTATCTGTAGTTTAAGAGACATTAATCCACCATAAAAGACATTAGTCCAACCTCAGATCATCAATGAGACAAATGCTTGAGTTTTAATGCACTACCTTGTCCTGAAATTGTTTTCAGCAGAAATAGCAAAAGTCTAGCAGTGTGAAAACAAGTTATTATTCAAGCTCACACAGTATTTCAGTTTGCAGTTGAGTCATTTCTACAGCTTACAGTTAGGATAAAGGGGCTCAGTAAGGGTTACAGAGATAAAGGTTGGGAGTGTCTGACACAGGCAGAGAGATTACGCTCAGGCAGAGCCTGCTTCATTTGACCCCAGACCTGATCAGACCCTCATATTTTTACAGTCAGTATTAACTGAGCTACTGTTTATCCCTATGGTGCATTTTCACTCATGTCTTCATGTCTGCAAACATCTACAAGCATATCGGTGTTTTAAAGTAGCTGTGTTTGCATTACACAGTGACTATTTAGGTTACTTGTTTATTGTGCACAGTGCATATGTGAAATAGATCACATGATATAAGTCATCAGCTAAAAGCCCACCCATGAAAAACACTCAGACTGAGCATGTGTTTAAAGCAAGTAAAGAAGTTATTGGGAGATAAACCTGACTACTTATTTACTAGAGTAAGCTGAAGCAAATCTTTAATTATTGGCATGCACCATAGTTTTGATCATCTGCCAGTCAGAATGAAATGATCTGTGTCAACCAAAGAGATTATTTACTAAAACAGGGCAAAAGCCTCATGCTTGCAATCCAAAACATCCAACAAATCCAGAAAGCCTTAAGCTGCACTCAAAGTTGAACTGCAGCAAAAATGACAGAAAAAATATTTCAAGCACTCTTAGGTGGCACAAGGAGGTTGTTTAAAACTTTTATTTAATTGGGCATTTCCATAAAAAACACAGACCAGTTTCCACATCACCATTCATAAGAGTGGAAACTAATTTTTCTAATATATTTTTGTTTACTGTTGTGTTTTTAATATGTAAAGATGTCTTCAGTCCTTCTGGTGAGTCTGATTGTGTGTATCGTTGGTAGATAAATGAAAACGACATAGACGTGTCTGCTCAAAAACAAGTTTTGTATCTCTCCAGATCTCTGTATACTACTGGAACCCTTCTTGTGGCCTTCTCTAGTGCAGGTAATGGCACTCCAGCACTCACATAGATAATAAATACTACCCCCTTGTGACCATTTCAGACAGTTCACTAACCCCTTTTAACATCTGTAGCAACTACATAACCTTATATCATTAGAGTTAATGATTATAGACACACATAGAAATAGTTTTCACATCACATTTTAAGTGTGTATCATTGCGCCAATGCTGAAAGGCTTCCAGAAAGCAGGCAGACATACACAGTTTTAGCCTAACAAACATACATTCATCTCTCCCAAATAGTTTGTTTATATTGTATGTGAGCATCTAACATTACTTAAGTATGATGAAATCTAGTTTATTTTTAAAAATACACTTAACCATAATGGCAAAATAAAGTTAATATGGAAGTTAGCTCGCTTGCTGGCTAGTACAGCTAGCAAACCTCTGACAAGCTAGCTCTCTGTGTTCCTGTTGCATCTCTTTCAAAACCATTTTAGAGCACAACCTGTGAAACGAAATGTTTACTCAGTCACAGCTGGCATATACACCATCTTGGTAAAATCTAATCAAATAGTGGGGATAAAGTGGGGATGGAAAGTTTTCAGACCCTTTCATTTTTCTACATTTTGTTATGCTTCAAATTGCTCTTAAAATGGATACAATTCATTTGTTTTCTCATCAGTCTACACATGGTACTCCACAATGACAACACGTGACTTCTCTGTGAATGAAAGGAAAAGGAATAAATTCATAATCATGTCATAGCTACAAAATCAAGGAAATACTTTCTGAAGGATAACAAAGTGTGGTGAGTTCACTGAGTCCACTGTCCTATAGCATTGTCAGCGCTGCTCTTTCCTGCCTTGTCCTGCATTGCTGTGGGAGGAATTCTGCTCCTTCTAACTAACATACAGGTGAATACTCCATATTGCTCCTCTAAAAATATTTTAAGATAAAAAAATGCCAGACATGCTACATATAATTATTCATTGTAGCTTTTGAGATTTCCAATAATGTATCCACTTTTCACTGATGTCTTTGTGTGTCGAGAAGGTGGGCAACCTGTTCACCACTCACCGCTCCACCGTCATCACCGTCTACAATGGGGCCTTTGACTCCTCCGCAGCTGTGTTTTTCATCATCAAGGTCAATATAATGCTACATTCTGGCAGCATCAGAAATCATTTATTAGATTGGCAGTTCACATTTCATGATTGTAGTTCTCTAAAGTCAACCACAGAGAGTTGACTCTAGAGAAGTATACAGCTTGCTGCAGTGGCAGACACACTAAACATTTGTCATTACTGTGCATAGAACAGTGACTAATTTGATCTACAGCCAGAGGAAATATAAGTCTGGTACATACTTTATGAGATACAAGATTTCAAACAGTTTTCTTTGTTGCATTTAAGAGCCCATGGCTTGCTTTTCCTTGTTTTCTGACTTACAGTGGGTACGGAAAGTATTCAGACCCCCTTAAATTTTTCACTCTTTGTTATATTGCAGCCTTATGCTAAAATCATTTAAGTTCATTTTTTTCCTCATTAATGTACACACAGCACCCCATATTGACAGAAAAACACCCATGGGCTCTTTAAACCCAGTTTAACTTAAAATGTGATGGAAATACACAATTAGTGGTAATGGTGCTCTGTGCTTCTTTTGATATATATTTTCATTTGTACATTAAATTCTGTTAAATTGCTCATTTTTTTGTTGAGCTTTACCACCAGTTTTTCCTGTCATTTCCAGGTGCTATATGAACAGGGAGTCTCTCTCTGCTCCTCCTTTGTTTTTTTGTCATTCTGTAGCATCATACATGTTTTGAGAACCTTTCTGCTGATGCCGAAGAGCCACATCCCCTACCCTCTGCCTGAAAACTACACCTATGGGTGAGAATACTTTATAGATTTTGTAGCAGCTGTTTTCACTGAGGTTTTTCAGATCAACTTCATGGATGAGACATAACTCTGATACTTTTTTTTCTAATGCTCAGACTAACTTGTGGAAAGGCCAACACTTACAATGTGAAGAAGTTTGAAAGCATGAAGGACTGTGCAATGACAGTTTTACAGGAGTCGAGTGGGATGGATAACACAGCACCAGCACCTGAGGAAAGTACAAAGGCCCAAGACTCAGGAGGTTCAGTATTTATAGAATTTATACCATTTTTTCCCTCTTAAGATCCATAAATGTATGTTTGGAGAACATGGTCGAGCAATAAATTTGTACATAAATCGCGTTTCAAAGGGGACTTGAAAACATTCCAAACTAAAAATGGTTTCTAATTGTCTATACAGATGTAAGATCATATGTTCAATTATTCTATTCACAGTGCACTTTTCTTCCTTAATTCCTCTACAACACACACACACACACACACACACACAGTACTGTTTATCAGCAAGTCTTCATCTAATCTAAAGTTCAATAAGGTGCACAACCAGATGTAGCCACCTCAGGAAGTACACAGTTTTTGTGGTTCAGTTGTTTTGCTATAATTTAATGGACACAGGACTGAAACTGATACCTACTTAGGTTAATCTTTCTATGTCAAAAAATGTCATTCTCAGTTTCACAGTACCCAGTCTGTCTGATAAACAGTTCAGATGCTGAAGATTTTCAATTTACTGTCACATATGACAAAGAAAAGTAGTGAGTCTTCACGTTTGAGAAGCTGAACCAGGGCTTTTTGCTTAAAAAAAAAAAAACTGAAATTGTTAGTCAATTATCCAGATAGTTTTCAAAATTTTCTGTCAGTTGACTAATTGATTAATCAGCTAATTGTTGCAGCTGTGAAGGACACTTTCTACCTGTTTCCTGAGCTGTGAGGGGATGACCACAGTGGCTAAGTTTATTTTGAAAGGAACTACAGGGAAACACCAATTCCCCTGTACAGTTAAATATCACTGTACTATCAAATGGCCTGGAGTTAAGCAGAAGATAAATGTTAGTTATTTAAAGGTAAACTGCTCCTTTACTTAGAAGTGAAGGAGAAAATACAAACCATAAACAAATGCACTTTAAATCAGTGTTTTTCAAACTTTTTTGAGCCACGGCCCATTTTTTACATTACAAAAATTCCCACGGCACACCGCCAACCAAAAGTATAACAAAATGACACAATTTAGCCTAATACAGTATATTTAATGACAATTTAGTATTTTAATTTGTTTATACTCAGCGTGAAACCTGGGCCTGTTTAGATGAATACAAAGCTGATATCCTGGCAGGAAGCTCTTCCTCAACAGCTCTGTCTCTGTTTTAGCCTTTATAGCAGTAAAGGCTATTAAAATAAAGGTCTTTGTGGTTTTTCTCATTAAAGTTGCCTGTTTCTTTGTGTGTTCATGCAGGCTAACACAGTAGTCTGTGTTCTTGTTTTGAAGTGATGGGTGTTTTGTTTGGAGATGGTGTTTAAGTTTGCTTGGGACTATGGCAGTGTTGGATAGCTTTTCCCAACACACAAAGTATAAGTCGGTGCAGTTTGATCCCTGGTGAAAGTAAACTTTTGCTGTATTGTCTTGAGCTCAATGTTTTTGCTTTCTTTTGACCACCACTCGTACTAGGCTCTTCATCTGAGTTAAAATTTTGTCCAGTGTCCAGCTTGGAGTCTGCATTCTTCCTTTTCAAATATTGAGGTTTAAATAGGCTAACACAAGTATTAGAACATTTATTCAACTGCAAAAAGCACTTCCATCAGATCTCATGTGATTTTTCACATTTAGTGGCGAGTTTCCGGAGCTGCGTGCTGTCCTGGCTCTTCCTGTGGCACCTGCTGTGGCTGTCCATAATACAGCTGAGACACTACCTCTTTATCGGAACGCTCAACCCCATGCTCAACCGGCTGGCCAACAATGACCCCAACCAGGGTAACTCACTATAAAATCACTAACTTTATTATCACACATACTGACTGTCCATGATTTAAATCTTTCTCCTTGATCTCCTACTGGGCTTCTCTTTATCATCATCCAACCCCAACCCCACGTTTTCTTCTATCCTTTCTGTGGTCATTTCCTTCCCACTGTGTCTCCCTCAGTTAGTCAGTACACCAATGCATTTGCCATTACCCAGCTGTGTGGAGTGCTCTGTGCACCCTGGAATGGACTCATCATGGACAGACACAGGGGAAAACCTCTGTCTCCTGGTAAATCAGTAACCAGTGTTATAACTGGCTCTCTTCGTGTGTTTGCAACTGAGCAACTTCACGTATTCCTTCTTAACCATTTTCCCCGTTGTAGGAGAATCAGAGCGGGAGGCAGACCTGCGCTCCTCCTGTCTGTCTCTGTTCCTGACCTCCCTGCAGTGCCTGCTCTTCTCTGTGTGTGCTTCTGTTCCTCTCCTGCCGCTGCAGTACCTCACATTTATTCTGCAAGTTCTCAATCGCTCCTTCCTTTACGGCGGAAACGCAGCCTTCCTCAGCATTGCGTGAGCACCTATTACATACATACACACAAAGGGTTGGTGGACAACATAAAAGAAATGGCTTTCAAGGCCTTTCACACCTTCTGTGTGAATGCAGTTTTCCTGTGTAATGTGGGACACAGTATTACATTTTGTCATCATGATTTTTTACACATTCTATTATTTTAAAAACTCTATAGCTATACTGTTAAATTGCAAAGATACTGGTTTAACAACACTATCTATCATGCTTAATTTGGCAAGGTGGAGCAAACAATGGGAGAGTTATAACCATTAACACTCTATAAAACATCTACAGACTGTTGGACTGTAAAAGATATTAGTCAAATTTTCTAATGTGGTATCCCTGTTCCCTCTCTGAAGCCCCAGTATGAATGAAGAGCAGTTACAAAACCCCAACAAATCCTACAGCCAAACCAGCACCACTTATGATTTCTGCCTCCTGTCACTCCTGTCAGCTCTGGAATGCGAGTCCACACATTACACATACTAATGAGCAGTGTTGTAGTTAAGTCACTAAACCTCGAGTCCGAGTCGAGTCTTGAGGCCCCAGTGTTCGAATCCGAGTCAATAAAGAATAATCTGTCAAGTCTGAGCTATGTTCGAGTAGAGTCCCCATTACCTGAGTCGGAGTCTTCAGGGTCTGCATTAAACATAATTGACACAGTTCTCACCATTTTATATTCCAAACGTTCTAACAGTGTATTGCATCACTATAATGCCTGGCAATTTGATACATAAAAATAATTTATAGAAAGGCGGCGCGTGCAGGGTACAGCATGGTGTGGACAAATGGGTTTTAATATGAATGTCTTATGCCAAATTATTATGGCTTATAACAAAAAAAATCTGAGTCCTCATCTCCAACTTCGGAGTCCGAATGCAGTCAATGCTAGAGTCCAAGTCCAAGTCATCAGTACTTAAGTCCAAGTCAGGTCACAAGTCTGGAAAATGTGGAGTACTCGAGTCGGACTCGAGTCTGATTCCTGGACTCGAGTACTACAACAATGCTAATGAGTGCTGCTAAGAGTACAAATACCTATATAACTGCCTCTGTAATTGTAATACAATGTTTAGTCTGTGCTTGGATTTCAAATTCATTATTAGCACAACTGTGGCCGGAGGAAAGTGTAAAAAACATTCATATTGTACATTATGTGGAAACAGAGGAAAACATTTGGACAAACTGTATCAGTAGTCACAAATTTACCTTCACTAGCACTGAAGCATACTTAACAAGCAATTTTCTTAAAAGACTATCAAGCTGATAATATAAACTACAGCCTCTTTTAAACTACTTTACAATCTCTTTGGTTTAGTTTTCACAACAGAGTTTCAATGCACAATTCTAACACAAAGAGCCTAAATGACTTGCAGATTTTTTTTCTTTGAAATAAAAAAAATTCTCTCCTTACAAAATGTAGAACACAAAAACAGTTGCTCTCTCCTCAGGAACATTAGCACAGGTTTTTAGTGCTTATAATTAAGCATACAGGTCACTGCAACAGGTGTCTTACAAAAATTATTTTTACACTGAGCAACATTAATCTGTAACTGAGGTACTTCAAAATAATTGCTAATTACTTTACCGCTGCAGCAGTAAAATGGACAGAAAGGAAAAATAAATATAATTTGTTTTGATACAGGTGTCAATTGTAGTTTCATGATATACTGTAAAATGTTACTGTACTGCAGATGATTAAAGTTTAAAGTGACTGAAATATCTAAGTTGCCTTGATTAAAAACTGAAAGACAACTGTGGGTACAGGTCAGAAAGTTCGACAGAGCCGTGGAAGTGACATTTCTCTCTCTCTCTCTATCTCTCTATCTCTCTCAGTTTTCCAGCCTGTCACTTTGGGAAGCTCTACGGCCTGGTGATGTCTGTGTCTGGTGTCATCTCTCTGCTGCAGTACCCTTTCTTCACCCTGGTCAGAGGAGCTCTGGGCGGAGACCCTTTGTTTGTATGTTAAGAAAATTTTAGTTAAAAAAAAAAAAAAAAGGACAGTGGGGTACGCACAGGCAGAGGGCTCACTGACAGTTGTGGGATGCTGTGACTGACTTCTGATAAATGAATGTTTTGATCTGTTTCAGGTGAACATTGCTCTGATCCTCCTCACTCTGCAGGCGTTTATCCATCCTGTCTACGTCTTCATCCACTGCAGGAAACTAGCCCGCCACAGGGAAGACGCTGCCCAGAATAAAGCCACCTATGGCTCCACACTGGATGAAACCAAATTATAGAGGGATAATAAAACAAATGTTTGTCATTGTCTAGATCTTTTACTTTTCAGGTTCTGTATGCTTCTGTTAATTTTTAACAAAAATGTAAAAATTAAAAATAAATTAGAAACTGCATTAATAAAATTAGAATAGTATTTCTCTCAGCTTAGCTTTTAGACACCATTTGGTTTACGTTTATTCATCACAACGAGATATGAATTATACACATTTTCATATATTTGTGTATTGTACCATAGCCATCCCTGGTAGGCTGGTGGTTAAGGCGTAGCGCTCTCGCCGCTGCGCCCCACGTTCGAATCAAGGTTGGGTCAGGAAGGGCATCCGGTGTAAAACACGTGCCAAATGTCAACATGTGAGTCGTCAGTGTGACGATTTGCTGTGGCGACCCCTAAAAGGGAAAAGCTAAAAGTGACTTTTTATGTGTATTATACCATAGTTATGATGACAATATAGTTGTTTAAGAAATATTAAATCCAAATCAAATAAAACACCAGGTTTCAAATGGAGATACAACTGGGTGTCTCCTATATATCTGTGATGATATTTAGTGTATTACTTTAGGTCTATGGTTATGTTTGAAAATAATGTCAGAAAAATATTCAAATCTCTCTATATGCTGTTGGCATTTTGTAAGACATTACCTCAGATGCTGGTAGAACACCTGACTTTGTTTTTCCGTGTACGCTCAGCTCTCCTGTACTCCCCCTCTAACTGCACGGGTTGTGGCATTGAACTTTATAATTATAGAGTTTTCTAGTTTTCTGAGGGGCATTGGTGCAGATGGACCTGAATGCTGACCACAGCTCAGATGTGTCTAGATTAGCAGGGGACTCTAAAGAGAGGTGAAGGCATCTGGTGATGGGCCTGGCATAGATTCCTGGCAGACTTTAGGATGATCGGAGGAGAGAGGTGGGAAACATGATGGGCCAATGATCAGATAAAGTGATGCTGCTTATTTGGCCAGTTATAATTAGGTCCATAATATCAACACAGGACCAATGATTGACAGAATCCCTTTAAGAAAAGGAGGGGGCAGGGGGTCACTGGGTTTAAAGGACAGCTAATGTGGACAATAAAATCACCTAAACTGAAAAGGATTTCAGATTTAGTAGCCATAAAAAAATTTAAATTCTAAGAATTCATCTATAAAAATCTTGTTGGATTCAGAGGCTCTGTATAACTGCACAAAGCACTGGAATGGACAGTTCAATCGTAGCAGTGATTTGTAACTTGCACACTGATCAGCAAACATACACTCACCAGCCACTTTATTAGGTACACCTTACTAGTAAGAGGTTGGCACCAACACATTTTCACCCAGAGAAGGTCTGCTCACTGGATTTTTCTCTCTCTTTCAGACCATTTTCTATAAACCCTACAGATTGTTGTGTGGGAAAACCCCAGTAGATCAGCAGTTTCATAATGCTCAGTTCAAACTTCAGCTGATTGTCTTGAACATGCCTACATGCACTGAGTTGCTGCCATGTGATTAGCTGATTAGATATTTGCATTAATAGCAGCTGTACCTAATAAAGTGGCTGGTGAGTGTAGGTTTACAGTTTTATTAATGATCATCATTAAAAACCATAGCCAAGACCCAAACACATCCTGTAAGCTGTGGGAAGTTTCAGGGTACATAGTTCACCAGGTCTTTGCCAGATTTAAGCGAGAAATAAAAATCTAGTTGAGGGGTTAAAAGAATTTAAAAGACAATTGAATCTTTCCCAAGTCTTTATATTTATGCTTAAGTATGCTACTGCTGATCTAGTGTAACAGCTCAAACTGTAGTATTTTTATTTCAAAGTTTGACATTACAGTAAATGAAAAGCAGTTATTTTCATGTACTGGATGTGAATAGATAAAGAATCTCAGTGTAAGACAAACTCATTGTCCTCACACACTTCACCCATCATGTTAACAGCATATAATGTAATGTATTCTACTCTGTAAAACTTTGAAAAAAATATTTTAAATTTGCTACACAGCCAACTAATGACCTTCTGAAATACAGCAAAGCAAGGAGTAAACATTTCTCCCAACTTAAATGTGCCAGCATGTTTTATTCTATGCGATTGCCTTTTTTTTATTTTTTATTTCAAACTGTTTCATCGATCTTTAATGATTAACTTATCGCCATTTTACTCACAAATTTTCTTTTCTGTGAAATGAGTGAAGAGCATCATGAAGTGAGCTATTATTTGGTCTGTGGAGTTTTCTTTCACAATCTACTAATTCATAACACAAAATACACAGTAATGATGCAAAAGCACAGTCGCTTGGTGGTAGTTTTACATACTACTACCATGTGGGACAGTCTACACACTTGAAATCACAGTTAATATATAGATTTGTTAAAATGTTTTAAGGATAAAAAAATAGAAACACTATTGTAGTATTGAAACAATGTAAGGCACTACGTACTACAAGGTACATAAAACAAAATTGTTGATCAGTAGTAGAGCTAGAGACTACAAACAGATTCTTTGTCTTCCTTCTCTTGAGTCTGAAGGAAATGGAAAAACAATTCCATTTTATTTCTGAAAAAAAGGGGGAAATGTAGTACAATTAGAGATGAATATAGAGATTTCAATCAATAAAACTTTAGACTGAATCTTCCAACCAAATTTAAAACCCACCCTCTGATCCCCAAAACATTGGTTTCTCTTCCTAATAGGCATTTAGTTTAGACATGTGTATAGCCTGTTATGTGCCCCCTGTTTGGATACACTGTGCTGTTCCTCATTTTTGTCAGTGGGCCAATGTTGTGCTGGAGCTTTGATTTATGATTTTAAAACTCTGATAAGAATCCTGTGAGTGTTACACACATAGCTGAGTGTTAAATTTGCATATTGTGAAAAAGGAATGAATGTGTGTGTGTTTATGGGATCTTCTCAGTCCCACTGTTCTTCTCATCATTCCTAACTGCTGTTTGTCCGTTCTCAGTACTGGGCATATTGTTGTGGTGCAGAAACAAGATGGCGTCCAAATTTTCCGGTGGAATGTTGGCTCTCTTACGGTGAGTGGCTCCTGCTCCTTCCTGTACAAAGTCCTGTGCTGCATTACCTGCCACGGCAGGGGCAGCCAAGTAGGCTCGTGCCACTGTGGCCAACAATGGAAACTGCACTGCCTTTGTCCTCCACCACTGCAGGGGCTCCACTCCCAGGGAAGCCCCTTTGTCAGCTCTGAAGACCGACATCTCCATGTCTACAGACTCCTCCACAGAGCTCTGTCTGCTCCGAGGGCCAGAGCAGAACAGGTCTCCCAGCAGGAACTCCATACCAGTGAGCCCACACTGAGAGCCTGGATCTGTCGACTCATTCTCATCAACCTCTCCTACATCACTTTCTTCATCTTCGTCTTCTATCTCTCTGAAGTTGATTGGGCGTGATTCTTTGAGGCGTTTGCTCCTCCGCAGGAATTCAGTCTCTGATTCTGGTGACCCGGGTGAGGGGCTCCTCTTACTCCGGTTCTGCTTCTGACCTTGGCTCCTCCTCCTGTCCTCCTTCACAATCCTGACAGCTTCTTTCTTCAGCCAATCAAAAGTGGCTGTTTGCTCCTAAAAATAATCACAGCTAGAAGATTTACTATCCTTCACACAATAATATAAATATGATTCAAGATTGTTGAGATGGTTACACAGACTTTTTTTTAAACAACAGATTAAAATAACAGCCTGGACCAAAGTGGCGGACAGACTGACAGCGTGACATTACCATGCCTCTGCTATTCACTACTAAATTCCCTGCATTTCAGCTTTGTAACTCACCTTCTCATCCATGAATCCTAGCCCATGGAACTGGGGGTCAAGGGAACACGCCACACACAAAACCCTGTTGACAAAAGGACTATTGTAACAGCTCGCCAAGTTCCGCCTCATCATCCTCTTCACCTCCTTCAGGACAGATGACGAATCCCCTGGCCGGGTAACGAGGTGGCGGGAGAGCAGGCCAGTGAGAATTGGTTTGATAAGAGACAGACGGGGAAAGGCCTCTTTGGCGAGGGTTCGACAAGCCACATCCAGAGGTTTGAGGACCAAACACAGGGCCTCGAGGCGAGGGTTCGACAAGCCACATCCAGAGGTTTGAGGACCAAACACAGGTCCTCGAGGACCTTCCATTCAGAGCGCAAAGTGGTGGTGCTTGTTGAGGATGTGTTGGAGGTGGAGTTTGCGTGGCAGCTGCCAGATGAACTGGATTCTGAAGCCATTTCTTCTTTAGGCAAACCCTCCCCTTTAATTTCTTTTATTATATCACAAAGAAGGCTTTTATGTTTGATGAGCATGCTCAGTAGAGGGTACAGCTTATTCCAGGTTGGCCGGCTATGAGCCCACGACTTCAGCTCTGCCTGTTCTTCTTTGGTCAGCATCTGCAACAGGGTCTGGGCATGATGCAGATATGAGCCTTTGTTCTGAGCAAGTGACAGGAACAGGGTTGAGAGAATACCCTGGAAGTGAGTGAGAGTTTTGGAAATTATGGTGTGTGACATCACTTCATCAATGCAGCCCTGCACAGCGCTGAAGAAACATGGGACAGATGGTAGGCCTTCGCTAAAATGGCAGTGCTCTGAGGCACGCGGTTCATCAGGTAACAGAGAGTCATCCTTCTCAAGAAATGTTGTTGAGTTTGGGTGAGAGATGCTTGCTGCAGCCTCTCCGCCTTTCTCACTTTGTATCAATCCCAGCCTCATCTTGTTCCTTGCCTCCCCGCCCAACAGGACCAGATTGGGCTGGGAGATTCCCCACTCCTGTGCCATCATTTTCACTTGAGCCTCCACTGCTTGGAAGCTGAAATCTTTCACTCCGCTCTCTGTCAGTCTTTGTGTTGCCAGGGCCAAATTCTGAAAACTAAATGTACAGTCTATGTAGTGTGCCCAGAGGGTTAGGTACCTCTCAGTGCTGCTGTGCCAGCTATGGAGCCAAACGTCCACACTTAAAGTGACAAAGTGAGGAACTTCCCTCCGATAGCTGGGAGGTCGTCCACGTCTCCTGGGCTCAGATTCGATGGGAGCAGTGTAGTCAGAGAGATCCTCATTTTCTCCACTTCCTGCTTTCTTCCTCAGCAGCTGAGCCAGACTCATCTTGCCTCTCGTATGTTGTTCTTTCAGGAAGTTCTCGAGCTGACAAGGTAATGGCAGTTCTTTGCAGGAAGGCTGCAGGGTGTGGATCAGCTGTTTGAAGCCTTTCCCTTCTACCAGAGCTGGGGGCTGGAGATCCACAATGAGAAAGTTGGCTATGGCATCAGTCAGCTGAGCAGACAAAACCAAGGGGAGTGTGCTGACCAGACCGCTGTTAACCATCGACTGGAAGCGCTGTTGGCCTTTTGAGACAAAGAACAAACATTCAATCAACAAAGACACCCCAACAGTTTGACACATTTCTACACAGCCTGTTCAAGATAGTTACTATACTGGATACTAGTTTTAGGTAAACCTGTGAATTTGTTTGTTGAAAAAGCAGCAATAACACTAAGAAAGTAGCTTCAAGGTGGTTAAAAAGGAAAATTGTGGTTTCTATGGCTTGAGTCTTATTTTTACCCATGCTAGTGATGTAGCTCTATGGGCAGCAATGCTGGTCAGTCAGTCAGTTGGCTGGTTGTTCACCACAACTACTGCATAGACTGCTACAACACTTTGCACAGACATTTATATACCCTGGGGATAAATCCTACTGACTTTGGTGACTTTAGTGCTACCAGCAGGCCAAAATATTTAATTTAAATATAGCTCTATAAGATAGATTAATTTAAATACTGTATAGACATTCATGGGTTCATGTAGATGAATAATAATCACTTGAGCAATCTGTATTGCTGACAGTTTGTTCCAAGTCTGATTAATGTAGAGCTGCCTAGTGTACAATAGCATAGCTCTGCTGTTGTCTTCATCACTTGTATCTAAGTGGGTATTGAGTGTAGTCTGGGCAGGAACTATTAAAGAAATTGGAACGTTGAAGTTAACGCAAAATGTTTGCAAAGAAAGTGCAAAATTTGACTTTGACTGTAGATGGGCCAAACAAACATTTTCTTTATCAGCATATTTCTTACAGAATACTCAGTTCTTTTTTGTTTTATTACGTGATAAACAGACCAGGGTAAAGTGTCTCTTTAATACTGACTATCATACAAACATACTGAAAATGAAAGGGAAAGGATCGAGAAAGAAGCAGTGCAGATCCAATTACAGGTGCTCGACTGAACATCATTGTGTAACTTGAGTTAAGTCAGATGATTGTGCATCCATTTGTACGATAAGGCTGGACTACTCTTCAAAAGTTATCATTATATTACATGATATAACATGAACGCCTAGTATCAAACAAGCTTGAGGTGGTGAGAAACATTACTATTACTGTAATGAAACCTACATTTTTAATGATATGAATACAATATATATTTCAAACTCATGGTTTGTTGTGTTCATTATCAGTAGTTTAAAAATGTAGATTAAAAAACTTCGGTGCTGGCTGCAAGTGTGCTGCTTACTGCAGCTGCAGCAGGGGACTTGGCTTTTAGGCTATCGAACACGGTACACTCGTGAGCTTTTGGGTATATTTTGTTTGCCCAGGTATTTCCATAGGTTAGTTGTGTTGCATTGGCCAGTTTTGCATTTTGCATAACAAACACTGCAGATAACGCTGTCTTCGTCAAGTTTTGAAAAGTGTAATCACACTTCAGATAGCTTTCGGCTCGCCATTGCCTTCTGTATTATGCTTCAGCCCATGGCTTGAGCACATTGCAGGGGTGACATCACAAGGTTTACCCTCACTCGCTAGGTGCGCTCCAAAAGCTCACTGCTTTGGGCCAGATAAGCGTGATTTCCGTTCAACTGTTTTATTTAAAATGTTTTAATACATCATTTTATTAAGCTGAGTTTTAAATAAAAGCTAGGAAACCATTAATTGCACAATACAATATCTATCATGCCAGGTGGGACTCTGTGTATAGAGATAAAAAGAAAAAAAAGGACAAAATACAAATAATAAAATGAAATACAAATTATACAATAAAGTTGTACATGTTAACTGGATTCTTACTTGGAGATTACTGCTATTTCTGTAGTTGTGGTATCATTTAGTTTTATCACCAAATAAAGTGGTTTAGATTAGATTACTTGGCTAAATGTTTGGTTTGTTCGCAATCTGTCTGCTCATTTTCCTGCTCTGCTGGATTTTGCGGTAGCAGTGTTATGGCTCTCAGCAGATATTCTGCTGAGTAAAATGTTATAATAAATGTTATAAATAAATAAATGATGGTGGAATCTCTGGAAATAAGGATGAAGTTGTATTAAAACAGACCTTTCCTTTAACCTTGCAACTTTGATATGCTCTATCTACTGAGCAATGCAAATAGGCAATTGACAGCAATAGTTACCTATTACTGGAACATTTCGGTCCTTGTTGTTGTCACGTGGTCTGATGTGGTGCTTGTTCGTCAGATGGTTTTGGAGGTCTGCTGCCCCTCCAGCACAGCCCACATGCTCCATACATAGTTTACATACCGCAGTGCTCCGGTCCAGAGGCCGACCAGTTGGGTCTGGCTCAAACCCAAAAAAGTACCAGGGGCTGTTCTGTGTGGCGTTCGGGCTACTCAGCAGTTTCTCAGTTCCAGGCATAAAATCATACTTTTCCATCGAATGAGAGCTAGGGGATGGCAAGGAGATCATGGAGGTGGAGGTCAAGGCAGAGCCAGAAATCCCGCCTGAATCATTAGCTGCTTCTGGATTTGACACTGTTGTCACATCATTAATGACAAGCATAGGGCTCTGTGATTGGCTGTGGTCTGACCAAAGCGATGTGCTGCTGGGTTCCGGGAGGGTGACTAATTGGATGTCCTGCAGGAGCCGCAAAGCTGTTTCCTTGTCTCCAACTTGACATTTCACATTGTCAGCTGTACTCCCACCAAAAACAAAAAACACAGGATACTAGAAGGTTGTTCATCTAGTACATTTTCAGTTTTAAGGCCTTCAGAAAAACATTTATATTTAAATATAAGTTTACTGTCAGCTGAAAAATTGTGAATGTGAAAAACCAATATAGACTAGTCTGCATCTATCACAACATTAACCCAGTGGGACAGAACTCACCCATCCCCAGGCCCAGCAGGGAGGCATAATCCTTGCCAATCCAGACCCTGAGCTCTGTTCCCTCAGAGATGGGCTGGGAAACCCTGTAGTAGATATGACGGTAAAACTGGAAGACAATTAGGTTGTGTTCCTCCTCACTGCTTGTATATGTTACATACCTGAAACAAAGAGCAACCACACAAACAATGCAACTGTGACCAACAAAGTAAGCGCTAAACTCAAGAATAAAAAAAAATTGCAAGGGAGAAAAAGGAAAGGAAACAAAAAAAATCCTTTGCTCAAAAGGGTCCAGTACTCACTGGTACTAGCACTTCTACGTTTTACTTTTTGGTGTACCAAGACTTTTTCTCCCCAGTGTTCTGTCAAGTTGTGCAACCTTGTTGAGAGATGTTACCTTGGTAGCAGAATCTATGAATTTGCGAATCCTACCCCCGCCTTTAACCCTATGCTATCCACCTTGAGAGTCTGCAGACCCACTAGGTAGCACAACTCAACAGAACACAGTACTTCTCACAAGCTCACAGTACTCTTTTCTGTCATCTCAGTGGGCTCATTTCAGATGCACTGCATCTCGCCTGGAAAGTGGGCAAGAGCAGACAATAGCAGAAGGGGGCAGTGACAAAACGCTTCAGTCAAGACAGACAGTTTAGCGCCTTACCACCAGCCTTTACAGCAGTATTCAAATTACAGGGGGAGCCAAGGGGGTTAAGCTCCCCCAAAGAAGACCCACCTGAGCTCCCCAAAGCTAGCTAGTAGCTAAATAAATAAATACTGACATTTTGGAGGTCCCAAATAATCAATAATCATAAACAATTTTGTTATATCAATTCTAATCTGTCTCTTGTCTTTTTTCTGTTCTACACTCCTCATCCCAGAGCACAAGAGTTGTGATTTTAAGGTTTACTTGCTTGATCACAGTCTCTGCAGTACCTGCTGTTTACAGATGAAGTATGAGAATAGCCTGTTTTACTTTGAACAATGTCAAAATAGAGGCGACATGCGTGGCCTGCAGAAGTATCTGATACGATGGTCACACCACCCTAAAGTGGATCATACAATTTCCACTCCCTAACATGAGCCACCTCATTACAGCAGCGCACAAAACCAATGGTGTGCAGACTGTGCAGTGGTCTGATGGCCCCCTGCTAACATGTGAATGAGGCAGAGTATATGGAAGAATCATGAAGTTAAATTAAACACATTTTAAGACCTTTTCAATATATTTTAAGATCTCAATGCCAGTTCAAGATATAACAGGCTAATTTGCATATAAATAACTTGCATTTCCCTATTATGTTTGCTAGTTTAGGTAAAGTCAGTTTAACGAGTAGGGTTATTAAACAGAGCAGTCAACGGGCCCGTAGTACACAACATATCTGACTTTTTCAGATGATAACAAGTTTTGCCTGGATTTGACTAGGTGCATGTCAATGACACCGTGTCTATGAATTAGAATTCAACAAGCCACAAACAAACTACCCACCTCATCCAGTTGGATTTGTTTTCATCAGAAGCATCAATGTATATGAAAGCAGCATCATCCCTAATCTGGAAATGGGAACAATATGTATGACAAATATATTTATGAGCAATTCTATACAGAATTTCTGCTGGTTTGTTAACACAAGTCTATAATATCAATATTATGGAGTTTGAGTTGCCTTTGCACATAAATGTAGTAAAACAAATAGCTCTGTTTTCTGCAGTAACTTTATTTTAAGCTGTCTCTTTACAGCTATACAATCCAGTCTACTTACAGCCCAAGAATACTTGAGGCTGGTCGGCATTTGTCCCCTGCACACTTCTCCTACAAAGGGCCCAAACATGACACCTTGCTGAAGGTGACACTTGGCGAACACCTTCATCTCTCCCATCTGTTCCTCACTAGATCCAATCTCTCCACACAAGTACAGGCAGGAAGGCAAGGACAACACTGCTCGGGAAGGGCCGCCATGGAGCCATGGATCCCCAGGTGGCAACACTGCATCTGGGACATAGTTCTGATTTGAAGCATTTTGGAGAAAGGAAGCATCCTCAAAGAATTCTTCATGGTTGAGATCCAAACCTGAAAAATAAAAGAATAACCAGTCAGAGATGGAATACTGTTACTGACTGTCCCCTTCATGGAACATGTTTCCTGTTTCTTTTGATGTTCTGGTTAACAAAATAGATATGATGGAAATAATATAGAAAACAAGAGCCTTTTGGGGATGTTTCTGCATTAGAATACGGTTTTTACTATACAGCATTAGATATATTACAGTAGGGCAAATACACAACATTTACACATTATTCATAGCAAAGACATAACCTTGTTTCAATTGCTTATATTTTGTTCTTCTACCAAAAAAAAGGTTGTTTCTTTAGTGTCTCGTTTTCAGCAATATGTTGGTTGATTCTGACTTTTTGCAGATATTTTTCTGAACATTTCAATCAGACTGTAATTTCTAAATTAATGAATCCACTGCAGTGGTGGTGCAATGTGTGCGTGCTTGAGTTAACTTCTAATAAGAGTGTCCACTTGTCTGGTGGCAGGCCTGCTGGGCCAGCTAAAACACCCTGCTGCTTGTGGCTCTTAAGGGAGGGTGTCTGGTGAATTTAGAGGGAGCTTTCAGACCTGTTGTAAAAAAGTCATTTGTCATTTGTGGTGTAATGGGAAAAATGTAAAAAGACAAATCCAATGCACCATGACAACCATAACACAACCATAACTAGAGTCTGAGGTAACTCAACTGCGCATGCGTGCGAGCTCAGCGATTGGTCTGTAAACACTACCCATGTTGCCCAGTGAAATGTGCATATTTTGCAATAAGTGGTAAATAAAAATCATCGATAATTACCTGCAATGTACTAAAGCGAAAAGTAACGAGCCCCACGTGGAAATGTAAGTAGAAAGTACAGATATTTATGTTAAAAATAATTACGCACGTAGAAACCTGAAAAATCTACGTACCTTGAACAACAGTGAAAGCCGACTTCTCATGCCCCGTGGTGCGTATCGATACCATGCTGGTCCCCTTTTTCTCCACAATATGGTTCACGGGGATGTCAAAAGTGAGGGGGACCTCGTCCATGTTGGTGATGTGGTCGGGCTGGATCTTTTTGTCGGTAATCTTGATGGCCATCTTTTCTTTGTAATCCGCTGGCAGTTGCTGCGCCACGGTAGTCTTTGCGCGGATGGAGAGATGACGCCTTTTCATAAAACGAAAGCACCAAGACGGACCTCCTTGAAAGTGTTCGATCTTCATGTCTTGTGCTATCGTTGTTGCCTTCAGTCGAATGGTGACTGTAGAGACGCTTCTCCCGGCTGTTCTTTGTTCAATAATCCATTGTTCAAGTTGGTCTTCTAACTGTGGCCACCTCGCTTTGTTCCCGCGGAAACTCTGTTTCGTCTTTTTAACTTGGCGCAGTTCATTTTCTTGCTTCCTCCAATTCCGAACCATAGATTCACTGATTTTGAATTCTTTCGCAGCTGCTCTATTCCCATTTACAACCGCATAACTGATAGCCTTAAGTTTAAATTGTGCCTCGTAAGCACGTCTCTTCACTGGTGCCATTTTCGGGGGTCCTTAGACCGGTGTAGACTGGTTTATCGCTGCCAGTACGTAATACGTCCCTGTGTCAGCGGGAAATGGTCCGACAGTCAATCAAGCGGAACGCTTACCAAAGTCGCACAACAACATTTTTACAGATTTTGGAACTCAGTGCACACATAAGGCGCACCGGATTATCAGGCGCACGGCCGATTTTTGAGAAAATTTAAGGCCCTTAGGTGCGCCATATAGTGCGGAAAATACGGTAAGTACAGTAACGAAGTATTTGTACTTCGTCTCTTCCCACCTCTGGTATGTTTTACTGACGTCATTTGTTAAGTTTGATTATGGCTATTGTGCTGCTTAAAGTGCTGGGTTCATGTTCACATTGAGGTGGGTTACACGATGTACAGTGAGGAACAGAAGTATTTGAACACCCTGCGATTTTGCAAGTTCTCCCACTTAGAAATCATGGAGGGGTCTGAAATTCACATTGTAGGTGCATTCCCACTCTGAGAGACAGAATTTAAAAAAAATTTCAGGAAATCACATTGTATGATTTT
>NW_018127909.1:881767-883417 GCF_001952655.1 Monopterus albus | reverse complement strand
GTAAATTTGACTGAGGGAGGTATAAGAGAACACCAAATACCCCCCATAGTAAATATAGCTCAAGTTAGTAAGGTAATCGTATGTGCAGGAGGAGCTATAGAAATTAGAGCAGGGCAGGAACCACAGCAACCGTTGCTTATGTTACAAAACGACAACAGGACCAGAGCAGATTTAGCCTTATGGACAAGGAATGGACAGTCCATTCCCAGTGATGTCAGTCAACCGTCCGGGATGTTTGTCACCTCCAAGAGTCAGTTAGTTATACCTGAAGTTACTAGTGCATGTGCAGGACACTATAAACCTGAATGGCTGAAAGAAACTATAGAGATACGAGTTGTATATTGCACGCACAGAACAGTAGACCCTTATCTAACCCCAGCTGATAAATCCTCAAGTAAGACTCTGAATATCACTATAATCAAAGTTAGAACAGGACATAAGGTTACTTTGAAGCCACATAGAAATTGTGATCTAAGATGTACCCAGGGAAGTAAGACACAGCAAATAAAGAACACAAACTGGACTAAAAATGGGAAGAAGCTCACAGGATGGACAGTAGATAAGGCACAGAATAGCATAAGTAAAAACGAAGTATGGACATCAGACACAGGACTTTATTACACAGGACTCATTTATTATTTCTTATGTTACTTTTAAGTTCTTCACAGGTTGCTATTGAAACTCCTAAGACAGTGATATTACTCTCAGAATAACAGTTTGTACAGGCTTATGTTTTTTTGCAGGATTTGTCCTGATAGGACAAAAGGGGGGAATGTGGATGCCAGCATAGCAGATACTGGTATGTCATTATGTTAAAAGGTCACTTCACACTGAAATTGATGTTTTTGTTTTTCTTAAAAAGCCACAATGTGAAACTTGTAAATGTAATGGTCCTGGGACCTGGAATCACTTTTTGCACTGCTCAACAAGCTAACCCTGCACAGTCTCACAGAAGAGTGATTGAGGACAGCGTTAACCAACTTACCGGTAAAGAAAGTGGATATAGCACACTGCAATGGAAGGATTACAGCCTCCGCCAACTCTTCAACTGACCGGTAACATAGCTGAAAATTGGAGAAAATTCAGACAACGTTTTGACCTATATCTGGCTGCAACCGGTGCCGACGAGAAAAGTGACAAAATGAAACCATGTTCCTGCACGTGGTTGGTGAGGAAGCACTGGAGGTTTACAGCAACTTTACGTTTGACACTGAAGAAGACAAAATGAAGCTACAGAAAATAATGGACAAGTTTGAAGGTTACTGCATACCCAAGAGAAATGTAACCTTTGAAAGGCACAAATTTTTCACATGTGTACTAAAACTGGGAGACACAATTGATCAGTATGTGACAGAGTTAAGAAACAGAAGTAAAACATGTGAATTTGGAGAACTGACAGACTCGTTAATAAAAGACAGACTCGTGTGTGGTATCCCAGACAACAGTTTAAGAGAGAGGCTATTAAGAGAACAAAATCTGGATTTGGAAAAAGCTGTAATGTTGTGCAGAGCGGTAGATAAGGACTGAAATCCTGTTGTGCCCGCAAGGTCCTCCTGCTCAAGAAAGCACATCTACAGGTCCGTTTGAAGTTTGCCACTGAACATCTGACTGATTCAGAGGAAGACTGGGTGAAAGTGTTGTGGTCAGATG
>NW_018127909.1:858899-881722 GCF_001952655.1 Monopterus albus | reverse complement strand
GTGGTTGGGTATTCCAGCATGACAATGATCCAAAACACACGGCCAAGGCAACAAAGGATTGGCTCAAGAAGAAGCATATTAAGGTCATGGAGTGGCCTAGTCAGTCTCCAGACCTTAATCCCATAGAAAATCTGTGGAGGGACCACCAAGTACTAAAGCACGTTTTGCAAAGGGATCAAATACTTATTTCATTCATGAAAATGCAAATTACTTTATAACTTTTTTTGTAATGCATTTTTCTGGATTTTTTTGTTATTGTTGTGTCTCTCACTGTTCACATAAACCTACCATTGAAATTTAGACTGATCATTTCTTTGTTAGTGGGCAAACTTACAAAATCAGCTGGGGTTCAAATAATTTTTCCCTGATTGTATGTATAAGACAACGTAAAAAGAAATACACTCAAACACCCGCTGGCTGACCGGTTTTGCTCAAACGACGCTTCAGTTTAACGTGAGGCTAATTACTTTAATTTGTGGAAGACTAGTCTTTTGCATTCAAATAAAATTCAATCAATACAATCACATCAGTCTGTTACAACACAAAATATTATCATAGGTAAATAAAACAACATATACCAGGCCTTTAATAGAGTGTTAAGAATTAGCAAAGGAGTAAGGAATATTTTTCACCTTTAACTGCTCCCAGTTGAAATGCAGCTTTATAAAAACCACAATACAGCCCGCTGTGACTGAATTTTGTAAGTTTAAAAAGAGGGAATGTACGTGTGCTATGGCAGCCCAAGCTATAACAAGCCTCAAATGTCGGTGCACATTTTACAGCCATCATTTTTGCTATGAAAGCACAGAATTTGGTGGTAAATTACCTTGAGTCTCAAACAAAGCTCCAGAGGATGTAGAGGAAGTAGTCTCGAAAAAATCTGCACCATGTCGACGTCTCAGATGACTTCTTAAATTCGTTGTATTTCCACCTTTTGCAAGCACAATTTTTCGGCATAAACGACAAACGGCCTCGCCAGAGTTCAAAGGCTGTCCCTTTTCATCTGCTTTCAAGCCGAAATACAACCACACGATAGACTTGCTTCTTGGTTTACTGATAAGATCCATGTTTTCTTCGGCTCTTGTGCAGGATCTGTGGTGGCTGCAGCCCTGCTCCAAGACTTGGGATGGATAGAAAGGACACTCCGAGAAATATGACGTCAATACACCTATCATTGTTATAATGGAGCGTTTTAAACGTATTAGCACGCTATGACTGTGGGCACATTGTAAATGGACTAACATGATACTACAATTCATATCATCCTGGCAAGGGGTCAACGTGGATCAGGGTGCCTTTTAATATCTGGCCAGGGATAGATAAAACGCTTTGTTGGTTAATTCTGGGTCATTACAGCTCAACTACAGTTTCTTTGATTTTTTTGTTAAATAATGAGAAATGTTCCTGCCAAATGAAATAAATAAACGAAATAATACATAAAGTGACCAGCGCATGTTGACATATTTAAGCATACCTGTGCTATTATAATATCAACGTTGTAACACTGTAACAAAAAGTCCAAACATTTTCACTGGCTATCATAAAAACACATGGGGTGTTAGACATCGAAAAGGCGGTACAGTTTCTACCTGCTCTGTTTCTATATTATTACGTCTTTATTTGCGGACCAACGACAACAAACTGCGACGGGTCAGGGTTGCCAGGTTCTGCTGGCTATCTATAGACTTGCACGAACCAAATGTCCTAAATGTCAAAGTGGTGAATTCACCGAACTCATGCTAGTTTTAAAAACAATAAGTGGTCAGTTAATATATTGCGTTTTACTTTTCATCAGTCAGGTAAAATATTCTTGTCTGATAACCTGGATTTGTTTCTGAAGGGTTTGGTGTATATATATCAGAAAAATTTGTAAATGGGTTTTTAAGAACTGAATAGGGAATAAACTAAGTTGATC
Source organism: Monopterus albus (assembly GCF_001952655.1). NCBI lineage: Eukaryota > Metazoa > Chordata > Actinopteri > Synbranchiformes > Synbranchidae > Monopterus > Monopterus albus. Next base: position 879,807 of record NW_018127909.1, on the reverse strand, counting down.
TAACATTTTCCATGTAGAAAGACAAGCTAAAATGGTCAGATCACCATTCATTTCATCTCTCAGTCTGTTAGTGTGTGTGTGGTGTATTGCCCGCCGATTTCATGGCACTGGGTGAGGCTTTTTATTAAATCCCTAAAAGGAAAAAAAAAAAGCATATGCAATCACCGGCCTGTTGTGTGGCAATTCCCATAGACACTTTTCAACTGACTTCCGTGAAGGTTTCAACACTGGCAACACCCGGGCTAGTGTACACTCTTACTGCCACCCACAGTTTCGCTTTTGTTTTCAGCTCACAGGTCTTGGGAAGCAGAGGCTGCTGCTAAATATCTGCTCTGGAGTTGTTACATAGTTCAGTCAGGTAAGCAAAACCCGTGGTTTCCAACATTTAGAAGGCTAACTTAGATCGTGGTATAGCTAGATACACAGGTCGCAAAAGGCTCTCTGTTTATTTTATATGTATATTCGAATAACGTTACAGATTGTCGGTCTCAAACATAACGCTCTTGTGGGTAGTTACAGCCTTGGTGACCGCAACCGCTTGATATCGGTTGTTTGTCGTTTTAGCTGACAATTAGCCACTGCTGAAAACGTTTGGCCCCACTGACATGCCGTAGAATGCGGTCTTCTTCGTGGTGGGGGCAGTTGTTGCCATGGCGACCTCACACAAATTGTCGGTGTTGGAAACTAACCGAACTTTAAAACAGTAAGCGCACCTTGGAGCACCAGAAACACGGAATCTTAAAACAAATACACAGGAATAAAATGGCTTCCTCCTTGGTCCCCGACTTCCCGGCCGTTATGGTTGCTCTCGAACATTTAGAGGAACTGGTCAAAGAGCTGAAAGAGGAGGGAGTACCGTTCGCACCTGAAGTTAGCCTCCATCTGACAGAGATAGCGGCAGCTGCTACTGGACTGGAGGGTGAAAGACGTACTACACATGAACATTTAGAAGTGGAAACCATAGAAAACAGCAAGCTGAGACAACAAATTAACAATACACGTGAAAGAATGAGCCAGGAATTTGTGGCTGACATAGCAGCAGCTCGGGCATCTAATGCTGAAGAGACAGAGCAGCTGCAGAAAGACCTCAGCTTAGTCTCTCAGCTACAAGAAGCCACTGTGAAGAGGCAGGAGTCATTGTTGAGCCAAAATGAAGTTTTGCACCCTGAACGAGAACAGGTGAAGGCTGAGCATGAAAACATCATTGCTGTTCTCAATGAGCAAATCACCCTAAAATATCATTTGCAAATGCAGTTGGATCACACACGGGAGCAGATAGAGGAGCTGAAGGCTTGCATTGCTGCTGTTGAGCTGGACAAAATAACAACAAAGCAAAACATGGTGCTGGAGAAAGAGGCTTCCATTGTGAAAAAAGACAGCCTGTCCAGAGATGTGGACCAAGCCAATGTGAAAATTACAGAGCAAAAGGAAGTGATCAGAAGGCACACAAGTGAGTTGGAAAGAGTTAACCACAAGAAACAACAAACTCTTCATCGTCAGGGAGAGCTCATGAGTGAAATGTCCAAGCTGGAGAGCAATATACGTGGATTGACAGCATCTCGGTGCCAGTTTGAGAAGCAGCTGGAAGGGGAAACCCAAAAATATCAAGAGTTGCACCAGCAGAGAGAAATGCTGAAGAAGGAGTTGTGTGAGTTAGAGGAATCTTTCATCCTTACCATCCAGCACCTCAAAGCGAAAATTGCCACAGTGGAAGGTAAAATAGAGGAGGGTCGAGTGTCAGGGCTGCTGTGTCAAGAACACCTGGCTCAAATGTATGAGATATTTAAGTGTCGGCATGATGAGGAGAATGAAGTAAGGGCAGAGAATTTCCATGTCCTACAGCAGCTGAAACGGTCCAAGCTGCAGCTGGAGGAGCGCATTGCCTCTATAGTCAAACACAGCAAGGAGATCAAAGAGATGGACAAAAAGATCAGAGAACTCCTAGAAGCTGACAAAATCAACAAGCAAGTGTTTGAGAGGAATCAAAAAGAGTTGTGCAGTAGCATGGCTGCACAGAAAAAGAACCTCAGCCATCTTGAGGAGGAGAAGAGCCAGCTAGAGAAGCTCCTAGAGGAGGCAAAGAGGAAGCAGGAAGAGTATGTGGCAAAAATGACCTCTGACATCAGCATTGCCAAGAGGAGATACGAGGAGCTGCGACAAGAGGAGGCCCAAATTCAGATACTTCAGCCAGAGAGCGCAGATGCTGACTTGCTGTTGAGCCAGGTTTCCCAGTTTGAGGTGGAGTACACACAAATAGTTTCCAAACACCTCCAGGAAATAGCTCAGTCCACTACAGAGACCGAGAGCATCACAAGGAGAAATGAGGAGAAGCAGAGGGAGGTGGAGGAGAAAGAGGAGATTCTAAAGGAGACCGAGGCCATTTTGGCCAAGGAGCAAAGCAGGCACCAGGGACTTGAAACGTTCGCCTCCAGACTGAGGCAGAGGAAGATGGAGCTAGAGCTTTTGATTCAGAAGGTGAAGGGGAAAACAAGTGCTCTGCTTCAGCCCAAAGAGGAGATGAAGGCTGAGCTGGAAGTCTTGCGAGCAGAATACATTGGCGTGCTTGACAAACAGGCCTTAGAGCTCAGAGCTGTAGAGATGAGCATCTATGACAGCACCATGAAACTGGAGCAGGTCAACATGGAAAACAGCAGGCTGCGCCTCTGTATCAGACAGATGGCCGAGGATGTTGGCAGAGCCAGGCAGAACAAAGACCGATACTGGCAGGAGATCCACAAGTTCACCGAGGACATAAAGGCATTGTTGGAGAGTTTACAGGAAACCTGGGGAGAGGATTTGTCATTAACTCAGGATTATCAGAGCAGCGATGGTGTTGTGTTGCTGTCTATGAGTGCCTTGTTGAACCATCTGAAATCCAGGAGACAGCAGTTAGGAAATGTCAGCACACTCCTACACCAACAAATGTTAGATTTTAGCAAACGACTGGGAGACAAGACAGTTATAGACCAGCATAGCTGAGTTAAATGTCTGCTGATGTGTAGTATCTGTCAGTTCAAATAAACTTTATGTATGGGATGTTTAAGTTAATATTAATTTGTGATCAAATCTTTTAATAAAGGTCTAAGCAACAACATGGTATGAAGGCATGTCCGTCAAGTTTATTTTTATTGCGCAGAATTTACAAAAACGCCCAAAATGGCTCAAATTACATTTTGACACAACCCCCCTGACTGGAATTAAGTTACAGTAAACATCCGATCTGGGGCACAATTCACTCTTTCTTATTCTACTGACTGACAAAAAATATCTCCTCTGATATTTAAAAAAGTTTGTTTTATTTTGTTAGATCTGAGATTTATAGGGATATAAAAAATGAACATTTTTTTACTCGCGCATTTCTAATTTTTCTTACCGATGGGCTTTTTCATGGAAGACAATTTGACAAGTCACAGTAGGAAAGGCACATGCATTAATAATAAAACTAAAGTTAAGTACAGTTGGGAATGCAGGTGTGAGCTTTGATTTGATCTGGTTTGACAGTAATAAGGAAACTTATCGAGATGCAGTGAGTTGAGCTCATAACTCGCTGTATCTGTTGCAATTCTCTCCTTCTGCTTTTTCACTGGAAACATTAACCACTCTAAGTAAAACATTGGCTTTCTGTGCAGGCAGAACATGAGAAAAGCAACAAGTTAATGTTACCTATAACTTGTATACATCTCTTCAATAGCTCACAAATTTAGCACCTTTCTTTGCAGCTACATTTCTTAGATACACTCCATATATTTCCTAGTTTTTCTGTGCTCACTTGCTTTTTAGAATGTACCTGTTATTTTTGGCAAACCAGCTATATCTCTGGTAAATTTGTATTTGATTCAGTGTGCCTGAACCCTGTGGCTTTCCTTCTTAGGCTCGCTGCATGACGTTTGGTGATGAAAGACACTTGTTTCCTGTGTGACCCCTCCAGTGCCAGCAGATGGCAGAAGGGACCTGGCTTTTCTCTGCTGTGACCTTGCCCTGCAGTTAGAGGGTTACAAAAACAACCTACTTCCCTCTGAACAAATCACGCAGGCATATTCACACAGAGGAGCATTCCCTGCTTCTGTCTCGCTCACTAACAAGACTAAATACAGGCAATAGTAAGAGAGGCAAGACAACAAGGCAGATGCTGCACAAGAGGAACTGAAGAGACATCAGTTTATTCCAGTGAAGAAGGTAAGTAAACTTTGCTCTGAACTCCTCTGTGTCATCTGATCTGGCAGCTGTAGTATCTGTAGTTTTCTTGTATGGCCAGACTCATAGCATATGCATGAAGCAGTATTTTGCTCATCTGCATCTTATCATCTTCAGTGTTCTCTGTCGCATTGTGAGCTTGATGCCAAAACATCGTTCTCTTGTGAGGAGTCGTATCAGAAACACAGTAGTTCATCGCTGCATTTTGGTGTTGGTCTGTGGAAAATGTTGTATCTAAACTTGACACCAATTTTTACAGGATAATATACAATTGCTTCTACTTAAAACAAGTTGTTGTTTTTTTTTTTTAGGTACAGTCCCAAGTTGAGTTGTCTTTCCAGTTACAAATACACAGTTCCCTTGAAAGTAGATACTTCCCTTCCCAAGCTGAAAGCCCACCAGTCCTCTTCATATTTTAATAATACAAGACTACATAAATCTTATAATTAGACCTTTGATAATGAGAGAAGGGCTCTCCAAAATGTATTTTTAGCATTTACATTTCAAGTCCAGCCACAGGGATAAAGGATTTTGCTCGCAGATAACTTTGTTTTTAAGAGTCAGAACAATCAAACTCATTATTTTTTGTAATACGACCTCAAAATTGTTATAATAACCTGCAACTAATGTTTCTGGTGAATGTAAATAGGGAATTAAGTGACTATGTAAGAATAGTAATGATTTATTGATATAACAGGTTCCTGTTTTGTGTTTTGATTTATAGTAGTGACACAATGCTTTTGTTCCCATTTGGACAGAACATTTGGATCAGATTGGACAAAGTGTACAGCTCTGCTATAAAGAACACTAGTTAGAGACATCAGAACAGCTTTGATATCTTCACTGCATTGCACGTCTCAGTTCTGTCTGTTCTCATGTTTAACGATCCACCGTCTATACTAATACAACTTGAATGGCTTTATGCTGCAGTGTGTGGTCAGACAGCTTTACAGGGCAGGAGGCTGTCGTTTTAAAGGTCAGAGAGTAAAGCAGCAATTTAACACCACAAACTAGGTAACACAGATGATGTTTACTTTCTGGTCCATGAGACACCACATAGAGGTACTTCATATGCATAGAAGAAGCAGCTCTGTAAGTCTGCATGCTACATGCTAACCATTGTTAATATGCTCACAAAGATAGTGTTACCATTCTGATGTTTAGCAAGTGTAATGTCTCCTGTGTTCATCATTTTTTAGTTTATTTAAAAAAGAATCAGCTAAAATATAATTATATTGTGTTACAAAAGTTTATATAGTGCTGTAGGGAAGACAACCCAGAATTTGGTATCACCCTGGTTCCACTGACAAAAAGCCATTGGGATTTTTCGGTTTATGACACTTGCACGTTTTGATGTTTGAAGCCCAAATACAGTCACCAGAAGTAAAAAGCTATTGTTAGGCCATAAACAAACTACACCACAGTCCCATGACTTCAACATCTCCTCTACAGCGTCCAACTTGTAATTTGATTTTGCATGCTTTCCTCTTCTACAAAATCCTGTTAGTGTGACCTGATGTAGATAGTGATCATGACTGTGTCAGTTACAATAGTCCCCAAGTGCACGAGTTTAAAAATAACAAGGCTATAAAGGCGAGTTAGTGACTAGATGAGTCTTCATGTTTGGTGTGATGGCGTTTAATGTCCCAGACAGCTTCTGGAATCTGATTTAGACACTTGTTAGCAACTCGGTTCCAGGTTTTAGGACTCACTACTACAGTGCTCTGTTTTTTAAATCTCATGACTCTTCTTTTATAGGCTGCAGTGAACAGTGAAAGTGAGATTTCTGTGTTCACACAGAGACAGTACATCTGTCATTAGCTCATGCTGCAGTGAAACCACGCTTAGCCAGTTCAGCTGACATTAGCACACAGTGCCTGTTTGGATGACGGTGGCATTTAAGGGAGGTGTGCAAAGTGCACAGAGCTGTGAACAGTGATGGAGGCTTTGGGTAAGAGGCAGCTATTCTTTATCTTCCTGTAGATGAGGTTATGTTATGTGTAATTTAAATATACATATCACAAATGGAAGAATGTTGAGGTGACAGTGAAGGTTTGTATGGATTTAATCAAACTAGTCTGGCTGGTGCCAGCATGTATGCGGTGTAAACATGGACCTGTATTAATTGTTAATATTAATGACTGAAAGAGTCTAGGTGTGTGTGTGTGTTTATCTAGATGCAGCAGGGTTTGTTTATGTTTAAGATCTGAAGAATTCATATTGTTCTATCTTTCTGAAAATGGTTGTGCTCTAGGACATGGTTGGTTTTAGAAAGTTAAAGCATAAATTGTAACTAAATAGAAATATTGGGGTTTTCTTTATTATTCTTACTGCATTGAAGAACAGACAGGCAGCCTGATGTCTCTTGGCAAAACAATAGTTATTCTGACCCATTTTTGGTTTGATTTCTTGCAGTTCAGGGTCGTATAAACAATCAGCAAGCATGTTAAATTCTCATGGAAGCATAAGACGGACAGATAGTGTCTATGTGCATGTTTTTATTACACTCTGTGGACCTTTTTTTCCCACTGCCATCATTGCAAGGACATTTTGGGCAGTTCTCACATCTTCAAAGGGCTGTTTGAGGATTAAGACTATGTTTGAGAGTTCAGGTTAGAATCAGGATTAGGTTAGGGTAAGGGTGGCACTGGTTGCAGCACTGGGAGGCATATGGTTGTGATGGGTAAGGTTAGGGTAATGGGCTGGGGAATACACAAAGGCACGACTCTGTGTGTGTGTGAGAGAGTGAGTGAGAGAGAGACTGTGCTTATCAACAAGGACTGACCTCTGCAAAGTTAAAGCTATAATTTAATAGTACAAGTTGCTTCCCATTAGTCCTGTTGCTGTTGCGATGGTCATCCACCAGTATGTGGTTTTACAGTCGTTTTTGATGTAATTTAAAGCTGCTACAGTCAGCATTTTCATATTAACAATGGATCAAATGACTGTATAATGTGAATAGGGTCTCGTAATGTGAACCTACCGAGAATTATCACCCAGCTCTGCAATTTGCCTCAGCTTTACACGGTGTTTTAGCATCTTTTAGCTCATTGTTTTTTCCTGTCCAGTAACTTTAATGCTGTAATGATGATATGCCATTGTTGTGTTTACAGTTTCCACTGCCCCCACATGGCCAAAATATTGTTTTAGGTTAGAACTGTGCCACCACAGAAACACAGTGGTAGAGATACTGTACATTAAGGACCAAAGTAGACGACGTGCTGTGACAGTTTGTCAACTCAGTTTTTAAAACTGTCATCACTCTGACACATTTTAGGAAGTGCCGGTCTTATTCTTAGGTTGCATTGATGATTTGTATGCGAGTCAACGGATGTTCTTGAAGGAAGTCAAAAGGCGAGTGGAGCTGTAATCATACAGCATTTAGACATGAAGTGAAAAAGCATTTGGTCACTGTTCACCATCCCTGTGTGGTGTCCCTCTTTATCAGCGTGTCCGATGGGTAGAGGGGCCACCAAGCTGTTCAGTGCCCTTGCTCAGACCTTCAGCGGCCACTCTCCTCTTCCACTCCCTCCATCCCACCTAGACCCCCATCAACCTGCGGACACAAAGCTGGAGCTGGATTCCTGCCAGGTGATTCCTCCTCTTCTGTTAGTACCTTCTTCAAAAACAGGGTTGATGTGTATACAAATCTTCCCCCGAGGTAAAATGCAGTCAATGTCAGGTTTCCTGTCTCGCTGGCTTGCAGGAGCAGAAGGGGTCCCTTATATGCCCCCCTATCTCATTGGAGCTACTTCAGCAGTGTGAAGAGGCTCTTGGGGACGAACCACGTCGCTTCCACAGGGAGTTCATTCACCTCAATGATGGAGACAGCAGCCCCATCAGGGTGATGCAGTGGAATGTACTAGCCCAAGGTAGTTATAAAACTACAGCCTAATAGATTGCATTGGATTTTATCTTAATAAATGTGGGGAATGTTGGAAGTGGGGTGGGTGGTATTTAGATGATGTCGTGTGTTCTGATCATACATGTGTCAAACTAAGATTGTTCTCCTTTAAGCATAAACATTTCCAAATTGTTGCAACGAGAACCCTAATCAGATGCTTGCTAAGATAAACTATGTAGCGTTATCAAGTTCAACTCCATATTGAAATCAGCTCTTCCTCTTTCTTCTGTCCTTCAGCTCTGGGTGAGGGACTTGACAGTTTTGTCCAGTGTCCCATGGAGGCCCTCAGCTGGTCACGCAGGAAGTACCTCATCTTCGAGGAGATCCTCACCTACCGTCCTCATATCCTGTGTCTGCAGGAGGTTGACCACTACTATGACACCTTTCAGCCGGTGCTGGCAGGTCTGGGTTATAGCAGCAACTTCTGCCCTAAACCACAGTCTCCGTGTTTGGGCTTGGAGGGCAACAACGGCCCTGACGGCTGTGCGCTGTTCTTCGATCAGTCACGATTCGAGCTCCTGGATAGTGGCAACCTGCGACTCTCTGCCATGAGGCTTTCAACCAATCAGGTGGGCAGAATTTCACATAGTTTCATCAAAAGCTACTCACAAGCACCTAACATGCTGCCATCTTGCCACAGGTTGCCGTGGTGATGATGCTACGGTGTCGCAGCACTGCAAGATGCATTTGTGTGGCTGTCACTCACCTGAAGGCTCGTTCTGGCTGGGAGTGGCTCCGCAGTGCCCAGGGCTCCGATCTCCTGCGACACCTCCAGAACTTGGTCCAGAAACACTGTGGTGGGCCCACGGGCGTCCCCAGCTCTGACATTCCTCTGCTCATCTGTGGCGATTTCAACGCAGTCCCAGCTGAGGAAGTGTACCGGCGTTTCATCACTTCACCTCTGAGTTTGGACTCTGCCTATAAGAAACTCAGCCAAGACGGTTTGACAGAGCCGGAGTATACAACATGGAAGATCAGACCCACGGGGGAATGCTGTGCCACTCTGGACTACATCTGGTATAGTCAGGACATGCTGAGAGTAGACGCAGTGTTGGACATGCCCACTGAGGAACAGATTGGACCAAACAGGCTTCCGTCTTTTAGCTATCCATCTGACCATCTCTCTCTGGTTTGTGACTTTACCTTTAAGGAGAAGAAGTGAAAAACAAGTGGTGAATCTATACACAAGAGGAGATGGCTCTGAGAAGAGGCAGAGTCGAGGTTGGCTTCCTGTGGGTTTCACTCCACGGGAGAAACTATGAGGATGAAGGCAGGAGGCCTAGAACCAGAGTGGGCAGCGGTAAAGTCAGGTTAGACCCTGCAACGACAGTCTACCTCCCCTAACTCTGTCACTGTGCAGTGTTCTCTGCACCAGGTTACCTTCGTTTGTACTCAAGCATAACTTGCACAGTGAAACCGAGTAGTAGTTGTACTTTTTAGTTATCAATTAAAAATCTATTATCAAACTTTAATTGAAACTGCAGTATGTTTTGCTTCACACAGCAATGTACTACAGAGTCACTGAGAATAAAGTGTTGTTTTTTTTGTTATATATGTGATGACTAAATGTTATGATTGCTACTTGGATTTACAATTTCTTCTCATTATTTGATGTTTGGGAATTAAAAGGTTGTTTCATCCAATAAAAATATTTTCTTATATACCTTTAACAATGTACATCTATACATATAGTTTTGGTTTTAGCTTCCACATCCTCAGATTTCTATCTCCACCTGAAAACAATGGAGACATGAAAGGAATTTTAGCTTTTATGACTTGAAAATTTCAACACCAATATATCTACAGATCTCATCTGTATTCACCAGCATTAATGTCTTTTGGGCTGCAGTGTAATAAGACATCACCCTGGCAAGTGAAACGGTAGTTATGATATTGGGCTATACAAATAAAAATTGCCATGTATGAACAAAGTCTGAAGTAATTAAACCACATTCATGTGAGCCAAAGTCAAATCCCAACAGAGGATCTTACACATAAGTGCCAATGTAAAATCTTAAAAAATTGACATAACCAAGAGGAAAGTGTCACATTTCAAATATCAGTAAAATCTACTTTAATACACTTTGAAACAAGAGTACAACAAAATAGAATATACTTCAAATGTTGAATATACAAACAGTTCAGTCTGAACACAAACATCTTTCTCTCTAGCTTTCCTCTTAAGACAATGAAATGTGGGGGCAGAAACACTGCTCTCAGTGTGAACTAAAGTGACCTGGATCTGACCTTTGATATTTTCCCACGGCCATTTTGCATAATCTTGTTTTCTATGCCTTTCATGATGGATATAATTGCATAATTTCCATCTTGATCTGAGTTTACATACATTCCTATTTCTATTCTTTTTTTTTTTTTCCCCCCCCAAGACTTGGCAGCATGCGTCAGCTCTAACTCATATAATTCTTTGCATGTCCATGCAAACTGTCCAAAAAATATAAGATTGAGAAATAGCCAGGACCTTTTTGTTTTCTGCCTGGAGGACACAATAGAAGCAATCTGGCCACTGGTCTACATGTGTAGGAACTAATAATACAATTATTAGTTCCTCCTACTTTCAGTAATACTGTGCTTGGTACAGGGTATCAAAACAAAAAACAATATTCATCTTACCATTCAGACAACATATGAAAAAGAAAATTAAAAATCTATGGATGACCTGTTACTTTAGCTCCATAAACTGTATAGTATATATATATGTATGTACATACATGACCATTTCCTGACATCTTTCAGCTCCACTTTCTTTCTTTCTCTCCCTCTCTCTCTCCATAGCACCACCCACACTTGATCTGCACAGTGATAGTTTTAAAAAAAAGGGAAAGTTGCTGGTTTTAACATCTGTAGAGGCAAACAAATGCACCCTGCAAAGCTTCAATACCCCCCCCCCCAAACACACTTTTTGGTTGGTTGTAATTATTTGCCTCATTTTGTAGTGTTCAGCTTTTTATCTTTTCAAGGATTTCCCTAATTCGAGTCAGTGATAGCAATCCGTTTGGAAGGCATACATTGTAGTGATTAAGGTTGGTCCCTTTACCTTTCCCAGCAAGTCCTTTTCAAGTCTGTGTATTACTATGTTGCAGGGATCTGTACACAAACACCTGTAGAGGTTTCAGTGTGGTTCTGAGGGAGCCCAGCTTAGTTCAGTGAAGTTCTAGGCAGCAACAGGAACAATGTGGAGAGGCCTTCAGGAGTCTTTAAAGTCTGACAGACTGCTGCTGGTTATTACATGAGTAAAAACAACTTCAGGCGTACAAACTAACACTCGCTGGCAGAGAATGAGAAGACAGGTATTGGTAGATGTGTGTGTTTCAGCACTCAGGCTCTTCTGTCTTTATCACATCAGGTGTTTCTAGTTTGAGAACCACCTCAGCATCCACAGTCTCTGACTTGATGCTCTGGATAGTTTTGAGGTTCACCTGGTTCGGGTGGACTGCCACCGTCACTGGCACCTGCACAGCCTGCATCTGGATTGCACCAGCCTTCAGCTTCTCCACTGCGACTCCTCCGGTTGCCGGCACTCCAATCACAAGCTCTGAACCGTTAATGACACCGCTAATGATATGAGGCTGTGCTGCCACCGACTGACTGGCTGTTGATGCCGTTATCGCCCCTGCCCCACTTCCAAAACTCCCCGGCTGTGACACCACAACAGTCTGTTGTTGTGTCTGTGTTGGCACAGTGAGTCTCATCACCGGTGTTCCCGGGCCAACGTTAACAGGTGCCAGGGCCCGGACCGTCAGGGGACTCCCAAGGAGGCTGATGCCTGCTGGGGAGGCCCCAACACTGGGCTTATTAGTGCCTGTGGAGGTCTGGAGCTGACACTGAGCTAACTGATGGGCTGGGATTGTGATGATCTTGGCCAGTTGGACAGTGATCTTCTCTCCATTCTCCGCTGTGGCTGGGACCATGGTAGGGATGGCCTGGATCACAACCTGCTCAAAAAACACATAAAAAAAAAAAAACATCCATGAAAGATAAAGACAGACTTAAAAGCAAAAATGTTACATTTAAACACTGCTAAATTTATAAGCAGGGGATCTGCAGGGTGCACACAGTTAAGTTCAAGACTGTTCAAGGTAGCTGCTGGTCATTGAACGGGTTTCCACATGTACATACTTTCTGTTGCGAGTTGGCATTAGGGGCAGCAGCACCAAGAGCAGAAGTGCTGGTGAGGAGGGTGGTGTGGCGGGTTGCCCCTGTTGTTCCTTCTGGCTGCTGCATAGCCACTGTAGAGATCTTCTGACCCAGCGATGTTGTCATGACGACAGGCACCTGCATAGCCACCCGCACTGTCCTGTGGATGAAGGATAAGACAGCACAGAGCCAAAAGTCAGTCCCTCCTTGGTGGGGAAATATGCCCTAATATACCTAAGTTGAGACACAAATGTAATGTCCAAGCTGAAGGGCTTGATCTCTCAGCACGATTCTGACCTGGGCCCAGTAGCAGTTGGGATGACAGCTGTGTGAGACTGCTGGGTATGACTCCCATCTGTTGCTGCTGAAACAGTCATTATCCGTGGAACCCCTGCTGCACCACCTCCTGCTACTGTCTTGCTGCCTGTAGCAACAGGAGTTTGGACCATGCTGGCTTTGTTAGCGCCCCGCAGGATGTTAGGCTTCTTGGATGACGACAGCTCGGCCACCTGGAGCAGCATGTCTGATGGCGGTGGCACACGCTCATATGATGCAGCAGTGTCTGAGCCCATCATGTCATCAGGGGCAAGCATGTCTGCCTTGTCATCGTCAATGATGACAATGTTTTTGGGCATTTCTTTAAACTGGTAGACCAGCCGCTGGCCCTCTACCTTAGCAAGAATGCCACGCTGGTAGTAATACCTGAGGAGAAACAGTGGTCAGGAGTTATGACATTGCTCCCCAAAAAATACAAATATGAAAGATTTACCTGAAAACTCCCTCAAACACATTGACATGAAACCGCAGAGCCTTCTTACCGGAGTGCCCGTCCCATGGTCTCGTAGTTCATGTCTGGCTTGTTCTTGTGCTTGCCCCACAGCTTTGACACAGCCTTTGAGTCAACCAATTTAAAGATGCCCTTCTCCCTCTGTGTCCACTTGATGTACCTGGGACAGGTGTTCTTGTCCTGAAGGAGGTCCAACAGGAACTCCCAAAGATAGGTGGTGCTCCCTGCTGGAAATCCGAGTTATATTAACGCCCTGCTAAAAGCTTATCCATCTCAGTCAGAGCTTAACACATTAGAAAAGCAACAGACGTCTGTATGCATCTATGTGAATGTCAACTAGAGTGATTATTACTATTTGATACCTTTTCCTTCTCTTGGTTTCTTCTTGATGGAGAGGTCCGGTGAGCTATTGGAAATAGCTGACTGATGTGTCTTTGACTTCCGTCCAGCTACAAAAGAAATGTTTTAAAGCTGACTTAAACATTTGTTTCAGTAATGTGTACTGAGGTACAGAATACACTGACCAATGACACTCAGCTAAGACTCAAAAGTAAAGGTCTCCCACTAGGTGGTGCTCTGGGATCAAGACATGATGGGACATGAACAGTGTAACTCAGGGCTTTGGCTTGAGGTTTGTGGCCTGGCTTGTGAGGACAATTACAGAGCTACCAGAGCTTTTGCAGTTCAAACTTAGCTTGAAATGATATAAACATAGATTTTCCTTTTTCTAAAGCTCACCTCCCTGCAACATGATGAACAAAAGTTAAAACACTATTGCAGATGACTTCACTGCTACTGATTATTGAGGGTTCACTTTCTAGGTTGAAACAAAAACAAATGGCAAACTGTCTTTGTCTACCTCTCCTCTTCCTGACGGGCTCATTGTCAGGCTCTGGCTCTTCCAGCAGGGTGACCATCTCCTCCTCTTCCTCCTCGCAGCAGTCCTCTGTTGATATCTCCACCTCTGTCTCTGTAATCATGTCTGGACGCATGGCAGCATGCAGGAAGTCTGGTGTTGCTATGCATGGTGGGATAAAAGCTTCTGGATAAAGGAGAGAGTGAGGGAAGAGGTACAATTGTGCTGTGATGCAGTGTTATAAAGTTCTGATTACAATTTTCACTATTGTGTTTTGTTGCTACTTAAAGCACCCAGTGGGAAAGCAAAAGCTGAAGAACATTTATTTCACAATTTTGGTCCTTTACATCAGGCTTACAATACCAGTGATTATCTACTTAATTAACTAATACTTATGGTTTTGGAAAGGAATAAAAGGTTAAATTAAGAAACCAGAGCCATAACATTCCATACATAACAAATTCCTTGTGTATAACATACTTGGCCAAATAAAGGTGATTATTATTATAAGATTTACTGTTGAGCATTAGACCTTCTCAAAACTACATATATGAGATATAAGAACTGTTTCAGCTGGAATACATTACTTTTTGTCTGTGTAACCTTCAGCAAAGGTGACAGAGCAATGAAAATATTATTGGTCAGTGGCCTTTAGTTAAGGCACTGAAATACTCCACAATATGAATGTCTCTTTCGGCTTTTTCCTGTTTTTCGGGGTCGCCACAGCAAATCAACTCGCATGTTGACATTTGGCACATGTTTTACGCCGGATGCACAATACTGAATAAAGAAAATGCTCCATTAATTATGAAACCTTAGAAATATTTTCACGCAGAATCACCTGTAAATGATGAAAATATCTATATAATTTTACGATTATTGTTTGTGTGTGTGAGATACCTGGGCTGCGCTCCTCTCTGAGGCTGGAAGGTGAATCCATGTGTAGCAAAGCTTCTGCGGCCTCTATGGTCTTGTCAGAGCAGTGAACACTGCCGTGAACAGAAGCCTCCACTAAAACACACAGAGGCAATTAGCAAACACCCTTGGAAAAAGAAGGTTACTGGTTGAGCCCAATCAAACCTGTTACTACAAAATACATGAGTTTCAGGTTATTAATACCCACAGAGAAAGACCAAACAAAAAGAATAAACTGTTTTTATCAATTATCTGTCAGTTATTTCACATTATTCACAGTTATGCATATGTTGAAAATAACATGCAACTATATGGCACCTTCTAAATCCAACTGCTTTTGACCCACTGATAAGGCATTTTCAGAATTCAACACATTATCTCTGATCCAGACACAGTACAACATGGTGCAAAATCACACTTGCATTTTTTCTTAGCCTCTTTATATTTGCTGAACTAGTTGTTGTGACTGCTTGTTATACTGCACCTTTGGATTTTGTTTCAGGCTGTAATATATTAGGACTGTTAAGTATACTTAAGTGATGTGAGGAAGCATTCAGAGTCAACTAAAATGCTTTGGCAGCATCTACAACTGCCCTTCAAGATCAGCATGCAGAAATGTCACTGACAGGCATTTATCTTAAAAGCAGCCCCCGCACTTTTTTTTTTTTTAACTATCACATGTACAATAACACACCATTTAATTAAAAAATGCAACTCAGTCTGTTGTAAAAGAAATGGTACGTGGCCATTCGGAGGCCCTGACAAGGTACCCAGGGCACCTGCTGCTGGTGTCAATCACTGGTGGGAAATCCGAGATCCTGTTACACCCTGCACTGTCCATGTTTGGCTATATCACTGAGGCAACAGGCACTGCACAAGGAAGAGAAATGGGCTATGTTTAGATTGTCCCACTCATTCAGTCCCTCTCACAAAAAACAGGACATGCTGGTGGCCATCACAGCAGGAACCATAAAGCCTGCTATGCATCCCTTGAAACCAGGCAGCCATGCTAACAAAACTATTTCAAGTCTGTCTAAATTATTAACATGTGGGTTTATCCTTAATTACTAAATAATACAACGCCCAGAATTTTGTAACAAAAGTACATATAGAAGAGTAAAAGTATTTGAATGTATAGGCAAAAATTTTGAAACTTAGGAGAATGGCTGTTTAAAACCTGTATGTAACGGGGCCAAGAATAGCAGCAAGTCCGTCAAAAAATAGTGCTGCTTCTGATGACTTCCGTGTTTACACTCCTCATCCTTTCCCTCCAGATCTCTTCGAAGACGTTCACAAATCCTCTTGTCACTCAACACCCACCTCACCCCCTATTGGCTCCTTCTCAAATAACATCCCGCCCCCTTTTAAATCTGATTGGGCTCATGCTTACGTTTTAACTTCAAGTCAACCACTATTGGGCTAAAGAGATAGTCAATCAAAGACATGTCCTGCCCCCTCACATAAACAATGCTTCCGCCATCGAAATAAAACAAAAATACTTTTAAAATTTCGATTAAACAAGTGGAAACGAGGCGGTGTTCTCACAACACACCGCTCGTCAACAAACCTGCAAAAAACGCAAAACGCGTATTTTGCAGTTAGGTATGTCGAAGGCTGAAGCCGCACTTCAAACAACTGAAAGGAATAAAGCCAGTGAACCAGGCCATCCCACGCTCCAGTCAGAGCACAATAACGGAAACCGTGATTTCTGAATATCATACCCTTTTGACATTGGACATGTACAAAATGTGCTCTCCTCACCTAAAACATAACTTTACAATATTACACTCCTTACGTTTTAGAACTAATGAAAATGTTATCCAGAGACTTGACTACCGTAATAAACTAAAGTGAACCCCGATTAAGTACCAAGATATACGTCAACCACAACTGTAACGGGGTTATATCAAACAGGGTGTACTGGAATTATGATGGTAAAAATAAACCCCACATGTCCTTCCGACTCAGACAGCGTGGCAAAGACGTAGGAAACACAACATCTTTACACTTCCTGGTTGTGCAGAGCCGATCTGCAAACCGTTATTCTAGATCAGAAAACTAGATCAGATGAGAAAACTCTGCTCCAACATGCAAAACACACTTCGTGCAAATAACTACTTATCTGTGCTAACTGGCAGTGCCTGCAAACGTTTTTCTACTCTTACACCGGGTTCGATACACCGTGTAGCAACGCCATGCAGGTTGCTACCAAGGTGATCACTTCCTGATTGCCCTCCATTACTTCACCACACTACTTAGCGTACGAAGCCGCAGCGGTCGAGGTTAAAAGCACAAGCCACGCGTTAACGTTAGCTCCCGAAACGAGGTTAGGAGTACAAAAATACGTTACCGGCCCTGATGAGTAGGTCGAGCTGATTTGCGTGCCCCTCATGCTGTGAAGTCGCCATGTTTTCACTTGCTGCAGATTCACATTGACTTCTCACTGAATTGTACGGGAAGCTACAACCTCAGATCACTCCGCCGCTAATGGGAAATCTCATCGAATTCAACGAGATGTATTACGGCGTCAGAGAAGTATCCCTCCGCTGCCAACACAGGAAATCCTTCCTTCGCCCTCTTGCGTTGCGAGTACGTCACAAAATGCTGTACGGTATTGACTGCTTTTCTGAAGTCAGTGGACAAATACATCTGTTACACAACAAAGCTCCAGTCTGCACAACGAATTGCCCGTTAAAACTTGTAAACAAGCGTACATCAAAACTACTTCCGCTCACAACAATGAAGAAAAAATGTTTTGCAGTGACTGTAATGAATTTGTTGCTCTAAACTATGGATTTGGATTACTTCACATCATGTGTTTTGTTGCCTTTTTTTATACAAGTCAAATGCACTGCAACAGATACATATCAGTTACAGCATAGCTCATTATCAATTCCATAACTCAGACTGCTTCTTTTTTAGAAAGCAAATAGCCTGTGTGGATTATGCAAAATATTAGACAAAAAGTAATGGAATACTAAAATGCAAACTGTGTCAAAACACGACCTACACTCACTCTTACATTTGGGTTGACAGCTCTACAGGATTGTTTCCTACTGATGTGCAATAAACACACCAGTGGAAATGCAAACTTTTTTCCTGTGATTTTTTTTTTAGATATCAATAACTTTGTTTTTATAAGATTAAACAAACAACAGGATTACATTAAAATATAGCAATTACTGTATGTATTTATAGTGGACCATTACGAACACCTTTTTTCTCAGCTACCCAGTACAATCACATTTACAGTAATTCCAAAAAATGAACCACTTGTAGAGTCAAGCTAAACATAAAATACACAATTAAATACTCTTCTTCAAAATTTCTGACATCCAAGCAGACAAAATGTGCAAATTTATGTAGTACTAAATCATTTCTTGGTAATTATGACAACTTCCTGTCCTGCTTGCTGAAACGTCAGATTTTGATTTATGCACAAATAAAGCTTAGGGAAAGCTAAGTTCAATATTATACTGCCTCGATCTTTCAGTCTGTTTCATACTTACGAACACGGCACTGGATTAGACACTAATTACCATTTTAATAAGGGATTAATTAGAGATTACTGAGATAACACTGGACACCTCAACTGTTCATAAAAAAGCAGCTGTCCAAAAAACTCCACAAGGTGGCAGTGTGTGGATACAAAGGTGGCAACCCTCAGACTTTATCAGACAATTTGGTGCTGGCAATAGAATCATATGACATATTCAGACACATTCCCCATTTCAGCCCAACCACAACAAACCAACACATGTTCTAAGCCTGAATATATGAAACCAGTGTGTGAACTTTAGATCCAGAGTTATTTGAACTCGTACCCTGTCCACATTCTCTAATCCTCTAGATCTATAATACACCAGATGGCAATTTTATTTCAAGGGTGAGGAGACACAGAAGGCCAAGATGTACCAATGGAAAACAGAAACATTATAATAGTATAATGTCTATACCTAATTATGTAAAGTGCCCTTGAGACAACTGTTGTGAATTGGTGCTACACAAAAAATTGAACTGAAAACTGAAGGCAATGATTAGTACTAGAAAAAATGCACCACAGTCTACACACTGTACTACACCATAAATACAAATACAGAACAAAAAGCTGTTGAGCAGTAAAACAAAGAATGAGTGAATTCTAACTTTAACTGCCATTTTTAGTTAAGCTGTCAGTTTGACCAACAATTCTGGCAGTGGCACCAGCCCAGTACGTATAAGTGTAAATATTTGCAGCTGTTTGAACAATGGCGTGTCTCTTTGTGGTAACCTGAAACTATTATCAGTCTGTTAGCTGAAGCAAAACTGGAGTCATAAATCCTAGTCCAAACTGAATGTAAAGAGTACAACAGCGGGTAAAATTTCTTTTTTCTAATAACATGAAACCTTAGTGATCTGGCTGACATAGGAACTGTGCATCAACAATGGTAACAGGATACAGAAAATTAACTCCGATTTCCCAGCACCTAAAGAAAGGGTAAAACAGGGCACTTAATGATTGAGGTTTGCTCTGGCACTCTGGTAGCAGTGTGTGTGTGTGTGTGTGTGTGTTATGTCTTGCAACAGAGACTGTATGAGAGTTATCTGGTGCATTAGCCTACAGCGCAAAAAGGAAGAGTAGGAGGGTAAAACCACTCTCTGATAAATACACAAGTATTTATGTCTCACCTGCCTCCCCAACTGTCTCCAGCTCCTGCTCATCGCCGACTTCCTGCACCAGGTACACCTCATTATCATACACCAACACCTGGGCTGAGTAACCTTGCTCCTCAAGCAGGCTAGCACCAGGTACCTCCTCTACTATGACTGCTGGGTAGTCCTCAGCCTCGTCTCTGTCCTGTACTTCTTCATAGGTCTCCTCTGCTTCACACTCGCCTTCCACCTCTCCCTCCAGTTCTAGATCTGCCTCACACTCTCCCTCCTGCTGGGGAAAGGGAAAAGAGCAAGGCAGTGGAAAACAAGTTTACTATAAGCATGAAGTAGAAACAAATTAAGTCAAAAATGAGAAAAATAAAGAATTATTGTAAACGGTCATTACAGTTCTGCTTGGCTGTGTCCAACCCACCTGTTGGTCCTCTTCAGCTGTAACATACTCCACCACTGTTCCACCGGTGTCGACCAGCACCACCGAGGTCATGACTCATACTCCTCAGGGATCAACACTCACAGCTCCACAGTGCCTCTGCCCAGTGGCCCCCACCCGACACCTGGAGAAAGAAGGTGCACTTGGTAAACAAAACTTCAACATGTTCAAATCCATGATGCAGAAATAGTGAATGACCAGAGTTTGTTAAGAGTGAGCTTAATAGTAATAGAAGTCAGGTCATTTCCTTATGTCAGACTTGTACGGTGTTCTTAACTAAAACAATGAATCCCTACCACCCTCAGACTTTTTTTTATTTCCTCATAGGAATCCATATGGAAATAGTTCAGTATTTTAAATATGTGTTTATTCACTTACCAGTGCCTGGTCAGTTTTAGAGGTACTGACAGTTGGACTCTTTTACCTTTGAACAAAGCTGGGCTGGCTATTTTCTTCTATTTACAATCTTTATGCATGGCAAGGCTAACAGGCCCTGGCTTCATATTTACTGTACAGACAAGCGTGATATCAGTCTCCTCATCCAACATTCAGGAAGGAAGATGCTTTTTTTTCTTTTGAAAATGTTAAAAGAAAAGAATCACAATGTCCAGCTGATTAAAAAGAAAAAGCTTTGCTGATGAAGTGGTAAATGTTGACTACTGATGCCTGCCAGCCTGAACAATTCTATAGAAAATAAAAGTAAGCTGAACGAAACATAATCATACTTTCATCTACCTGCCCAGACTACAGTGGGTACGGAAAGTATTCAGACCCCCTTAAATTTTTCACTCTTTGTTATATTGCAGCCATATGCTAAAATCATTTAAGTTCATTTTTTTCCTCATTAATGTACACACAGCACCCCATATTGACAGAAAAACACAGAATTTTTGACATTATTGCAGATTTATTAAAAAAGAAAAACTGAAATATCACATGGTCATAAGTATTCAGACCCTTTGCTCAGTATTTAGTAGAAGCACCCTTTTGAGCTAATACAGCCATGAGTCTTTT
>NW_018127909.1:845928-858254 GCF_001952655.1 Monopterus albus | reverse complement strand
GTGCTCTTAGGAACCTTAAGTGCAGCAGAAATTTTTTTTTGTAACCTTGGCCAGATCTGTGCCTTGCCACAATTCTGTCTGTGAGCTCTTCAGGCAGTTCCTTTGACCTCATGATTCTCATTTGCTCTGACATGCAGTGTGAGCTGTAGGGTCTTATATAGACAGGTGTGTGGCTTTCCTAATCACGTCCAATCAGTATAATCAAACACAGCTGGACTCAAATGAAGGTGTAGAACCATCTCAGGGATGATCAGAAGAAATGGACAGCACCTAAGTTAAATATATGAGTGTCACAGCAAAGGGTCTGAATACTTGTGACCATGTGATATTTCAGTTTTTCTTTTTTAATAAATCTGCAAAAATGTCAAACATTCTGTGTTTTTCTGTCAACATGGGGTGCTGTGTGTACATTAATGAGGAAAAAAAATGGACTAAATAATTTTAGCATATGGCTGCAATATAACGAAGAGTGAAAAATTTAAGGGGGTCTGAATACTTTCCGTACCCACTGTATAATCCGCCTAATTCAAGGCTGAGATCTCTCATATCTCTTTCAACTTTTCACTTCTGGCTTCGACATGCAGGAAGTGCCTGTCTGCTATTACAGGAAGAGATGCACTGACAGGAAGCCAAGTCATTCCCTCAAACGCACGCAGTGTCCAGTGGAAGATCAAGGCAGGCCGGACTGGAGCCATGGTAACAGTTGCTAAGAAGCAAAGGGTCTGCAGTTCCTGTTCTGTGTCGCTCTGCGGGGTGAAATAGGATATAAGACAAAAGCAAGGCCGGAGCACGGGGAGACAGATGTAAACACACAAACTGCATGATACTGTTTAAACTGACGCTCCACCTCCAGCACTCTTACTTTAGTCAGCTGTTAAAGAGCTGACTTAGCCACTGACCTACTGGAATTTGATGGATTCTTACACTGGCGAGCCAAGTTTGCAGCTGTTGAGGATAAAATGCAATTTCAGCCATCATTAAAAGGTACAGTGCTTGTTGGATCGTGAAGCAGTGTCGGAAACCTCCTCTCTTCACATCTTTGTAACATTAGAACTGACCATTCACTGAATCTCTCCCTAGAACAGCACTGAATGTGGGCTGAGTTAAAGCAGCCATATACAAAAAGTAAAACTAAACACACAGAGGCAACAGTGTATTTGTCCAAATTTACAGTAAAGCTACAAATATTAGCATGTCCGGCTAACTAGCTTACTGCTGTGGTAACTCTAACCCACTGTTACTTCCAAGGCCAGGGAATGTTTCATACTGTATTGTTTTGTGGGGTTACAGGTTACATTAAAAAGCCCCAACTAGAACATCCGCTTTGTGAAAGCTGGCCCTCCATGTTACTATATCATATGTTACTACTGTAACTGAGCTTGGTTTCCAGTAACCCCATCCAAACCCGTTATCTAAATGCAACTCAATGTCCAAAAGTGATGGGAAGCTGTGTAAACTGTAAATAAAAACTTGCTCAAATGTTCTGAAACCCCTTTTACCCCAAACTCATTTGGTAACACACAAAGATGTCTAATATTTAAATTTATATATTTTGGTTTATATAAGATTATTCTGAATTTGATGCCAGCACCACATTCCAAAAAAGTTGGGTCAGGAGCAACAAAAGACCGGAAAAGTTGTGTAATGCTAAAAAACACCTGGTGGAACACCTCACAACTACTTAGGTCAACTGGTAACAGGTCAATATTATGACTGGGTATAAAAGAGCATCCCACAGAGGTAAGGATGGGGTGAGGTTTACCACTCTGTGCGGCAAATAGTTCAGCAATTTAAGAAGAACGTTTCTCAGTGCAAGATTGCAAAGAATATGGGTTTTTCATATAATATAATGAAAATATTCAGAGAATCCAGAGAAATCTCTAAAAGCAAAGGACAAGGCTGAAAACATTAGCGAATGGCCGTGATCTGCTGGCCCTCAGGCGACACTGCATGGTTCATCACTGCATCCACAAATGCAACTCGACCATGCAAAGAAAAAAACGTGTATGAACAGGATCCAGACACTCCGCCACTTTCTTTGAGCTCAAACTCATTTAAGATGAACAGAGACAAAGTGGAAAACTGTTCTGTGGCCTGATGAGCCAAAATTAGAAATTCTTTTTGTGGTGGACGAGAGGTTCTTGGGATTCAGGTTGGATGAGGGTGGTACAAAGGGGTGAAAACAGCGATAGTCACAGAAAGGCCATTATGTGTTCCTACAGTATATCACCCCTCTAATAGTCAAGCGTGCCCACACTCTACAACCCCACAAAACTTCTTTAAATTCTTTGGTACGCACAGACAAAGATTAGGAGTAACTCTTTCTAACTGACACTCCAATTTCTCAACATTTTTCAGTGCAGAAGTAATAACATCAAAAAATAGAAGACAACATAGGCAATGTAAAATTCATACAGGATCCAGAATACTTTCATTTAGTGTACAAATCTACTGAAACAGCCTGACCATGGTGTTAGTGAGCAGGGCATGCTCACTAACAGCTGTATAATGGATGAACCATGCTGTGCTGGTGTTCCCTGCACTACTGAGACCAACTCTCAGCTCAGATGGAAATCCTCTGTTCAATTATTCAGACCCTCGTCTACAGAGCTCTGCTGTTTTTGGAGGCACAGACAGAGTCCCAGAATATCAGGACAGAACAGGTGGACACTTGACACTAACAAATTTCTTTTATAAAGTTAAATTTCAGAGACTGTAGAGGAATAAGCCTCCTTCTAATCCTTCCAATTTAAGTTTTTTTTTTTTTTTTAAATATATCACATTTCACCAGTTGTTTCATGCCTTTTTCTCTCTGGCACAGAAACAGGCTAACCATGATAAAGGTGTGTACAAGTGCCTATGTCTTGATTTTACTGCCAAACTGACAGAAGTTATTATGCAACTTCATGGAAGCATTGCAAGTTATGACACACTAGGTTTTGTAATCCAGAAAAACACTAAGAGTCAAAGTGGTGTCTCTACTATGAGTTTTCACTTGAGTAGCAGAAAGATCTGGTGCTAAAATGGTAAAAACCATTTCAAGCAGCCTGGGCAAAAAAGGTTTCTTTCACCTACTGAGACAGTGAGAACATTCATCTACCCCAAATGCACAAGTACAAACTCTGCAACAACTGCATAATACACTGTACAGTGCAGTCCCATGGAATATGCAACTTGCATATTGCAGGTAGAGTTCTGAAACCAGATAATCGCATGCACACGCGCGCGCACGCACACACACACACACACACACACAAGACATAGTAGGAGCTGGGTCTCTAAAGCAGGACTTGCAGGTTGTGTTGATTCAAACAAGTCTTACAGGACCTGCTGAGCAACTGAGAACACGTGGCTGCCTTGTTGCTTCTCAGCTCAAACAAGAATTAATTGAGAAGCTTATTAACTTTTAAACAAACTAATTCAGACACTAACAGCAGACAGTTGTTATGTTACAAGGAACTAATCATTTTAAAAAGACAAGCAGTCAGCCATGGCCTTCTTTTCACTCCTTATAGTTAGCTATTAGTCATGCTGGATACGGGCTACAGCTAGTGTTCATGTTTTAGCTATGAATGTGTTTAATGCCAGTTTTTCCATGCAGATTCTCAGTCATCCAGGTCATAGTAAGCTGAAAAAACAGAGGAAAAAAACCCCAAGTCCAGTTGATTTTTTTTCTGTTTTTTCAGTCTAATACCAGTTCACTTTTCATTTTTGATGACCAGGGTGACAAGTCTCTTCATTCTATTACAAATGTTGCTCTGGTTCAAGGTGAGTCGGTGACAGTCTCAAGATTTCACAACAAACAGCACAGTCATCCTGACACACCAACTTTCTCACAACACAATCCTAACGAGCACATCAACACTACAAGGAAAAAAGTACTAACTTGCCTGTTCACAGAAAAGTCAACTTGACTCATAATGCAGCCTTGCAGCTTTCCTTATCTGTTGTTTAAAAATCCACTAACAGATGAGGAGGAGGCTGAAAGAATGGCAGTGGTGTGTTCCTGCTGTAGCAAGAGAAAGCAGCAGGACTTCCTCTGTCCCCATCTTGATTCTCTGTCTTGCATCCATCCATCTCTTCCCCCTGCCTGAATGCTCAATGTCTGCCTGTTCCCTGAGTGGATGGAACCTCTCTGAGTGAGCTCGGATCACATGACAAGGGTGGAGAGAACACACACACACACACACACACACACACACGCACAGTCACATGATCCTTCAACAACAGAGCTTTTGTTCCAAATAAGTGGGGCTGCTGGTAAGGATACAACGCCCTGCCTTGTGCCCTGCCCAGCCCTCCACCAACACACAATGATGACACAACAAGCAAATTCATGGCAAGTGTGACCTCAGGATTTACTTGACATCAACCCTGACCATAAACACGCTTCACCAAAAATCTTGCTACAGTGTTATCCTTGGTGCCTCTACTGTATTATGTTTTACATATTAATCCTGAAGACATCAAAGGTATGAAATAACCCATATGGAATTATGAAGCAACCAAAAAAGTATTAAACAAGGCAAACTAGGTTTCATATTTACATTCCTCAAAGCAGCCACTGGTTGCCTTGATGACAGCTTTGCACACTGGTAGTTACATCTTGACCAGCTTCATAAGGTGGTTACCTGGAATGTTCCCAGTTAACAGGTGCGCCTGGTCAAATGTCAACTGGTGAAATTTCAGGCCTTCTTAATGCAACAGACTGGTTGTGTTGGCATACAGCAAACAGTCCTATTCAGCTACTGTAGTAATCCATACTATGCAAGAACCACCCAATTAAGTAAACATCATTTCACCATCAACTGTTTTAGCGGAGTATGTGTGAAGCAGGTCATCATGGCCAAACTGCTTCAAAGAAACCAGCACTGCAGGAGAGAACAGAGCTGCTTGGGCCAACACAAGGAATGGACATTTGACCAATGGAAATCTGTACTTTGGTTTGATGAGTTCAAATGTGAGATTTTTGACACAGAGAATGTGAACAGACGGCATGATCTGCATGTGTGAAGGAGGAGGTGTGTACTCTAATAGGACAATGACACAACACAAACCTCCAGGCAATATAAAGATTTTCTGATGAAGAAGGAGAGTGATGGAGCGCTGCATCAGGTGACCCGGCCTCCAAAAATTTGAATGCAGCTTTACTAATAATCACATTACTTTGATATAATCAGATAAATTCTTATACTTTGTGTAAGTCTAACATTATTTAGAGCAGGTCAACACATGGTTCAAAAAAATCATGTAATATGTTACAGGTGTGCAAATAAAAGTTTGACTATTGATTAAACCATTTATTCTTTTCTCAATTATTTAATATGTGCCATCAAATAGCAAAAAATGTCCATCACAGACATCCCACAGGACATCTTAAAATGCTTTGGTTTGTTTTGTTTTTTTACCAACAAACCAGAAAATATTCACATCTTAAAAGCTGAAACCAGGGAATTCTTACCATCTTTGCTTTAAAGAAAAATTTAGACCATATTAAACAGTACGTTTAATATGCTATGACTTGTAAGGATTACCTTTTGAGAATAAGGCTTAAAGATTATAAATACAACTAAAACTGATCTTCATATTTTATCTAAAAACCTAACAAAATTAGTTTGATGCAACTCTGAGCATCCACATAAAGAAAATAATAAACAGGCAGCCAAATGTTGTTAGAGATTTACAGAAAAGTGACCATAAAATAATGATGTGTGGTCTGTAATGAGTCCATCACCGTCCACTCTCCTGTGCAAACCACACACCCACACACACACACGCTACAAGCTCCACTCAGTAACATCCTTACTCACCCTCCTCTCCTGTAATTCATCATCCACCCATTTCCATGGTACCAATCCTTGCACTCTGGTCTTTTTCAGCAGTCCTCCTATGAGCTCACTCCAACACATAAAATTGACTGTGGCCATCCAGCAGAAACTTTATCAGCAGTCCTCCTATGAGCTAACTCCAACACATAGCACTGACTGTGGCCATCCAGCAGAAACTTTAAGACTGCAGTTCAACCATTAGCTTAGACTGCAGAACATATGAGCTGAGCAAAAGGCAGGCTGGTCAATCATTTGCCAGCACAAAGCAGACACTTTAGACACAGCTCACACTGACCTCTGGTCTCAGTGCACTAAACACTGATACTTCATCAGACACAGTCAAAGCCGTCCAGCTACTAAAGCACACTGCAAAGCACCAAATTAAAATAAAATACTGAATATACTAAAACATTAGGGTTGTTCATAGGCAGTAAAATAGGGGCGAACAATTCAATGTTTTCCATTCATTAAACACAAGTTTCAAGTTTTAATTTGTGCTTTAAATACTTGAACATGAACTGATTCAAATTGTGAGACATAATTATTGATCTGAGTCATTTCTCAGTTAGAATTCCCAGAAAGGCCACAGAATTATGTTTCCCATGCACCAAGTAAGCCATTTTTAAACAATTCACTTTTAACTTGGTTTTGATGCATGTGTAATGATTAACAAACAAACAGCAACACGGAAAATTCTACAGTTTTAGCACTTCGCCTATACCTCAAATTAACACTTTCCAATTAAACAACATTACCTGAAATTCAAGAAGCAGGTAAATAGGAAAGCAGGTAAACACCAGCTGTCAACTCGCGGAAATTTCCACAAGAAAAGAGAAAAGTTTTTTTCTAAAGTTTTCATCAGTGGCCAACTTCTCACACTGCAGGCTTACAATACGATGAGCTCTCTTGTTATCCAGCAAAGCCAATACTGTTTCACTGTGTTGCTATCAATCATGTTTGCTGCTGCCAATACTTCTGATACACAAAAAGGCTAACGACGTTAGATCAGAGTTGACTAGGATTACACCCCCTTGTCTACAGTCACATACGGTAGTTGGCCGCCCGCCTGTTTGCATCGTTCACAAACAAGGACAGACAACACAACGCTTATTTCAGGCACGTACAGCCAACTGGGGGAATTCACTGGTGCAATGATACCCTTGCTCTTCAGCGCAGCACACCTTGTCAATTAATTATTTGCCAGCTATTTAATTACTTACATAGAGTTTATATAACGAGTATGCCCGGATGGCAGTGTAATATTTTGTGCTAACAAAAACATTTCAAGAATCTTAACTTCACGTCGCACACAAGCAACATCTGAGTAACGTTACTGGCATTAACAGAGCTAACGTTAGCTAGCTGAGTTAGCACTGTCACAAAAACAAGCTGTCAAAAAAGAAACAACATACCATGTGGCTAATGCAGGCTAATGTCAAGTCCGCTCACTCACCGTGAGGTTCTTCCTTTCGTTATTGCCGGTACCCAACTTAGTTTGCCGCTAGCGGCTTGACGTTAGCCGGCTGGCTTAACAGGAGTTCATTCCGTGTGTGTGTGTGTGAGCGCGAGTGACAGCCAGTAACCTCTCTCCCTCTCCGCGGACTAATCTGCTCTGATCCCGCTACCGCTGTCGACTGTCAGACTGACGAGTCCCGCTGCTAACGGTAACGCTAGCTAACCTAATGTTAGCTGTGTGTATTCGTGATGAGGAGCCCCGGAGGATCCTGGCAGAGTGTAGACCTCGGTGCTTCTTCTGAAATAGTAGGTGAATAAAGGAGCGGCCGTGTGTCTGTCGGATAATAGTAATGGAGACGGACTCGGTTGTTGTCACTTTACTCGCTTGTTCGGGCAAATTACACTCGTGACGTCACTACGCACGTTCAACAATAAAATCTGGTCAAGCCAAGTCAGATTTGTCTGTGTAGCCCATTATCACAAACCACAAATTTGTCTCAAGCGCCTTTAAATAAACTCCATTCATCTTACTTTTAATTGTTTGAGTTATTTATTTTTTAATCGAGCATTTCTCTTTGTTTATTGCATCTTACTCTATTCCACAAGCCTAAACCAGGGAATAAATAATGTGTCTGTTTATGTTAGGGTTTTGTCATGGTTTTCTTTGCTTTAAGATGACAGTGACAGCAGTCATCACAGTCACAAGTTATTTCAAAACGTCGTTCAAAAAGTAATATCCAAAAGACTATACATATGATAAAGTAAGTTTTCTGTCCCCATCATATGGTCAGTAAACCTGCATACTACAGATTTAACCCACAGCACACCAAAACTAAGTCATCCCGTGTGTGCATCACTTTATTTAAAGTATCTACATGAGGACATTATCATAACAACAGCTTCTACAATTTGAAGTCTTTAATATGCTGTTCAATACACTTCAGGGGACAGCAGGATTTCAAGACATTGCAAAGAAAAGTGGCATCACCCTGGCCTCATCATCACCTTTGAGCATCTAAAATGTTGCAGTCTGAGGATAATACTTATCCTGAACATGTTCATTTTACGGTCTCTAGTTCTACACAGACCACTGTGTTTGGAGCAGCTGCTTTAATGTTTACTGTCTTAACTGCACTATTGGATCACTGAGCAGCCTTTTACAGTCAAGAGAGACACCTTTGGCTCTGTAGATATAGGCAGAGATACATCTGGTCAGATCCACATTCAGATTATGTTGGGTTTTTTATGCATAAAACTGGAGAGCAGTGAAGTGGTAATCAATTCAGCTACATTGTGTTCTTTATTGCACAGTAATGGGTTTGATTCTACAAATCAAGTGGCCCTCATGTAGAGATGCCCTTCAGATGTAACATGTAACAAATCTTCATAATCTCCTCAAGACTCAAAAACTGTAAATAAACATTCTGATGAGTGTAATATTTTTACATTCGATGCTGTCTCTGTCTTCATGTTTCTTGTTAGGTTTAATGAACCGTCTTTCCAGTGATCTTGCCTCTCATAAACCATTAATTAATAGCCTTCTAAAAACTTTAATTAAAAGTAGCATTAAACTGTTATATTAAAACTCTAGGTCTTTGCTTTAGCTGTCATCATTAAAGGTAAACTCACAATCAAGGGAACATTTTGTCATTGGCAAAAATGTCCACCTCCACAGTGACTTTGGAAGATGGAGCCATAAAGTTAAGTGTTACTATCGGGTGGACACAAAATGAAACAGTGGGCGTAATTAATCATGACATCATCACAACAGGGTTAAAGGCAGTGATGGCAGAAATTAGGCTTTCTGAAGCTTTGAACCAACTGCTTTGGAAAATGGTGGGTTGTTTTGAAACCCTTGAATCACCCATGCTGGTGACCTCTGCTGGCCAAATGCCTGTCAATACAACAAAAACTGCCAACATGGCAATTCACTGATTCAGAAGACAAATACATTTTTTTTTATATTTTGTGAAATAAATTTATGTATATGTGTATATGTGGTGACAAATGCTTTTGTAAAAGGACCTTGTTGCGGGAAGAGTGTTATCAGTGTTTCAGTCATTTTCACAATATCACTGCGTGTAAATAAATTGTGACAACAATGAAGCCTGTACATGTTGTTTATCTGCTATTTATAAATATGTGTCATATATAGGAAAGGATTTATTTTCATATGCCTTCAAAATTGGTTTACTTTTTCAACAAAACCATGTTTTGAAGTAGGTCTACATTCTCTGATGGGGAGTGCTTGTGACTGGAGCTACAGTGCCTATAAAAAGTATTCACCCCCTTGGATGTTTTGCCCTTTTACTGATTTTAAAAATCATTCATGGTCAATATAATTTGGCTTTTTTGACCAAAAAAAAATTACAAAAAAAACTCTTTAATGTCAAAGTGAAAATAGGTTTCTACAAAGTAATGTCAATTAAATAAAAATATATAATGAGAAATAAGTGATTGCATAAATATTTTACCCTCGAAGAGGCAGTCACCTTCCTGCATTATAAATCTCGGATTTCCCTCATGTAAACAGTTATTTTCAATTTTCCTCACTGTTGAAGAGGAAGATTGATTCCGGTACTGTAATGTAATACCACATAATAAAAACAGTGTGCTGTTTTGTGTCAGTTCATCTTACCTTGACCACATATCCATCACCAGATAGTTTACAGTTACCACAGGTTCAGGAGACTCTACAGGAGACTACCTGCTCAGTTCATGCTCCATATGCTGTTGTATATTTTAGAAAAAAAAACATGAAACACACCTTTATTATAGACAAAGAGGTTTCCCACTTGAAACTGTAGCTAAAGTGGTGAGCAGTCTCAACACTTTTACTGGAGAGAGTTAGTTTAATATCGCAAAATTTCAGTGTAGATGCCTGTAATGTAATGTGAGCCCTGGCAAAACACCAGGACACCTTAAAATGAGCACTGTAATCTAGGATTAAACTGCACTTCTTACATTCAAGAGTGCAAATAAAAGGCTAAGACTTGTTTTCAGGGGGAAAAAACAGTCAGATGTTTTTGTAATTGTGGTGGAGGACTTGCCTGACTGTGTTCACTGAGCTGGACCTGTCACAGTTTCTGTTGCATGCAGCTCCTCCCTACCAACCTCTGTCTGTTGTACAACATTATGAATATATTCATACAGATCAATACACTGTATAACAGGGTAGGTGAAAATAGGCCACATTTTGTGTCTCTGGTTTGGATTTTTTCTTTGTGTTTTGTTTAACTGCTTTCAGAAGTGCCAGAGATGAATTGCAATATAAATCTATACAGTACTGCAGTACAAAGGGCAGAAACATGAAGTTGATTGTTAATTTGACGGCACAGGAGCATGGACAGGGCACAGGGATTCGGTGGGAAAGGGAGCGTTTGTAGAGGAAGTGGGTGTTTCTATTATCTACAGTACAATACAAATTTTAATTATGTCACATTTCATATTCAAAGCAACAAGCACAAGCGTCTAACACTGAGATGTTCAAAGGACTATACATTACAAATTTGCTCTGGAGAGATTAGACACAGATTCTGAACCAGCTGTTTTTCCAACCCACATACAATCAATAAATGTAGTTAACAACCAACGTTGCACATCTAATAAAAATAAAATGTCAAACCAGAGAAAAGAGTAACATGCCTTTATTGAACCTCTTCAAACTTCCTTATCATCCAATGGTTTTATTCTTTAAAAACCTAACTGTGTTAATCACAATGTTGTTTTTGTAGTGTTCCCTCAATGATTAAAGTTTCACAGTTAAAGATGGAGCACAAGAATTTAAACACTAAAGAACCAAGGACAGAAGGCCAGAAAAGAAAATCTAACGATGCCGATACTTGAGTCAGTTTTATGAAGTGGTTGTTGGCTATTATAGATGTAGATAATATAAGTGATAAGAATGAAAAAGAAAATATCTTTGAGACAAAAATACAAAGTAAAAGACTGACAAGAACAAGAAAAGCCCATTTTAACTTTGTCTCACCCTGCAAGGAGATGTGCAAAAAGGATTTTATAGGAGTCAAGAACACTTGAACAAGAGCTGCATGAAAAGAAGAGCTAAGTGGTTTTTGGAGAGACAGAACTCAACTTGAACAAAGCGCACGGACTTCATGTTCCACCCCTCTACTTTTTTACATAATAATCCTATCCAAAGCAAAAAGGCTGGAAGTGCACATTTGCTAAGCACAGGAGCATTGTGTTGAAACAAACTGACTGAACAGACTGAATAACTTAGGTTGCATTCATTCACCATAAAACAAGACAAGGAAAGAAACAGAGCTGTCCTTTTTTAAGGCGACTTAAAATATAACCTTTAAAAAAACATTAGTTATCAGCTCAGTTTTATCTTTTATACCACCCAGTTGAACACTCCTTTATTAACTACACCATTATTTGGATTTGTTCAGGTTATAAAAATTCCAGTATACTGTAAACCGAAGTTTCCAAGATGACTCGACCACACAACCGAATGCTAAATGTTATGTCTGAAGGTGGGCTGAGGTAAGGGAAGGAAAGCATCTGAAAACTGAACTGATGAACCCCACACCTGTATTCACCAGCCACCCGGAAGTGAAAACTAAATGTGTTTTTTTCCCCTTTACAAAAATAGTGTAGGGGTTCACAAGTCCTTTCCCAAGCCCAAAGAGGTGGGACAAAACACAGCTGACCCCTAGCCCTCCTTTATGGGTGAACTACATTGAGCCATCACAGCTTTATGCAGCCACCTCTGCAGCAGAGACATCCGCAGCTTCGGGGGCTGTGGGCGCGGTCTCTGCTTCAGTGGGGGGAGTGGGAGGGGCTTCATCAACTGCTGCCGTACCACCGCTCTCTGCTGCGAGGGCCTCTGAT
Source organism: Monopterus albus (assembly GCF_001952655.1). Lineage (NCBI taxonomy): Eukaryota > Metazoa > Chordata > Actinopteri > Synbranchiformes > Synbranchidae > Monopterus > Monopterus albus. The sequence goes on along the minus strand of NW_018127909.1, from coordinate 846,117 downwards.
GGCACTGTGGCAACAGGGGCAGCTTCAGGGGCTGCCTCTCCCACTACAAGTGGGACAGCCTCCTCTGTGACGACCACCTCAGAGGCAGCTTCGGGGGCTGTGGGCGTGGTCTCTGCTTCAGTGGGGGGAGTGGGAGGGACTTCATCAACTGCTGCCATACCAGTGCTCTCTGCTGCCAGGGCCTCTGCT
>NW_018127909.1:820950-845911 GCF_001952655.1 Monopterus albus | reverse complement strand
CCACCCTCCTCGGTGACGCCCCCCCCAGAGGCCTTAGTGGCTGCCTCTTCAGATGCGACCTCGATGACAGGTTCAGTAGCAGCCTCTGCTACTGGTTCTGCAGGAGTGGGGGAAGACTTGGAGATGACCTCTGCTGCCTCTTTTATGGGGGTGGTTTCAGCTGCTGGAGCTGCAGATGAAGAGGTCAGGAAGAGAAAGGCATGAATGCACCCTTCTCTGACAGACTTGTACTTGTTATGTGCGTTAAGATAACTGACAAAACGTCTGGTCATAGCTGGAGCTACAGATATCAGTTGTCAGGGTGGATACTGTCTTATGCATCTAATGTTAAATGTCCATGTTTGAACCTGGATGAACTGTTCATGCACTGGCGGATGAGACATGTATATAATGAGGAGTCAAATCCTTCTTCATCCCCTCAGCTACTTCTGACAACCTGAACTTTAATGGCTGTATCTATACTTCATCTTCTTCCATCTTTACACCACAGACATTTGTCCTCGCAGTGAGAGGTGCCTGTTATTCTACCTTGTTATTAAAATGAACATATCTGGTATAAGAAAAAGACATTCTACTGATGAGAGGTTTATCAGTTCTATATTGTAACTGTAAGGTGTGTATTGTATTTGCCTTTAATGTGTCAAACTGTAATTCATCTGACATTTTCATGAGCTTACCATTGCCTTCCATATAGTGTATTCAGCTGATTTAAAACAAAATATAGACAACTGAACTATTGAAAAATAGTAGTAATGGCTAATTCGTCAAGTATATTTGAAGCAACACAGATATGTAACATAACACCAGGCTAAAATAAGATCCTACAGAACAGTGTATCACAAAATATGTGACAGAAATCTTGACCTGACAGTAAAGGTTATTACTGCCATCCCGTGTCCAGCAGTTCCATTTCTAATACCGTCTTTATCACACTTAAGCCTAACACCCATCTAACTCATAATACTGTTTTCTTTAGTCTCATGTAAATGAAGGTTAGCTGTGAGTTCTCACGGCCACACAAACGCAACAACCCACACAGTGCAACACTGAATTGCACTGCAATGACATTCAGTGATGTGTGCTCAGATTAACGTGCCAGGACAATAGGATCCTTGATCACTGCCACTTTAATCACATCAGCGTGTGCATCAAGATGTTTCTATGACTTTGTTCCTGGAAATTTGTGCTTGAATACACAATGCAAACACTGGTGAGCTTAAATACCAATGGAGTACACTCCCCATCGCTGGAGGGAGCATAGCTTTAAACTCTATTTCTGATCAAAAACTCTTCCAAGCTGCACAAACACACCAGTGACAGCAGCTGGCTGTTCTGGGCTCAGAGCCATGATCTCTCTGGGCCGAACAGATAAATCACTTGCTGACAGAAATCAAAACAGACAGGCAAGGTAAAGCTTTTAAGAGTGATCATTCTACCGTGTTTGATATTTACTGTGGGTGGTGTAGCCAGACCCATCTCAAAAACACACAAACCGTTTCTGCTTTCTGTTTCTCAGATGAAACAGTACAGAGGCTGTTTATTACCTCGTTCGACGATGCTGAACCATTTTGGTCCAGTTGTTAAGATTCCTCCAGATATATGAATATGGAGCAAAATGAAGGCCTTACGTTTCACATTACACATATCTAGAAGCCAAAGATGTTTGCCAACTGAAACCTGGCATTCTGACCTTTGAGGCTGGCAGATTAAAAACATTAACAAGGAAAAAAATTATTGAGTGAACTCTGTGATCTGGGAAAAATCCCACTTTCTTCTCTAGTTCTGTGAATCCTCCATGACATGTTTTAACAAACCCCTAAATTATTCTTGTGTGAAAGTGATTGTACCTGCATAATTCATGTACTTTGTATTTAACCATTCTAAGCAAATGCTACTTAGCAACACTAACATGCTAAACTAATGACATTATAACTGTTAAACACTTGTATGTTTACACTGATATGGTAAGCATCTTAGCATCCTGAGGTATTCTGCTAGTACAATAATCAACCATTTTTAATTTACTTGCATGAAATTAGTTTCTTTTGGTACTTATTTTGGTACTTTATGTAGTATTTTTGGACACGTGGTGAATTCTGCAGCTGGTTTATATTAATGTGTGTTTTTTTTGCACTACACTGTGTGTGTGTGCGTGTGTGTGTGTGTGTGTGTGTGTGTGTGTGTGTGTGTGTGTGTGTGTGAGAGAAACTCCTTTTTTGCACTACACTGTGTGTGTGTGCGTGTGTGTGTGTGTGTGTGTGTGTGTGTGTGTGTGTGTGTGTGTGTGTGAGCCACTGACCCTTTGCTGCGGAGCCCATGTTGGCTGATTTGCCCTTGTAGCACTCACTATCACCACGAACCGTCTTGTAAGCCTAAGAGAAGGGCAGACATTTGCTTATTGCTTTCCACCACACATCAAATGATAACAGTATACGGTGAGAACAGTGTTACAAAACACCACCTCACACTGGAATTTTTTCTATGAACCAACACAGCTGATATACACTTGTGCTTTGCTAGGAGCCTGAGAGTGAACAGAGAACAAGTCTGCTGAGACAATGGCTGTGCCTAGATACAAGTGTCAGAATGTGTCAGAAGGCAAAACAGAATCTGCTACGTGACTTCCAATGTCTGAGCCTTGGTGGGTCTGTCCTGACGCTGCATGTTAACTGGCTCCAGCAAAGACTTCACACTGAAGAAACTACACAAGCATGATCGGTTAAAGGACCCATATTATACAATATTCACTTTTAGAGCATTTTCTGACATTCACATACTGTAGGTCTGTGGTGTGTGTAGAGACACACAAAACATGAGAAAAGAGCAGTCCCTGACTGTTTTGCTCTTTCCGCATTTGTTAAAAGCCCTGCTTGAATATGCTATTCAGATTTGTCTCTCTTTATGACCACATACAAAATGATGCGGCAGTTCATTTCATAGATCCTCCTCCCATTAAGATCTGTTTTGGTGCTACCAGTCCTCCACTTTGATTTTCTGGCTAGAACAGCAGACAAACAGCAACATGGCACAGCTCAGAGAAAAGCATGGATTCTTGGCCTTTGGTTGCACAAACAAGCACAAAAGTCTCTACCTACTTCCACCCTCAGAGCCAGCAAAGACACAGTGGATATCACATATTTACTGTAGAAATATTCCTGAAGATATCCCTAAAATGTTGCATGCTATGTGCTAGTGCTAATCATTTCACGTTGGAGTGCTTTCTCAATGACGGTCAGTACAAGACTGGATTTAGTTCCAGCGCTGAAGACTGGAGCTGTCTGGAGTCTGGAAACACGACTTCGAGTTGGTAAGCAGCTCCTGTCCAACGCTATGGGAGCTGACCAATCAAAGCAGACTGGGCTTTTAGTGAAGGGGGCCAGGAGCTAAAACAAACCATGTTCACAAAGAGGGAAAAAGGAGGTTTGATGCTACTTGTGCTCTATAGGAATCTTATGAACTTTATAAACATGCAAGGGTGTAAATGTTTTCTAGTAGAACCTTTAAATAACAACATAAAGCTTAAAATGAGTATAATCTCTGACCTTTAACTGGTTCATTTTATGAACAAAAGTTTCTTTTACTTATGTACAGGGATGTATTACCACACAGACCTACTGGGCACAGGTCCAGATGCCCATGAGGTCAGGGGCCCTTGGCCCTGCACCTGTATATGAGGTGGGATATTTCTAGATTGAAAGTCATAGAGCTCAGTGAAAAGACATAAAACAAAGAGACACAAAAATGATAAAGACATGACAAATGAACAGGATGGAAAATGACTATAAAACAACCACAGAGACACAAAACGATGACAAAAAGACTAAACCCTAAAGACAACACATATAAAATGCATAAAACCCACATGACCCTGCCTATATGTGGGTCTGGCGTAGGAGGGGTGGAGGGCCTGGAACCTGTCAGGGACCCGTTGTCTCATAATCAGTTCACACTTGTGTGCTAACACATCTATATTCTTGTGGATGATTTTCATTTACATAAAATGTAAAAGTATTTGTCAGTAGAGTGGCAATAGATGTAGGTGCCACTTCTATTTCAAATAACTGTACTTGACATTAAAAAAATCAAAAAGTGACAGACCTGCATGATCTAGAAAAAAAATTTCATTTGTTTCTATTTGTAACAAAGATGCATTTTGCACTTAAGGACCTTTACCAGAGAAGAAAGCAACTTCATAAACACTTCCATGTATTTCCAGCAAAAAACAACTAAAAAAGGAGAGAGCATCATGACATCTTCTGTGTTAAAGCACTCTCTAACATCTACTATCAAACAAACACTCATCCCTGATACTCAATGACAGATTCTGGGGGGAAATCACAGCACAAGTGTTAAACACTCACAGGTCAGTGCTACAAATCTGAAAGTAGAAAGGAGAAATGTTGAATGCTCACGTAAACAACTGCAGCAGTGAGGCCTCCTCCGCACAAAAGAATGTACGTCTTGTTGGTGGTGTGTCCAGGAAGCCTGAAGGCCATCTGTCGCACTGGGGCTGCTGAGAGGCAGGGCTACATGGTTAGTGTATGAACCAACATGGAATTTTATATTTACTCATATTTTAGTAGATTTGCACTTGAATTTAGTTAAGTGCACCTTCCATTAACCCCTGATTGAACACAAGCTGGACATTTGCTTTGTAGGACAAACCATAAACCTGAAAACTAAATAGAAACCCTATGATGTCGTTTAGGAAACTTTTGCTGCATCAGAAGTGCAACTTGGTGCACAGACCCATATATTCTGATCAGGATGTCTCCATCCCTTAATCCAGTTATACAGTGCAGCTCTGGCCATTTGTAGTAGAAGAGATGGAAGGATTTAGCAGCGGCCAAGCTAAACACCAACTTGTCCCTGACAGCACACACACACACACACACACACATACACTGAAACACTTCCGCTTTACAGTCTTTCACATTTACAACAAAACAAACAACTTTAGAATTGTCTGTCAGACTCATGAACAAGTTCCTCAACACATGACAGGACTGACAGGATTTGTTGTGTGCTGTTGTCGGGGTGGATCCATGAGTGTGGCTGGCTGCAGCTTTATTTTATTTTTATCTTTATTTTTTTTAATAAAGCCACAAAACCTGCCATCTTTATCAACTGCAGTCTTATGTTCAGTTTTTGTAACATCACTCCGGAATACAGGAAATTAAAGCAGCAGTTTACCCTCAGGCTAAATTCCACATACTCAGAACCCAGAGTAAAGGATGATCTGGGCAAGAATGCGTGAAAAGAAAAAGTGCCAACAGCAATATTGTACAATGTGTTCAAGTCTCAAATCCAACACAGTGTGCATCCAAACTCTCCAAATGTGGGCTTAAATGCAACTAATACTTGTGTTGATTTAGATGTAATAGATGTAAAGATGTACTGGTTCAGTATTTTAGGCTATATATAAAGTCAATGTCCTGGTACACTGACATGACATCCTAACATGACAAGCACTGCACTACAGCTTGAAGTGTAGTGCAGTGTAGCGCAAATCTAATACCATAACAATCATTGTACCTGTAAGACTTTGGACACTGGATAAGTCCTGTCAAATTTGGACAGTTTTAGTGTTCCTTAAATTGCTCAGATTAACTTTTCATCTGACCATACAGCCACTATTAAAAAGTCCCAGACAGAATAATAACCTGACTCACCATTTCCGGACACGAATCTGAAAGCTCTTCGTGCCAGGGGCCCGACCCTCTGCCATGCACGTCTGCTGAACATATTCACTGTGTTGTCAGCGGCAGGTGAACTAGTGTGTGTCCGTATGTTTCCTGTGTGTCTGTAAGAAAAATGACAAGGAGTGCTCAGCTGCTGTCCAGTGCTGAATGAGAGAAAGATCGACATCCCAATTCAAAAAACATATCATTGGCCTGCCCCCTGCAGGAGTTGAAGCAAAATAACAGCTGAACTTTTCCATCAGTAAGTATTTTGCTTGAATGTGTGATGCTACTGGTCTTCTGCTGAACAACAAATTATGCATATGTTTGCAGAGGTTGTGTAGTCCTCTCCAAGACTAGTAAATTGATCTGGATGTGTAAAATCTGTGGATTGTTCCTTTATATAGGTTTATGATGGAATTCACCTCTGTTGCAGAGTGAAAGATACTTTAATTTTCTATATTCTTTTGTTATTTTTGGTTCCCCCATTATATAGTACATTGTATTTTAAGTGTTGTTATGACAAATTAGAAAGAAGAGGAATGAAAGTCAGGCGTGGTAACACAGAGATGGAGGTAGCAGAGATGAGGATGTTGAGGTTCTCTTTAGGAGTGACCACGATGGACAGGATTAGGAATGAGCACATCAGAGGGACAGCTCAGGTCAGCTGTTTTGGGGACAAGGTCAGAGAGGCCAGATTGAGATGGTTTGGACATGTGCAGAGGAGGGATAGTGGTTATATTGGTGGACAGATGTTGGAGATGGAGCTGCCAGGCAAGAGGTCAAGAGGAAGGCCAAAGAGGAGATATATGGATGTGCTAAAAGAGGACATGAAGTTAAGTGGGGTGAGAGTAGAGGATGCCAAGGATAGAGTTGGGTGGAAACAGGTGATTCGCTGTGGCGACCCCTAACGGGAACAGCCAAAAGAAGAAGAAGAAGATTGCAAATTAGAAAAATTTGAAATTACTTCTATGAAACATTCTCTCTGCTCCCAATTATCTTTCCAGAGTGAAGAGAAAGACATCTACCAACTTGCTGGTGAATGCTGCACCAATGTGGCACTTGCATGTGCGGTGCACACACACACACAGCTGCTCATTCCTCTGGTGCATGGCAAGATCTACAGCGGTCTAAACCGTTTAGCAGGACACGTTTGCTGTCATCATGTGATGACATCTGAATCATCAATTAGACACCAAATGACATCATGTGATACACTTCCCACCACCCACACTGTTCAGTTGCACACAAAACTGGTGCATGACTGCTGTGTGATTTTACCCACAAAATTAACATGGCATCAAACTGAGTGTGTGAGCGCAGGCAGGTGGGCGCCTTCTCAATAACTGGTGTTCTGCTGAGTTAGGGTCACGACACTGACAAGGGTCGAGTTTGCTCCAGCATTCCAGAAACTCCCTCCCCATCACACACACTCAACACTCCATAACAGCTTAAGTTCACTCCAGTATCACCAGCCAGCAGCATGCTGACTACAACCAGACAACTCCATGTCAACATGTTGCCACCATCAGTGACCTCCAAGCACCACATAGTCTCCCTCAGCTCAACTTACAGTAGCAAGTAAGAAAGGAGCCAACCCTGGCCTCTCTTATGGCTGTGTTTATTTACATTTCTAATCATGCTTCTGAATAAAACTCCAGAAGATAAATGATGCAGAGAACAAATAACTTTTGTCTTAAATGTTTCTGACAGTAAAGACATAGTAGTAAAATCAAATAGTGATTTTAACTTTTTTTTTTTTTTTTTACCAAAATAACTTCATATCTACAGTTTTATATTTTAGTTTATCTGTAATTTAAAGATACAGTGCACGTTACACAACAAAGTAGACAACCTGAGTGTAGTCAAACCCTAAACATTACAGACACAAAGTCAAAAGTAAACCAGTCACTGCAGAAAGAGGCCACTAATAAGGTTTAGTCTTTTATTTTTCAACTACTTTATACAAGAAGATCAAAAATATACAGACATTCTCCATGTAGGACATTGCACTATTTTAGAGTATAAACATCGGAGCTCTGTGGGGTAGCACAGCAGCTGCATTTGAACCACACACTCAGAGACAACACTAAAATGGAACCTTCTTCTATGTGAAGAGGCTGACGCTCCTCTTTCTCAGCAGCAGGACCACAGGTCTTTCTCTGCTCTTTTCTTGTTCAGGAGTTTAAAGGATCCGCTGTACGACAGAGTGTTTGCTGCTGCTGCTGAAGTTTGCTTGTGTCTCTTCAGTTTGGCACCAACAGCAACAACAATGTCCTCCACTGAATGCTGCTGATACAGCACCTCCCCATCATCTCGCCGCCTAGTTCCACATGTGACCGGTGGGTTCTTGGCAGACGTCTCAAAAAACATCATGCCGTGAGCCTTAGAGAAGCTCATCGCCCGCTCCTGGCTCACCTGCCCCTCTGTCCTGCTGGGGTCACGGAGGTCACTCTTATTACCCACCAAGAACCTGAGCAGAGCAGGACAAATGCTGAAGAAAGGTGACATCAGGGTTTCACACAAAAAGCAATATGGTCGTAGGATGGTGACCGATCTGTTTTAAACAAAACAGCACAGTAACAAGACATGGATACAAAACATTTACAGAAGAATGCAGGGATGTTTTACACGTGGTTTGTGTGGGAAGGTGTGTTGTGTGTGTATGTTCATCTCTACACAGACTCTGGCAATAAGTTTAAAAAGTGGGAGGGGTAGTAGAGAAAGAAAGCAAATTATAAATAAATAAATGAATGGGTAAAGAAAAAAATAAGGTGGTTTAAACCAGAAAATGAATAATAAAAACAGGGAGGGGGCCGGTAATATATCCACCCTGAACCACCAGAGCAAGGGGAGAAAGAGCCACTGTTAGGGAGATCCAGAGTGGCCCAGCAGGGCAGGGTCGGCCAGGGCAGCGATATTGTTGTTTTATGGTCATAAAGGTGGACCATTGCTCTGTTTTATTGTTTACCATGATATACTGTTGGAAGCAGTCATGCAGGATGGTGACTGATCAATAAAGTTCCATATGATTAACTGAAAACCTCCAGTCTTTTGTCTTTTCATGAGTAGAAGTAAATGCAGAGAGCTGATGCACCAACCTGGGGATGTCCTGTCCGAGGGAGTTCTGCCTGCACTCCTCTATCCAGGCAATCAGGCCGTTGAAGCTGCCGGGACAGATGACATCATATATGAAGAGCACAGCGTGGACATTTCGGTAGTAATGCTGCACCATGGACTTACGAAAGCGCTCCTGTCCTGCTGTGTCCCACAGCTGGAGCTGATGATGAGGAGGGAGATATGAGAGAAGACAGTGAGACATGGACATGTGGCTCTGCCGGATGGCACAGAGGAGGAGGTGGTAGAGGCAAACACATGAGAAAGAGGAAATGAAGGACAAGGAAGGCACGGAGAGGAAAAGAAATCATGTGTTGACTAAAGACCAGACTAAAACTCAGGCACGCACATTCACAGAGACACGCAATGTGTCATCACTAAGAAGGAACAAAAAAAAAAAAAAAAAATGAATAAACCAGTGGACCAGGCTTCATCGTATGTTTAGGTCTCAGATCTGAACCTGATAAATTCCTAGAAAACAAAAGAAAACTAACAGCAACCAGCAGGCACTGCATAACCTGGCCCTGCAAAATGTGATTATTAGGTCTATGCTCAATATGGACTTGGCCTCCACTTTGTAAAAACTGTAAACTGCTTGGAAAAGTAGCAAGTCCTGCTGTAGCATGTCAATCCTGGATTCAGAGGTGACTGACTCCACGCAACTTGCTTCTGAGGACTTAACACTTGACTGGGACTCATCACAGGGGCCAGAGACACACTGCCTTGAAGTTTTACTTATGATCTAACACTTTACATTTGAGCGTTTCCTGCATGATGTATCTTCAGTAAACATGAGGAACATAGGACAGGTGAATTCCCTTATTAATGTAAATGACCACAAAGCTCTCCTCTGAAGCCATAAACAAATCCCCCATCACCACTGACACAAACTTCCTCCATCATGTGGTCGTTTCAAAACACTCAGGAAATAGCACAGTCCCGCAAACACACGGGTTTAATACACAACAGTGACTTGATTTAACAGAGTCCATTCTTGTGTTTACATAATGCAGCCCAAATAAAACTTGACACACATTCTGAAAGATGAAGCACACATCAGTTGTGAAGTATTTGCTTCTGTTGATGGTAAATAACCTCGAACAGCCACCAGAGCCGAGCGTGTCACCGCCAGTCGGTGATGTGCGGGCTGCGTTAGCCCTGCAGATCATCTGCCATCCAAAGGATTCTGTCGTCCAGTGTTGGACAAAGCCCTGTGTGTTATTTCACTGCAGTGTAGGACATTACTGAAGGAGAATAAGAATATTTAGAGCAAAGATGGGAGATAAAATGTTTTCTAAAACGTGATCAAGTTTCTGTTTTTAAAAAAGCACTTTTTGCACATGACTCTCGGGGTGGTGTAGTGATCTTTGTGTTGCCGTGCTATTTTCTTAGTTAAACTGAATTTAAACGGAAGCCGATTCATAATTAAAGAAAAACCTAAAGATCTTTCGGTTTTATGAGCATCCAGTCTATGGAATGTTCTAAATACCTGACGTAAGGCTGATGTGCGTAAAATGACTGTTTGGTGCAGTCTTGCGCGCAGTTATGTTGGCTTCGCTATGTTTGCTTTAAATGATGGATTCATTTCACCACTTACTTTTATTTTCTCTCCATCGATATCAAGCAGCCTCTCGCGGAAGTCCACCCCGATGGTGGCCTCCACTCTGCTGGGGAACTGTCCGCCGCAGATTCGGTGTGTGAGACAGGTCTTCCCCACGCCGGAGTCTCCTATCATCAGCACTTTAAAGGTCCGATAGCGAGTCAGCAGCGAGGACACACTTCCCAAAGAGTTGGAAAATTCGAGAGATGACTCCATGTATAGTCGTGGTTTTAGAAAACAAAGCGAAAAGCGTCAAACGCGACCTCAAAGACAATGTCCAAAGATGTGGCGTCACTGGTTTAAATAAACAGACAAAAACTTTCTTTCGAGGGTTCAGTGCAACCTTTCCGCCTAGTAGTTCTTGCACACTGCACAGCTTTGAAGAAGAGGGAACTCCTGGCGTTTCCCTCTGGTTCTTTCACAACTTGGTGATGATTGGGTCCTGAGGGCGAGTTCCTCAAATCAACATGTGGCCTTACTTTGTTTCTACAACTTCCTTCACTTTTTAATTTGTGCCTTTGGTTGATATTATTCTGTTCTCACTAGAAATCAAGACATTTTTCCTCATTAAAGAGCAGAATTTTCCAGCACATGCTGAGCTAAACTTGCAAACACACTGGGTCGTCCTCATCCTCTCGCCTGCTGCTAGAAAAGCGTGCGTGCTGCTGCCTCCTGCTGGTAGATTTACTTCACGGCCATGCTTGTGTTTTCTTACTAGTCCTGCAGTACAGAACCTCTGTATCCTGTTAATATACCACGGACTCCTGCTGGTACTGCTCTCCAGTACTCTCTGTTGAGACTGTCACAGTCATTCCCACCATGTCTGCTGACACATTTTTACACACAGTGCTCCTGCAAGACTTTTTACATTTAGTTTGTGTGTGTGTGTGTGAGAGAGAGAGGGTGTGTCGGGTGGGTGTCTGCAGTCCAGTGTTCACTATTGTATGAAAGCCACGATATGCTAACCCCTGGACATAGGAATAAAGCTTACCTCTCACACTAAGGTGGCATATTTGAAACCTATTAAAGCACCAAACACTGCTTGAGGTTGTATGACGGAGATATTCACTCAGTAATTGACTACCATGAACCTGCGAACAGAGTTCCCTGCAGACCTCCCTCCTTCATGTTATTAATTCAGGATAAGACCTCAAACCTCCCAAATAACAACAACCTGCAGTTTCTTGTGGCAGCTACCCCCTTAACCCTCAGATGTTACTGTACTGAGAAACTTTTATAAACCATTACATTCTGGCTCTTTGAGAAAGTGTTAAAGTTCGTCTGAAATAACCAATGAAAGCTGTGTCACGGGACACTTAAGACCATATTTGTTTTGCACAGTATTTAGTTGACATAAGATGTGATTAAGGATAGGACATTTAAAGAATAGTGGGTATTATGTAACAAGTAAACAGTTGGATATTTTAGATAAACCCTTTTCTGATGTATCTGTCTAAAAATCATTTTAGTAGTTCAGTCTGGGCCTTCTGTCAACCCTGTGAACTGTTGTGCAACCTCACACACTCACTAAGGCTTAAGTAATCACAATCACTGGGGATTGGGTAACCAAACACTGAGAACTGTGTGCCTTAACCATTACCACTTAAAAGTGTTAACTCACCGAAATCACAGGTGTGTCAATAACATCAAACTTGACTCAGTAACCACAGAGAGTATTAAACCTTTTCAGGAATTTTATATAGAAGCTTAACAGAGCTACAGCAAAGCAACAAGCAGTAAAATATAAACCTTAAAATCATCAATAATCGGCTTCCAATCTAAATAAATCAACAACTACTAATTCTAAACATAAATTTAAAATGATCATACTGATTAAAATCATTATGGTTGAGCTAAGCTCTTGATCTGAATAAAAGTCAAAGGTCTCACGTCACCGATCCTCAGCTGGCTCTAGGTGGGGTGGTGGCAGATTGGGCCATCGTTTGTTCCTCTTTTTCCTTTTTGCCATGATTCAAGCTTTCACAAGGGAAAAGAATTTACAAACAAAAATATCAAAGCTCATCCAGTTCAATCCCCAAAACCCTCAAAGAGAGGAATAGGACAAATTCAGATAAACAGTGTTTTTCTTGGTCAAATCTTATGTGACTCAGGAAAGCATAAAAGACATGAAAATATCTATAATCAGTCTCCTTTTGGTCCAAATCTTCATAAAGACATGAAAATGTCTAAAACTGTCTTCTTTTCAAGCCATCCTTTCCCCACCAGGCCAGGTGGATTGTGGCTTTTTGTTAAAATTCATTTCTTCACCAAACATCTTTGAAGCAGGAATTCAGTTTCCCCGGTGAACTGTGAGGCTCTGCCACAGTTTCATCGTCCCTCGTCGGCATGCATCCTCCTCCTCTGACAGGCCGAATGCCTGTCCAAGCACGCAGAAAAGGGTGCTCTCTCTCTCCCATGACAACATCCATCCCCCCTCACAGGCCAAGCCTGCAGGGGAGCACCCCCAGAGGGGCTCCTCTTCACTGACTGCCTCCTGCAGTCCTCGGTCTCCTGGAAGTCAACCGGACAGAGCCTCCGGCCGCAGCCGTGAAAGGGCTCTCCATTCCTCTTTTTGCCTTGGTTTTTATAGGGTTCTGGTCAGTGGTTTTTGTCCTCTCATCCAACCAGATGCCGCAGTTTGCAGTTGATACCTTATTTGGCATGCAAAATCATATTGTTCTGAAGTATTGCATATTTTTTACTGTCAGTCCATGTCAGTCCATCCCTACTGCCCGGAACCGGCCTCTGCCCCACTGTGATCCATTAAAGAAAAATAAAATTAAGCAAAGTAAATTAATAAATTGGGGAAAGAGGAAAAAAGAAACAAAAGGAGAGGAAGAAAGGTAAATTAAAAGAGTAAACAGGGGGTTGGGGGGGGGTTCAATCAACAAAAGGAGTATACTGATGATGGTCCACCACCACCCGGGGAGCTCCAGAGTGGCTCAGCCAGGACAGCAGCGTCTGTGATTTATGGTCAAGTTAAACCTTTCCTTTGTTTTATCATGATTTACTTTGATTGTTGAAAGTGAAACAGCTCAGGGTTGGCCCTTGACCTTGACAGGAGGCCTGACCCACTGCATGGTGTATTCCCCTCCTAAACAACTCCCAGACCCTGAGGAGAGAACTTGTCTAAGGGGGTGTCAGCAGTCCACTGATGCTATGTGTGGTTAAGGGAAAGGAAGCAGGGACCTGGCCTTCCTCCCCCTTGCTGTCCACCCCAGAGACCCCAAACTGCACAACCCAGCTGCTGGGGACAGGTCACTTTGTTGATGATAGAGAAAGATTAGTCTGGTCTGATTGATTAGAACCACTCCATTACAACACAGCAGAAGATGTCAATCTGATTAAACTGGCACTATGGAGGCCTCAGCTACACAACTGTTCTTTAACTCAGTCCTAGAATATGTAGAAGAACTTAAGACAATTTTAAGAAAAACTATGGAAATTATTCACATTGATTTAATTAAAAAAAAAAAAAAATCACCTTTACTTTTCCATACTGTATATTTGAAAGATTTGTGGAGGCAATCAACTGTTTAGATTGGCTTTAAAGTCAGCATTGGGTGGGTTGTATACATGTCCACTCTTCAGTCACAACATTAAAACCACAGACAAGTGAAGTGAATATTAATCTTGTTAAAATGGCACCGGTCAAGGCCTGGGATATATTAAGCAGCAAGTGAATGTCAGCTCTTGAAGCTGATGTGTTGGTAGCAGGAAAAATGGGCAAGAGTAAGAATCTAAACAACTCTGGCAAGGGCCAAACTGTTGATGACTGGGTCAGAGCATCTCCATAACATCAGGTCTTGTTGGGTGTTTCCGGTCTGCAGTGGCCAGTACCTACCAAAAGTGATCTAGGGAGGTACAATGGGTGAGCTGGCAACAGGGTCACAGGTGTGGTGAGTGAAGTCTAGTCCAGTCCCACAGAAGAGATACTGTAGCACAAATTGCTGAAAAACTTAACGCTGGTTCTGACCTAAAGGTATGAGAACACAAAGCACTGTAGCTTGGGTGTATGGGGCTGTGTAGCCACAGACCTGTCAGAGTACCCATGCTGACCCCTGTTGACCGCTGAAAGCACTTGAGCAGCAAAACCAAAGAGCACTGGAAGGTGGCCAGGTCTGATGAATCACATTTTCTTTTACATCATGTGGACGGCCAGGTGTGTGTGTGTGTGTGTGCGCGTCACTTGCCTGGGGAAAAGATGACACCTGGATGCACTATGGGGAGAAGGTGAGCTTGCAGAGGCAGTATGATGCTTTAGACAATATTACACAGGGAAACACTGTGTTCTGGCCTCCAAATTCCCCAGATCTCAGTCCTGTTGAGCATCTGTGGGATGTGTTGGACAAACAAGTCTGATCCATGCCCCCCTTGCAGCTTACAGGATTTTAAAAATCTGCTCCTGACGTCTTGGTGTCAGACACCTTCACAGGTCTTGTGGAGTCCATGGCTCAACGGGTCAAAGCTGTTTTGGCAGCACAAGGGGGACCTTCATAGTATTAGGCAGGTGGTCATAATGTTGTGGCTGACTGGTGTACACAAGGTACAGTCTTATGCAAAAGTTTAAGACTACAGACCTCACCCACAAGCTGAGTCTAAACTGATCCAGCTCTGTCTGATCATAGAACAGTCACTAGCAACATACGAACCACCCAGTGGAGATTAACAGTAGATAGACATACAGATGCAAAGAACCATTTTCTTTCATTTGGTTTTAATAAAAAAAAAAAAAAAAAAAATTTCCAGACATATAATACATCATCTCAATTTTTGTCTTTCACATTAGAACCCAAATTAGAAAGTGGTAATAAAGGACTACTGGGGGGAAAAGGGACAACAGAAATAGTAAAATAAATTCCTGATGCTCATCCATTTACTTGTATCATTTTCACATCTCTCCCCTTGGGCAACAGGCTTCGATGCTGAACTCCGACCATTTGAGGAGCCATTTTCATTAGTGGAGAAGAGTCCTCTGAAGTTCCCACATTGACTGCTAGACTCCCTGTGTATATGCAGACAAACCCATTTCTAACAGTGGCCACACCAGCAACACAAGTGATTCTGCCAGGAGACTCAGCATAACAACTTTGACCAGATCTAGAAACGGTTGTCATCAATACAAGTTTCATTTATCAAAGGAGGACAGGAAGATGTCAATGGTATTGCTTGAATCTATCCAGCTCTCTCAGAACTATGTAAAAACATTGAGTAGCAGTGTATTTGAAATGGAGCACAACACACAATTTGTACGGTTTTTATTCTGTGCTACAAGGTGCTCCATAATAACAGACAGAAGTTTTACAAATTCCCAGGTTGAACCTGGAACAGCGAGGGAAGCAGTCTGATGAAGAAAGTGTTCACATGTGGCCACTTTCTCCTGTAGAGATGGGGCCATTGTCTCACACTCCACTGCACTGTTACATGTAGGTCTGTGGTTTACTGGAGCGTTACAGCAGATACAAATACACCTGTGGCCGCTGGAAGTCCTCTGTGTCGACTTCAGGTCCTCAGTAACTCTTCCTGCTCAGCTTCCTACAGATCTGTCAGATCAGATCCATTCAGCTCAGCCTCCCGTCCCACAGTGACAGCTGAGTTTTATTTTTATTTAAATGAAATTTTCTTTTAAAATAAGGGGAACACAAGATGCGATAGGTGTGTTGGAGCAACACCAAGTCAAACTCAAGTTGCTGCTGTCACCGTTATCATCTCCAAGTCCATGTCAGTCCATCACAGTTTCTCAATAACTATTGTTTTTCTTTTTCAGCAAGGTTGTCAGCTCTATTAAAAAAGTAAAATGGCCATTCTATTTTCTTCTTCTTCTTCCCCACAAATATACACAACAGCACACATGCACTCACACACACCAACACTCATGCCTTCAACACATACGCACACAGTCCTGATATTCACCACGCAGAGAGCCAAGCCATGCCACGTTAGACCCAATTAAGCTGAGCCAAAAAAAACGAAACACCCATTTTCGCTTGCCGTGTCTGGTTCTAAAAATGGCTGCCAAGGCGTACCACAGGGCTCTTTGCTCGGCCCAGTTCCTTTTCTTATCTGCTGTGGTCCTGTCACATTCACATCTCATTGGCTAGCTCCTCCGTTTCCATGGAAATATCTCCATTGACAATCTTGGTGTTCTCCTCGTATCCAGGGGGCATGAAAGCTAATGTGTAGGGGTAAAGCTTGTGACACTCGTCACGGTACAACTCTGCACGCTCTTTACAGTCACCCAGGACGCCACTCCGAAGACACTGCAGGACCTCTGTGCAGATCTGAGGGAGGGGAGAAAAAGGATAGAAATGAAATGAAAAAGATACTCTTATGCTAGAGAAATGTTTTTTTCCTTTAGGCCATTTTACAGTGGTGTGAAAAAGTGTTTGCCTCCTTACTGATTTCTTATCTTTTTACATGTTTGTCACACTGTAATGTTTCAGATCATCAGACAAATTTAAATATTAGTCAAAGATAACACAAGTAAACAGCATGCAGTTTTTAAATGAAGGTTTTTATTATTAAGGGAAAACAAAATCCAGAAGTGAATTAAGGGCTACACTCACAGTGCACTGTATCTACAGCGCGGTCAACAAGTTACTAAAAAGGAATGCATTGATCACTGTGGGACCAGATCAACATATTTAAAAATTACCGAGTGCTTGTTCCACCTTTTAACAAAAACAGTTCTTACAGTGCATAGCTCCATGATTACCTGTATGGTTCTGTTGTTGAGTGACTCATCTAGTGCAGTGGCAAGCTCTGCTGCCTTCGTTTCTATCGACGAATCCAGATACACCATCATCTTGGCAGCTGCAGGACGGAGAGAAGAGTGGCTGTGAGTCTATGGGACAGTCTGTGTATTTGCATTTTAAGCCTTGACAGTATAATGGTAACCCCACCAGCATTAGTTTTTCCAATCCGTATAATGAAAAGCAGAAAACTGGCAATTAAAATGCACTGTGTGTGCCTACCAGCTAGCCGGTGTGGTATGGAGTTGGAGTGCTTGGTGAGGTAGGCCTGGTTGAAGCTCTTAGCGTTGCTGTCTCCAAATAGCCGGGTGATCTCCTGCTTCAGCACTGTCCTGACCACCTCTGGCAGCTCCTTACTCTCTGAGACTGGAAGGAGGGAGTAGAAACAGAAGAGGGAGGGCAGCAATGGTGAAAACAAAGAGAGGAGAAGTGAAGAGGCAGAGACAGGAAGGTAAAACAAAAGGAAGCATCGAAGGTGATGAGAGGATTTGATGGGCAGTTAAGTTATAGAAGAAATGAGGTCATACAAATAGCCAATATGTCTACAGGTAGAAGAAATGAGCTCATACAAATAGCCAATATGTCTACAGGAAAATATACAACAAAAGGCAGCAGCCCTGGAATCGTAGTATTAATAAACACGTCTTACCTCCTTTAAAGAAGCGTACTAGACACTGGTGTAGCCATGGGTGGTCTGGGTCAATGGCCAATGCTCTCTTTACAGACTGGAGCATCAACAGGTACTTTTCTGAAAAGAGAAGATGTATTATAAAGGAGAATTAAAAGTAGGGCCATATTAGCAACATGAGAGAAACAAATGTCAACAACGTAACATTTAAGAGCTTGACAACCTTTCCTGAAGTAGATCTCAAAGGCCAGTAGGTGTGTGTCTATTTTGTCCTTGACCAGGTGTTTGAGAGGGATCAGGAACTTCACTGCTTCTTCCAGTGGATTTTCTACCTATCAACAGCAAGTGAAAGAAATAGGGGAACAGAAAACAAAACCGTCAACATCAAATCAAATAAATGTGACTCACTACATTGACTGCTCCATGCGTGTCACACTAACCTTGACCAGCTTGTCAGGAATGAGCTCCTCTTTGGGCCCCCCAATCTCCTCATCATCATCCTCCTTCTTTTTCTTCTGGTTCTTGAGCTGCTTCTCCTTCTCTGCGTTCTTCTTCTCCTCCTCCAGCTGGGCCTTCTTCTGGGCTCTTCGCTGCTTGTTCCTGAGCTTCTTCAGCTCCTTATCCGAGAGGTTAGCTAGAGGAAAGAGGCAGTCAGAGTGGTGTTAGTGATGGAATAAACACGCCAATTTCCTTATTGTATTCATCTACAACAGTATTAAAAATACACTGAGCACTCAGTAGTTCCCACTCTTTGCAATACATTTTTAGTACATTTCCATTGGCATAAGGCCGGTGTGTCAGATGGGGATAATGGCCTAGACTAACAATCCTTTATATGGAAGTCTCCTTTAAATGACAATATTAACAAATATAATTTAGCAATAGTTTTTATCCTTTCACTGATGTGCAGGCATGTTAGATATCTTGGTTACAGCCTCACTCCTGTGTAAAACACTTAGCTTTTTGTGAATCCTTTAGATTATCTGTGAAAATAAACTATATTGATCATCACAGAACAACCAAGTCAGTTAAGTTCAATCTGTCCATTTAGGAAGCACACGTGATTGTGAATCAGTTGCACCTGCTTTGGTGCAAATGAAAATTGACAATAGGAGCAACAGATGGGCAAAAAGCAAGACAACCTCCAAAAAGGGAAGAGGTTTGCATGTGGTGGCCACAGACAAATGCTCTGATCCTTCCTGACTGATTCTTCTCAGGTTTTGTGTTTTGCTAGTGTCCTTGTCACTACTGGTAGCATGAGGCAGTACCTGCAGCCCAGTCAGGTTGCAAAGTTAGTCCAGTTACTCCAAGATGGCACATCCATACATGCAATCTCAAGGTTTGCCATGTCCCCCAGCACAGTCTCAAAAGCATGAAGGGGATACCAGGAGAGCTGGACAGGGCCGTAGAAGAGCAAAAACCCATCAGCAGGACTGGTGTCTGCTACTTTGTGCAAGGAGGAACAGGAGGAACACTGTGAGAGCCCTACAGAAAGACCTCCAGCAGACTACTGGTGTACATCTTTCTGACCAAACTGTCAGAAACAGACTCCATGAGGGTGGTATGAGGGCCCAGTGTCCTCTAGTACAACCTATGCTCACAGCCCAGCACCATGCAGCTCAATTGGTGTTGGGGAACATTAGAATTGGCAGGTCCACCATATGACCCTTTTCAGACATGAGATATGCACAACATTGCTGCTTCATCAGTCTGTTGACATGACAACTTCACAGCTAAGGCATTTTTACATTATGCTCCTCAGGGCTTCATTCAGAAATACCCACAACAATGAATGAGTGCAGAGGGTCTGCCTACAAAGTGCGACACTGATAAGATACTACAAAGTTTGCATCCCCTTACTTTGAAATGGCAAAAAGAGTAAAACAAAAACATTTCAATATATTCAATGTTTATGCACATTCAGCCAGTACACAACTGTTCCTTCTTCAACAGAAGTAAAACCATGGTCAGGGAGTGTGTAGAAAGAAAGTTCCAGTAAAATAATGAAAATCATATCAGCACAAAGTTTGCATCCCCCTTCATGAAATGTTCTCCAATACCTTGTATGTCCTCCCTAACCTCCTCCAGCCTCTCTGGGTACCCTCTGAGCAGTGTCTGTATCCTTTCAGATGTAATTTTAGCTCATTCTTCATGGCCTACTTGTTCCAAATCGACCACATTGGTTGGTTGTCTGCTATGTACAGCCCTCTTTAAAATCGAGCCATAGGTTTTCAATGTTATTCAAGTCTGGAGACTGGGAAGGCCATAGTAAAACATTCACCTTAGTCGTTTTAAACCACTTGAGCTGACTTTGTGCTTTGTATGCTTGTCTTGTTGAAGGATCCACTACCTCTTCATTTTTAGCTTTTTGACTGATGGTAGGAAGCTTTGCTCTAAAATCCTCTGATAGTGGGCTGCATTCATTCTTCCTTCCACTTTATGCAGAGCTCCAGTGCCTGATGCAGACATATACCCCCAAAACATCAGCGAGCCTTCACCATGCTTGACTGTGGGAATGGTGTTCCTTTCCTTGTAGGCAGTTTTTTTTTCCTCATACCTGTGTGAATTATGACTAAATAATTTGATTTTGGTCTCATCAGACCACACAATCTTGCTCCTCAACATACTCCCAGCATGCTGCCTTATGTCTAGATGTAAACCATGGCTTCCTGCATGCTTCACCTGGTCTCAAAAAGCAGATGACACAAATGTTTTTCAGGACATTTCCTATTTCTCTCATTGCCTGTGATCTTTCCAGAACTGGTCTAGAAGTTTCCAGGTATTTCAGTATGCGCGGGTAAGCCAAAATGGAACACCATACATTTCAAAGACATGCCCTGACACCCCGTCCTCTCACCAGTGTCAGCTTGCAGCTCCTTGCTGTCGTCAGTCAGGGGGTTGTCATGGAGGCTCAGGTAGATCTGGATGGCAGTAACAGCAGCCTTGTAGTAGAAGGGATGCATCCGAAGGACATCCTCCAGCTTCAGTAGGTCCACGTAGGAGCACAGCGTCATCTTCCTCATACAGTAGGTGTGGAAATCAAACTGGTCGTCTGTGATCTCCACAAAATGCTGATGAGAGAGGAAAAAGATGTGAAAATAAAGAATTAGATAAACACACCAACAGGCTTTATGTGGATAGTTAATAGGTCTCATTCAAACATGACCTGTAATGATAAGTATAATTTCTACCAGGGAAGGCTCACCCTTTCAATTTCATGGCATTTTTTGAGAGCCTCCCCGAATTTGTTCATGGCGTTGTAGGCAAGTGCACACTCTGTCTGAAACCACATACACTGCATCTCGTTCAGGTTCTCCACTGCCGATGCTCCTTCCTGGACAAACACAAGACACAGTGGCATGCATGAGCAAAGCAAATGACAAAACAGGGAGGTGGTATTTATCAACTCATCATTTCCTCTCACTGCCAAACCATTACTATTCATGTCTAGAGCAGTGGTGACACCAGGCCTGTTCATATGTTGAACATGTGTATGAACCTTTGCAGATATGGCTGCTATTTCATTAAAGGCACCAAGAGATGAATGTAGTCATAATCAAAGAGGCTATTTAGGAGGAGAATAAATGATCCTTGAGTTTTTCAAAGATATAGATTGTTGTAGCATATCACAATTTGCACAAGAGACCCAAGTCTTGTGCACGCTATGAATTCAAATTCTGTTGGCATCACTGATAGTATTAAAGGGTCGGCCACGAAAAAGTAGCCCGCCTCCAATACTGGTTCAAGTTTGGAATGCCGGAGGCAGACTACTTTTCCGTGGCCCACCCTGTATATGGTAAAAGATTGCCAGGTTATACTAGTTATCCACGATTGGGCTTCGCAGGAATTTAGTTTTGACATTTTCATTCTTAGTTTTCTCACCCGTGTGAACTTGGAGCACATTTCCTCAGCCTCTTTGATCATGCCAGCCTTCAGCATGTATTTGGCACACTTGGAATTGATGAATCTGTCAGCGGTGTCCAGAGCCTGGGCCTCATCCATCCACTGAGCAGCCTCTCTGATGTTCCCAGCATGCTGTGTGAGGATAAAAGTCAACACAACAGTTAGGACAACAGCACAGCAACACTACGCTCCTGGCACACAAGAAGTACGTACAACAAACACACGTCTAGCATGTGTTACCTTGTAAATCTTAGCTTTGATAAGGAAGAGCTCAATGAGTGTAGGTGTGCTCTCAATGGCTGTGTTGATGTATTCCAAGGCCAGTGTCTGCTGGCCAATCATGTCGTAGTGCTGTGCTAGGAAGTACTGCACCCAGAGCAACGTGGTTGGAGGCTCCTCCTTCCCGTCATCTGTGACAGTGGAAGCAGATTCTACATGTTTACCTCTTTAAGGACATAAACAAAACACTGCAACAGTTAGACTAATAACAATAGCTGGTTCATGCATTTAAAAGATGTACAACACACAACACATGCACAATAATTCAATCAAAATCATTATCATCCTGACTTTGAAAGTCTTCTCACCGTTCGGGCTGAACATTCTACAGCTCTTTAATGAGGTTTCATAGCCGACCACCAACTCCTCGATTATTGCCACCTACAAAGAGGAAAAAAGGGCAAATTGCCTTTGAGGAAATATTTCAGTATAATCTTCATCTAATATACAAGAACTTGTCCCTTAGTTTGATGTTTCTACATGCACTGAATTATATAAGCTGGTTGAAAGGTGTCATTGTGATTTAGAGCAGCCTTCAGACATAGCTAGCAGCAGTGCAGTCACCTTGTCCTGATTGTTGTACAGTGATTTGAGAGTGGTGAAGACAGGCGGGCAACCTTTACTGAAGTTCATCCTCAGATACCTGTCCAGACACTCTCGGAACTTCTCACCTACAACAAACAAAGTTTTACTGCACTTCTTTAACACAGGTAATAATATGCACCTGGGTGTTGTATTTGAACATGCTTTTACACCAACTATCAAGAACTCCAGATGGAGAAAAAAAAAAAAAAAAAAAAAAAAAAAAAAAAAACATAAAAAACGAGAACCTAAATAGCATGAATACCATCTAAAAGAAAATGAGGCTGACAGGTTTGTTTTAAATAATTTGTTAGCCATACCAGAGAGGAAATTGAGGGGAAGCCGGCGAGGAACCAGTCCTTTGGGAAACTTCTCCCAGGCCTCTTCATAGATCTTGTGTCTCTCCTCTACACTGCCTGGAGAGAGAAAAAAATAACTGAAATTCAGCACAGTGTTGATTATTCAAGCAACACGTCTCAAAGTAAACAAGTGGTCTGAGATGATGATGCTGCTGCTGCTGCTGCTTCTAATGGAAAGGTCATATACCTGGTTTTAGTGCCTTCTCCAGGCCATGGTAATAAGACCAGTTCTCTGGGTTCCTCTCCTGCAGACGACAGTAGACTTCTGTTGCTTCTTCCAGGCGCTCCAACTTCAACAGTAACTCTCCTACAGAAACATGAGGAACAGTTCTAGTGTCAGAGTACACTCATTATAGAACTTGTTAAAATGTGCTCACATTGAACCAATAAAAAGTAAAATTAAGAAAAATATTGTGGCAGTTTTAAATAATAAAATGTAAATTGGAATCTTGCAAGATAGAGCCCATTAAAACAGCACCTCACCTCAGTATTGGCATTAACTTATAGCTCTGCTGCAAGTAGAGAGCAACTGAGAGTAAAGGGTACACCTACCTTGAATCAAGTAGAAAATACTAAAGCTAAGCCATCAACATAGAACTTAATGAACGCAAAGGGTCTGTGATGACAGAGTAGAGAGTAACTGTGGTTACTGAAGTATACATGTTTATCCTTTCAAACACCAGGCTCATGTGAACCCACCAACTGAAAATGAGGAGTTCAAAAAGGTTCTGGCTTAGGTGTGACATTGACAGAGTGAGTGTGAAAACCAGCGACCCACCTCGTGTCTCCTCCACAGCGAGTTTGTCACAGATTTGCTTCTCATAGTTGGACAGATGCTCAAGGGCCTCCTTGTACAGGCCTGCTTCTCTTAACACTTGGTTTTGGTACAGCAGCAGCTCACTGTACTCGTAGTCCACTTTGTCTGGAGATGTCTGAACAGAGCACACAAGGGAGGGAGCAATGTCACAATGCTGGCTTTTATCTGTCTGTCAAATTAATGGCTGTGTTATTCAATGACAATGAGAGACACTAGCCGTTTTCACACATGAACTCTGGACTACGTCCACGGAAACAGGTCTGGACTTTGTCCAGAGGTGCCCTTTCACACATGTAGCACACACTGGGAGAAAGCCCGTGTCAGATGGAGTCTCACCTGCTGGAAACACTGTTTGGTTTATGCACGGGGGAGCGCCAAGGTAGTGCGTGCATTATGCACTCATGTAGCGAGTGTGCAATTCGGCCATAAACAACTGAGTCGCTTGCCATACCTTAAATTTGTCTACCAATTCTGGGGCTGGCAGACAGAAGTTCCTGAATCGCATTGTTTTCAGTTAGAAATTTTCATTGGCATCTTCACTGTAAATGAGCGTTCCTGGGGCGACTGTGGTTCAGTGGGTAGAGCAGTTGTCTCCCAACCGGAGGGTCGGGAGTTAGAATCTCGGTGCCTGTAGTCCACATGTCGACGTGTCCTTGGGCAAGACACTGAACCCCCAAGTTGCCCCCAATGGTTAGAGCCATCGGTTGAGTTGGCACCGCAGATGGCTGCCTAGGTTCTGTACCGGAAACAAATTCCTTGTGTGTGTGTGTGTGTGTGTAACATACTTGGCCAAATAAAGGTGATTATTATCTTCTTCACCATCAGATGCTCGTTTTCTTTCAGCTTTGTGCCAGTTACATGTTAGAATGTCAACAACACTCCCACTAGCTCAGTGTGAATACTACTGACTATACAGTGCTGTTTTCTCACATGGGCTCACTCTAGCTCACTAGGACCTCACATGGAGATGTTGTACTAGGAAGCTTGTAGGGTCAATGTCAGGGTCAGCTAACTTGGACATTTGCGTTCTTACTAGTGTTGTCACGATACCAACATTTTGGTACCGGTACCGGTACCAAAATGTATTTCGATACTTTCGATACTTTTGGATAGTTTTTCAGACAAAAAGAGAACGCAAAAAATGTCATTACTGACTTTATTTTAATAGAAAATCTTAGAATAACATCAAAATAAAATTCAAAATACTAGGCTTTTCTTATTGCACTCAAAAAAAATTTTTTTT
>NW_018127909.1:818935-820401 GCF_001952655.1 Monopterus albus | reverse complement strand
CGTTTGTTGCTCCAGTCCACGCTGCTCAGTGAGCAGAGGACGAGGAAGCCGTTTCCTGCTCTGTTTTCCTCTGTTGCGGGTGGGCGCTGCCGCGGGCGCTGCAAGTACCGGTCCCATCCAAATGCAGTATAGTACCATTTTAAATGCCTCAGTACCGCGGTACCATACTAGTACCGGTATATCGTGCAACACTAGTTCTTACATACAGCTCTGCTGGGTAATGTCTAGATAATTTCAGGGTTCCAGTTCACGTCTGAAAGGGGCTATAGTTAGTCACATTATTTCTGTGGTTGTACAAAGGTTGTTTTTCATATGAGATGAGGACTGAGATTATAGATTTATCACATTGATCTTAGAAAGTAGAGCAAGACGAGCATTTAGTCTGTCTGCATGTTTAACCACATGCTGCTGTAGCCTTCACAATCTGACAGCATTCAATTCCGACTTGATGAAAGTGATACAGAAATGCTCCAGTGAGACTGCCACTGTGACTTATTTACAAGTGACCATTGTGCTTATGCAGGCCAACATGTTAAACTGGCATAAGATAAACATAAAGGGGTGCATGTCTGAAAGGGACTTTAGTGTCATTAACTCTGCATATAAGACCAACAACAGTGAGAAATTACTGGAGCCTCTGGGTTCTGTTCAGGAAACTCTGCATCATTCTTCGTGTATATGTGCTTTAGCCTCATCACACCAGCTCATTGTAATACATAGATGGCACAAAGACAGGAAGCAGACTGGTCTTATCAGAAGCCCTCCAGAGAGAGAGAGAGAGAGAGCACTCCACTGTAGCTCTGACCAATGCACAGAGTGAGTCAACACCCATATACAAGACTGCTGAGAATAAAACTGGTTACAGGGCACACACTGTAACTCAACAACACTTGACAAGAAATCTCAATCCTGGTACATACAGTGGGTACGGAAAGTATTCAGACCCCCATAAATTTTTCACTCTGTTATATTGCAGCCATATGCTAAAATCATTTAAGTTCATTTTTTTTCCCTCATTAATGTACACACAGCACCCCATGTTGACAGAAAAACAGAGAATTGTTGACATTTTTGCAAATTTATTAAAAAAGAAAAACTAAAATATCACATAGTCATAAGTATTCAGACCCGTTGCTCAGTATTTAGTAGAAGCACCCTTTTGAGCTAATACAGCCATGAGTCTTTTGGGAATGATGCAACAAGTTTTTCACACCTGCATTTGGGGATCCTCTGCCATTCCTCCTTGCAGATCCTCTCCAGTTCTGTCAGGCTGGATGGTAAACGTTGGTGGACAGCCATTTTCAGGTCTCTCCAGAGATGCTCAATTGGGTTTAAGTCAGGGCTCTGGCTGGGCCATTCAAGAACAGTCCCGGAGTTGTTGTGAAGCCACTCCTTCGTTATTTTAGCTGTGTGCTTAGGGTCATTGTCTTGTTGGAAGGTGAACCTTCGGCCCAGTCTGAGGTCCT
>NW_018127909.1:798838-818627 GCF_001952655.1 Monopterus albus | reverse complement strand
CCCCGATAGCTCAGTTTGGTCGGACGGCCAGCTCTAGGAAGGGTTCTGGTCGTCCCTAACGTCTTCCATTTAAGGATTATGGAGGCCCCTGTGCTCTTAGGAACCTTAAGTGCAGCAGAAATGTTTTTGTGACCTTGGCCAGATCTGTGCCTTGCCACAATTCTGTCTCTGAGCTCTTCAGGCAGTTCCTTTGACCTCATGATTCTCATTTGCTCTGACATGCACTGTGAGCTGTAGGGTCTTATATAGACAGGTGTGTGGCTTTCCTAATCACGTCCAATCAGTATAATCAAACACAGCTGGAGTCAAATGAAGGTGTAGAACCATCTCAGTGATGATCAGAAGAAATGGACAGCACCTAAGTTAAATATATGAGTGTCACAGCAAAGGGTCTGAATACTTACGACCATGTGATATTTCAGTTTTTCTTTTTTAATAAATCTGCAAAAATATCAAAAATTCTGTGTTTTTCTGTCAATATGGGGTGCTGTGTGTACATTAATGAGGAAAAAAATGAACTTAAATGATTTTAGCATATGGCTGCAATATAACAAAGAGTGAAAAATTTAAGGGATCTGAATACTTTCCGTACCCACTGTAAACAATACAAAAAAGCTTAATGTTCATGGGTTGCTGCTACACCACCTTCTGTGTTCTGAGCATAAGATCATACTGTATATTACCTGTTCTACTGTATGAAGGATTAAAAGGACAGTCTTTCTGTAAGAGTGTTGTGAAGGTCTAATTGTGTCTAACCTGTTGTGTTTTCCTGAACTCTTCAATGATCTTTGCGGCCATCTCGTAGTCTTCCAAAAGGTGATAGGCGATGGCGTAGCCGATCCAAGATGCCCGCTGTGCTGGACGCAGCTGCAACAGCTGGTACCTCGTCTCCTGTAGAAGAGAAAATGTGCACAAAGGTTTATTCAGACATGCTTCAAATAAGATTAACAGGGTGAGAAAAAGACAGACTATGTATGACAATTGTCACGTGCAGTCTGAAAAGTTTTAAATGTGACATGTGGCTGTGGAGATAAACTCGAAGTGAGACTGACGAATGGCAGCACCTGGTATTTTGCTGATTCATGGTACTGACACCAGGATGTTGTTAGCTGGATTAAAATAAAATAAAAAAAGACCCAGAGCCTCTCCCTTTCCCTGTCTCATCCTGTCAACCAGACTGTCATCTTAGCATTTCATACCTCTCAGTAAATAAGCTTCTAAAGCTTGAGTCCCAGGAGACCTGCTCTACATCATCAAGACTGACTGCAACCTGATATATGCCTGCTGAGTCGCTCTGTCCTTTCCAAATCAGCACGACACTGCATCCTGGACCAGGCACAGTGACAGATTGGAGTGTGTACTCAGTTTTTTCCTCCACAAACACTTTAGGCCTGTTTCTTCTTGCATCAAAAAGAAAAGTTGCCACATTTCTAAACTCTGCTTCTCACAGCAAGGTGTGGATGTGCTCTGACCTCCCAGTAGGTTGTCATTATGATAATCCAAAACATATTTCTCAATTATCATTTCACCAAAAAACAAGCAAAACACCCCATTGACCTCAAGTCCCTCTGTCAGTTCTCACCCTGTAGCCTTCCAGGTCCCTCATCTGGATCTGCAGCAGGGACAGGTCTCGGAGGATCTGCAGGTTGTCCTTGTCCCACTTCAGAGCGTTGCGGTAACACTTAATGGCCTCATCATACTTCTTATCCGAGCGCTGCAGTAGGCCATACACATGCCAGCCTTGGAAGCAAGGGAAGTTAAGGAACATGCCACCATAGTCCCTCTGTACGATTGGACGTTAGCCATATCAGACAGGTGTAGAGAAGCGTCCAGAGGTAGTGAAGTTAACTGGGGCCCAAATAAACCTGTCCTGTTACAGTGAACAACTGCTTTGAAAGAGTCATAATGTTTCAATCACTTAAAGGTGATTCACACACAGCTCTTACTCTGGATGTACATCAATAAATCACTTATTTATTTCATA
Organism: Monopterus albus; assembly: GCF_001952655.1. Taxonomy (NCBI): domain Eukaryota; kingdom Metazoa; phylum Chordata; class Actinopteri; order Synbranchiformes; family Synbranchidae; genus Monopterus; species Monopterus albus. The sequence goes on along the minus strand of NW_018127909.1, from coordinate 816,643 downwards.
TGAATTGTATTATTAATAGCATTTTATCCATGAGACAGAGGGATGTAAACAGAGCAGGAAGAGAAAATAGTCAAAAATAATATCCAAAAATGAGCTAAAATGTGTTTACAATCATCCAAATGTGCTTGATGTAATAATGCAAATGCTTACCCAGTTTTCTTAAGTGATAAGTACCCCGAAATATTCAATATCACCCACTATTAATTAAAATAACTTTTAAAACAAAGTACTTCATACATCACTCACAATGCACAGTTAACCAATGACGGGTTTTGTGCCAGACTCAAGATAACAATTGACTTGTTAAGCTAAAAAGAAGGCAGCAGGTTGTCTGCTCAGAGATAGGTTGACTTAATGCAGGGATTAGGCCGAGATAGCACTTATCTGCCGCAAAATGTGCACAGCCTTCACTCTGGGAGTTAGAGAGGGAGACAGGGAGAAACTGAGCATCACAGAGAGGATGCGCTGACTGTGCTCCTTGGAGACGAGACCTCCTCTACACAGTGTGTGGCATCTCAAGGTCCTGTGACAGCACTCTCATACACACTTACCCGTTTTGCAAAAAATCACTGCTGAAAGTCAGAAATGTTAAGTGATATCACCAGGATACAGACATGGCTCCTGAGGTCGTTGCGCAGGCCTCTTCTCACCAGCTCATAGGCCTCCTCCTTCTTCCCCAGACAGTTCAGGGTCAGGCCCTTCATCGCCAGGGTCTCTGCAGTGAGAAAAGTGGACAGTGAGGGATGCATGTTGGCCTTTAAAGAAAACATTTGCATGCATGCATCTTCCACTGATTACCTCCATGCTCAGCAAACTTGGGGTTGGACAGGATCTGTTTGCAGAACTTGAGCCCGTTTCTGTACTGTTTGTGTTCGTAACATCGCTGTCAAAGGAATGAGAGCGAAATCTCATTAATCCAAAAGCGCAATCTCAAAGAAAGTCATAGAAAGAGTAACACTCGTATTGAAGTTCACAGCCTTGTCCCAACCCTCAACACTTAAAACTCACTTTAGCAGAATTTACTGGATGTGAAGGAAATCTAAAAAACACACTTCTAACCACCATACTTTAGACAACTTAGTAAGCATTTCGTGCATGAATGAGATGCTTATACTTACTTGTTTGCCTATGCTACTGTTTAGTAAAGCATTCTTTTCAACACATTATTAGATATTCTTATTCACCACATTTTTTATGTCAAGTTATGGTGAGAGAGAAACTGCTTGTATATAGAAGTGACACTTGTTAGGTGAATTCTTTAATTTATTGATAATGTTTAAGTTATCCATTCCTCTTGCCCTCTGGGTGTGGCTGGCGCAAGAACACCAAAGCTGCGGTCAACCCCACAAGGTGCTGCGCCCTTTAAAAACTGTGCAATCCAAGTTCCAGTAGAGATGAACAGAAAGTAGTCCAAAAGAAGTCTCCAGATGTTGCCTTCCTTACATGCCCTTTTGCTTCAGCTACCACCAGATTAAGTGCATTTCCTGTCTTCCTACTTACTTTGCATGCAAGACTTTAATTCCCTTTTTAACTCTTCTTCACAAGTCAAGCTCTGCGATTCCAAAATCTATAGTTTTAGCTTAAGTTTCATTTCTCTAGTCACTTAATTAGTATGTTTGCATCCAAATTCTAATTCACTTCCACATCTCCCAATCTCCAATGATGCTAGCTGAACCAGACTCCTAAGACCCAGACCCATCACTTGTTGCATGCACAACAGAACAAATACCCTAACTTTGACCAGTGGACCCTGCTGCTATACCAGCTGGAGACCGAGAACACCCCAGGGAGAAGCCACCCATGCTGTTCTGGAACACCGACTGAGGCGAACCAAACCTGATCAGGGATCAGGTTAAATTCTGCTGTCCAGTCGTTCACAATTCCACCTCATTTACAGTTAATAACTTTCTTTTCCATAGGTTATTATCTATAATTTCATCTCACCACAACTTATTAGGTAAAATCAGTCCAAACTGTTCCATATCTCAACCAATCATTTTCATTCTTGGGAGTGTGCAGTTCCGGGTTGCAAGCGAGAGCAGACGTCTTTACTGCTCCTCTTGTCTGTTCTACGATTTTTCACATCTTCTACATTTTCAAGTCTTTGAACAAATTGGGGTTGGACAGGATCTGTTTGCAGAACTTGAGCCCGTTTCTGTACTGTTTGTGTTCGTAACATCGCTGTCAAAGGAATGAGAGCGAAATCTCATTAATCCAAAAGCGCAATCTCAAAGAAAGTCATAGAAAGAGTAACACTCGTATTGAAGTTCACAGCCTTGTCCCAACCCTCAACACTTAAAACTCACTTTAGCAGAATTTACTGGATGTGAAGGAAATCTAAAAAACACACTTCTAACCACCATACTTTAGACAACTTAGTAAGCATTTCGTGCATGAATGAGATGCTTATACTTACTTGTTTGCCTATGCTACTGTTTAGTAAAGCATTCTTTTCAACACATTATTAGATATTCTTATTCACCACATTTTTTATGTCAAGTTATGGTGAGAGAGAAACTGCTTGTATATAGAAGTGACACTTGTTAGGTGAATTCTTTAATTTATTGATAATGTTTAAGTTATCCATTCCTCTTGCCCTCTGGGTGTGGCTGGCGCAAGAACACCAAAGCTGCGGTCAACCCCACAAGGTGCTGCGCCCTTTAAAAACTGTGCAATCCAAGTTCCAGTAGAGATGAACAGAAAGTAGTCCAAGAGAAGTCTCCAGATGTTGCCTTCCTTACATGCCCTTTTGCTTCAGCTACCACCAGATTAAGTGCATTTCCTGTCTTCCTACTTACTTTGCATGCAAGACTTTAATTCCCTTTTTAACTCTTCTTCACAAGTCAAGCTCTGCGATTCCAAAATCTATAGTTTTAGCTTAAGTTTCATTTCTCTAGTCACTTAATTAGTATGTTTGCATCCAAATTCTAATTCACTTCCACATCTCCCAATCTCCAATGATGCTAGCTGAACCAGACTCCTAAGACCCAGACCCATCACTTGTTGCATGCACAACAGAACAAATACCCTAACTTTGACCAGTGGACCCTGCTGCTATACCAGCTGGAGACCGAGAACACCCCAGGGAGAAGCCACCCATGCTGTTCTGGAACACCGACTGAGGCGAACCAAACCTGATCAGGGATCAGGTTAAATTCTGCTGTCCAGTCGTTCACAATTCCACCTCATTTACAGTTAATAACTTTCTTTTCCATAGGTTATTATCTATAATTTCATCTCACCACAACTTATTAGGTAAAATCAGTCCAAACTGTTCCATATCTCAACCAATCATTTTCATTCTTGGGAGTGTGCAGTTCCGGGTTGCAAGCGAGAGCAGACGTCTTTACTGCTCCTCTTGTCTGTTCTACGATTTTTCACATCTTCTACATTTTCAAGTCTTTGAACAAATTGGGGTTGGACAGGATCTGTTTGCAGAACTTGAGCCCGTTTCTGTACTGTTTGTGTTCGTAACATCGCTGTCAAAGGAATGAGAGCGAAATCTCATTAATCCAAAAGCGCAATCTCAAAGAAAGTCATAGAAAGAGTAACACTCGTATTGAAGTTCACAGCCTTGTCCCAACCCTCAACACTTAAAACTCACTTTAGCAGAATTTACTGGATGTGAAGGAAATCTAAAAAACACACTTCTAACCACCATACTTTAGACAACTTAGTAAGCATTTCGTGCATGAATGAGATGCTTATACTTACTTGTTTGCCTATGCTACTGTTTAGTAAAGCATTCTTTTCAACACATTATTAGATATTCTTATTCACCACATTTTTTATGTCAAGTTATGGTGAGAGAGAAACTGCTTGTATATAGAAGTGACACTTGTTAGGTGAATTCTTTAATTTATTGATAATGTTTAAGTTATCCATTCCTCTTGCCCTCTGGGTGTGGCTGGCGCAAGAACACCAAAGCTGCGGTCAACCCCACAAGGTGCTGCCCTTTAAAAACTGTGCAATCCAAGTTCCAGTAGAGATGAACAGAAAGTAGTCCAAAAGAAGTCTCCAGATGTTGCCTTCCTTACATGCCCTTTTGCTTCAGCTACCACCAGATTAAGTGCATTTCCTGTCTTCCTACTTACTTTGCATGCACTGTTCTATCATTGCTTGCCATTTAAACAGCATCAGTATTAATTTTGTTTTGTTTATTTAGATTATTAAATTACATAAAATTCAGTTCTGCTCTCCTTGTTCCTTTCTGTTGTGAAGCGATAAAAGTCCTTGTATGGAGAATTCACTCTTTAGACTCAAGACCAATGATTTATGAATAAATAATGGATCACAATAATTACATTCTATTCTGGTCAGTATGCCACAAAGAGACCTGGTGCTCCAAGGCAATTGTTTTATTTACTAAATTAATTAAACAGATATGCGACAATGTCAGACAACGTAGTGCATATGTATACATTATTTCAAATGATCCCCAAAACATAAACACATATAATATACTTTGCCACACAGTAAAGCTTAATGTTGAAACACACTTTATCACCTTTCTACTTTTTAATTAAGACATTACAAAAAGCATTAAAACCACCATCAAGAAATTACAGGAGTTTCGTCCTCAAGTTACATATATTTAGGTATACAACTGCACAATTGACAGTACGCCACCTCTCTTTATAAGCAGATCACTGACTATCAGAGATGATACGCAGTGTGTGTGTGTGTGTGTGTGTGTGTGTGTGTGTGTGAGTGAGAGAGAGAGAGAGAGAGAAAAACTGGCAGAGGGCAAGTCCTCACAGCCAACTTCAATAATTGTGAAAAAAAAAGATGACGTCAACTTCACATACAGGTGCCAAGGTCAGTTAGGAAACTGCAAGCAATTCACTGGTGGATGAAGTGGAGGATTACAGCACTAGCAAAGACATAGGGCTAGAGGACAAAAGAAACAAGCTCATGTCTTCTCAGGCAAGTCACTTACACCCTGCACTGCAGCTGAACTGCACATATAAACAACAGTGTGAAACAACTGTGCATGTTGGTGAAAACGTCTGCATATATGTAGAAAGACCATCTATTCAGAGGTGTTTGGGGCTAACTGTGAAGAATTTAGACACACAGATATATATACACTCAGTCAGTGGCACAAGTTTGTCATCATGTACACAAACCTGATTTAATGACAAATTTCTCTCCGTATACAGAATCAAAACTACATTACATTAAAACCGGTTGCTGGACTGATGAAAATGTCTGGTCCAGCTCAGTACTCCGATACCCTGATTCATTCTACAGTCAGCATGCCAAAAAACACGTATACGGTCTAAGCACTGCACAAAAACTTTAATAACTTCTTGCCCCATCACTGAAAAACTAACAATAGGCTCCAACTTGGTAGACACACACACCAAAAACCCTCGGGACACACCAATACTGATACCAGCATCAAGTCCGTTACAACCCTCCAGAAGGGTGTTTGAATATGTTCGAACTGACACGCAATTTATTTGAATTAATCTGAACCCCCAGCCTATAGACTTGGCCTTAATATTTATAAAAAAAAAAAAAAAAAAGAAGCATCAGTCAGTACCTCACGCTGCTTTGGCTGATTTAGGCGCCACATTTTGGACGCCAGGGACGCCACATGGATGCTGTTCTGCTCGTCTGTGGCAACGTCAACTTTGGTGCCTCACTTTGATAGCAAATTTGTTTATTTTGTATGTTAATGGTATTTGTAATGCATCAAATGTATTGTAATTTTTAATGTTTGCTGATGAGATGTTTTTTGGCTGGGGAAAGATTTATGGTAGCTTCTGATTAATTTAGTTTTACTTATTACATACAAGTAAAACTAAATTTATGTATGCTAGCTAAAGTAATCAAAATTCTGTAACAAATCATGATTAATGTTGGCATAAAGTGGACAAAAACACATTTTTGGCTATCATAATAAATCATAAGTTCTATTGGAAAAGGCATAATAAATTACATTAAAACTAAAATAGCAAAATCGATTGCTATATTACATAAAACTAAAAGCATTTTGCACCTAAAGTCATTATGTATGTTGTATTGCTCGGTCATACTTCCATACATATTATACTGTGTGGAAATACGAAGAAACATCTATAAAACAAATCTTTTATTTTTTAAGTATAAAAACGTGTCAGAATTATTAACAGAGCTGATTCTTATGCACCAACTAATAAATTTACTAAATCCCAATCCTTAAAATTCTTTATTTTAAGAATACTACAGTTGAAGCTACAGATTGTAACTTAAGGTAGCATTACATGAAACTCCAAAACAGTCCACTCTGCTCCACCCAGCGCTCCCTCTCCCTGCTCCACTATGTAGTTACATAAGCTCCCAGTTCTCCAAGAGTTTAAACTAATTTCATAAGCTTGATTGCTATGAGTTATGTTTCTTTTGTTTATTAAAAACTTTAAGGTAAAATAATTACGTGGAAATGTTATCATTGTAACACACAATCTAACACAGGCAATGCTATGTCAGCACCGTCTAACACAAATGAGTTCAGAAAGTCTCGCATGCATTATGCAAGTACTCAGATGCTACTACACACACACAGACAAACCGTACTGTGCATTTAATGTAATTTTAGCAACATTAAGACCACCAGCTGTGCTTATCCAGCATGTTCTCTGGCTCCCCCAAAATAACTCGCCCGCCAAGTTACAGTGACAGTCTGTCAGAGCTGCATTTCTACGCAGCAGGGCTCATTGCAAGAAGCTGCAGAGGCAGACGTCAGATGCAGGGACATCCCAAAACCTTTTCCAAGCTCTGATGCCACATTTGTCATGCTGACACAGAAAGTGACAAGCAAGATGTGGTTACACACTGAAAGTGTTCACATTAGAGGAGGGGCAACGAAAGATGGAAAAGGTGCCAAATTCTACTACTTTTCACTCTGTACTGGGGTGTCAACTTATTTTATTACATTAGAAATAGTTAAGGCATTCGTGATGACAAGATTTTTCAGACCTTTGCAGCACCTTGTCAGAAATATTTAAGCTATCAGAAAAAAAGAGAAGTATTTGTGACTGTATTAAACAATAGTTGTGTGACAGCCTAAAGGTCCAGTCTACATAATATACTAGATAGTCCGTGACAAACCACTTTAACACTTAAAACTCTACTACTAGTTCCACTCAACTTAACTTAACTTACTGAAGATATAAGGGGCTCCCCTTTGGTGTGGACATGTTGCTACAGGTATTTGTGAAATTAAATTATAGCATGTAGGTGATGTTTTAAGAACTGCATCCATGAGACTGAAGGCTTGTCACATACCAAGACACTACACATCGCCCATTAAACTTTACAGGCCTGAAAAGTGTTGTTGTACCCCGTACTTTTTACCATACTGACTCTGAGAGATGAGGCACTCCAAGTAACTACAAAACAGTACTGATTTATTCAAAGGATCACAGGTAAAATTAACATTACACGCTCAAGTATCTTGCACCTCCAAACTGCTCGCAGGCAGATGTAAGATGAAAGACCCTGAACCCACCAGGCCTATACATTATATCCCCTCGGTTGGGCTAGCCCCATACTACACAGAAACGTCAACCGAGACATCTCTGTTGCCAGCTTTGCAGCTGGCCATAGCAGTAGTCAAAACATGAAGTAAATCAATGTGTGAATGGACACGTCGTAATAATAATAAACACCCTGTCTGCTGACAGTCATCAACTCTTCTCTCTAGTTATCCTTGACCAGATGTACCCTGTAGAAACTCATAAGCATGCCTAAGCATTTAAGTCTAACTAGACATCCTATCTCCACTAAACATTTCTAATACATAAAGTATCTATCCAATTTCTATCTGACTAAAAATACCCAACAGTGTTAACAGCAGTAATACTGATAAACACAGGTTTTATGGTTTGTTGATAAAAAGTATTAGGGGCACTTGGTTGGACCCAATGAGTAGCTCTGCAAGTTCAAATACAGCAGAAAGGTTTACACTTAAGACCCAAACTGCCACAAAAAGTGTTGATGAAAATCGCAATTTTTATGACATAATTGGTGCATGGTCCAATTTTAGGTTAGGCAACCAGTAAGGAAAAGTGTCTCCCTGTTCACTGAAGGACCAAAACAGAAACTAGTCCAGCTCCACTGCCATGCAGAGGTTGGAAAACCGCCACCTTCTTCTAATAATGCATTTGTGCACCCAGTTAGGGAAAGCAAAAATAAAGAGGGGCGTGGTCCACTCCTGACTACAGCCAGGAGTCTGTTACAAGAGTCTTATCACATCTTCATCGCAGAAAGGTTAATGAAAGTAATTTTATTCAAAGTTTTCTCAGTCACAGAACTAAAGCTTCCATGAGACCAAATAATTTCAGACTTCTTCTTAACTGGAAACAAGACCTTAAGATTGCCTCACTTTCTAAAGTGAAGTCCTTAAATTGGATATGAGAGCACTAAGCTAGATATATGCCGCCTATGAAGTCTACACATTACCCCAAAGCAAAGAGACACTGATACAGAAATTAAACCTGCAGTACCAAAAAAAGTTGTCAAATTACCCAAATAATAACAATTAGGCAGTTCATTTTAGTGTCCTGCATCCTTGCTCAACACAGTTATTCACTAAGTTTCTTAACTTTTATTTTGTCACAACGTCCGTATTGTATTCCACTGACGAGTTATCATATAGAATTTTTTCCTACAGTCATTAACACAATCTCAACAGTGCAGTCCTTTGAAATATACAACCGCAACAGGCTCTAACTTGTCAGGACCATGTGCTGGTCGCAGGTCTGTTTTACATGCTAGAAGTAGAGTGCCAATGTGCTGAGAAGCAGACACTAACACCCAGCAGAGAACCTGACATTCAAAACAAGGATGTTTATCTGCACCGGTTAGTGACATTAAACTGCTGACTACTTCACACTGTTCCTGGAGAGTTTGTAACTAGATGTCTATACAGAGATGTTTAACAACCCACATCTGCCAAACCAATGAGCATGTCTGAAGAAGAGGAAGACTTAATATGCAGCACATCCCACTAAGTTCACAGATAGTTCAGTTACTGTCACATCCTTCAAACATTTAAATTTGACTTAAGCCACACCTATTCAACCATACCCCTGGTTTCCATAAAGCTGTGCGCAAGTAATGCATAAATAACGGGGAGACACAAGGACATGGAAGAGAGAGATAGATGGATGGATAAATGATGGTCGGGTAGCTACTAACTAGCTGCCAGAGCACAACAGGCCGGAAGCGGCTATAGATCTGCTGGCATAATCGCATCGGCTTTTCCAATTCCCTCTCATTTTCAAACATTCACTAACAGTTTGACACTTTCTAACTCAACCCGGTTATAGTAATGTGTGCAGGCTGAGGTCTCATATTATACAAATTAAGACTGACATTTACAAACATTCCCTTAATTAGCTAGTTGGCTAGTGTTAGCCGATGAGCTAAAGTCAAATATCCAGCCAGTTGGCTAAGCTCGAATAGAAGGTTAGCATGGCCCCGGTCTAGCACAAAACAAACGTGCAGTTATATACCAGTAAATACGCCTGCTTTGCATTCAACTATAAACAAAACAATGCCGCATTTATATAACTAGCTTCAGAAGCTAAGAGTATGATGTTATACGACTGGCTAGCGAGTTAGCCATCGTGGAACCTAGCGTTACGTTATTGGTTGTTGTATTTGAAAAACGGCGAGGCCTTTCGCAATCGAGTTAGCATAGTCTGGTCATTTACACCAGCACCACCGCATTTCCAGGTGGTGCTGCATTTTAATCGCTATGAAAAGTCTGTTAAAATCCCAACTAAGTCATAAACAACAATTTTGGCTTCAGGTCAGAGTGACAGCGCATATCAGGGCCGGGACACAACACCGGGCTAGCTATCCCATTCAATGGTGCCATTTTGCTATTAAAAGAAATCTAAGGCTAGTGCTAACAGCCAGAGAGCTACACCAACACTCGAGACTGCTGCCGATGGGTCTCTAAACTCGTCAGCTGACCGTATTGGCGAAAGTTAACACTGTGGAAATGCTTAACAATCAGCTCACCAAAATCCTCTTGAAGAGAGCATTCTCTTTCGGCGGTAAAGTAACCGTGGGCATTGTTACGGTTGAGATCAGTTTCCCCCTCGACCTCAGCACATGTAGCTAAAGTTAGCCCGGGTAGTCCCGACGAGTAGAGTTGAATGACGACGCTAGCTGGGCGCTCCGCTCGATTGCTCCGTTTTCTGTTCGATCTCACTTCCTCTTCACGTAGGAGCGGAAGTTCCGACACCTCTTAAAGCGGGGCGGTTGACTTTACATGGCAGAGCCTGGAAGAGTGTGACACATAAAGTATGCTGAAGCTAAAGATACCCTTAATATATGCTGAGATACACGGGTATACTCTGCTTTCGGTTAGTTGTATTATTTTTCCTCAAAAAGGTTCAATTATGCCTTCCATGTCAAAAATACTTATAATTATATTCTGCTGCACTGGGAAAACAAAACAAAACAAAACAAAACACGAATTATATTCTGCAGCACTGGGAAAACAAAACAAAACAAACCAAACAACAACAACAACAAAAAAACAACACGCGAATGTGCAAATAACTTTTATTATAAAAGTTGAACTAGGCTATTCGCGAATGTGCAAATAACATTTATTATAAAAGTTGAACTAGGCTATTAGAAAGACAGATGTCTCCTGCAGAAAAGTCAGTTTTAGTGCACTTCACGTTTCCACTATAGAGCTCAACTGATAGATCAGCCATGTGCCAAAGGACTGATATTTGATTACTGCAAATACAGATTACTGTATCTGTATATAGGTTTATGTTGGCTGATAAGGAACAAGAAATTACAGTGCATAAATACCAAACTAAGATTTAGGTAGTGCCACAGTATTGGCAAGTTGATACTGCAATTAGCCCATAAAATGACCCCCCACCAAGTAGGCTGTAGTGTTTTGATTAAAACAAAACAAACAAACACATTGTTTTATTATTATAAAAATCACCATTGTCGCATTCTTACTGTTTTAAACTTCTAAATATTCATCACATTCAATCATTATATGCCTTAAAAACCCAGTATCAGTTGGGCTACAGTTGTCTATATCACTGTAATTTGCATATTGGATGCTTACATTGTCAAAAAAAGTCTGGTCATACATATTAAACTCTGATTTAAATAGAGTTTTCTTCCTTCAGCAGATTAATTTATAAGCATTCTTGGAGTCAAATAGTGATTTTAAACTCCATCCCCCATTCCTCTTCCAGAAGGTACTGTCAAAGATTTTGAGCCAGGCTCAAAGCTGTTATAATTTTCAGGACTGATATTATGCCACTTTATTATGGTTTGACATTAACCACTTAAATATGTGGCCTACCTATCAGAGTAATGCCAATTTAGTAATTTGTTTAGACCAGATGTGAGTGCTCCTTATGTGACCAGGATAGCTCTATTAGCAGGCAGCTACATCTCATTCAGAGCACAGCAGTCTGTTGGCAAGGACACTGGTGTCCCAGCTGCACATTATAGCTGCGTTTCCACTGTTGGAACTTGATGAGCAGTGTCTGTATGGGCAGTTTATCAAACAACTGTTGAACAAGCAGAACACAAACTTGCAGTACTGTGACAGCTTCACCGTTTGCCCATGGAAACTGAGCTGCCCCTTGTTGGAGGTTGCTCTCTCTGAGTGCTGTCTAGTTTCACATTATAACATTGCCTCATTACAGCCTCATGGGGCTGCTTTTATAGATTTCTGGCCTTTTAGTGCTGTTGAAGGTGCAAACAGTGTGAAAGAACAAGAGAGACCGGTTTGTTAGAACACCTGGAAACATGTACCCCTAAGTCACACAAGAATGTCTCACTTGAGATCATTAGATCCTTCTGATGAACAACAATGTCTTTAGCATTTTATTCCCCAGTTTATAATACAACTTACTGTGATGTGAAATAAATATTTTTGTAAAATTCCTTTTTGTAATATTCAAAAAGAAAGGTTAAAAAAATTACGCTGTGATGCGCAAGGCAATGCCCCCACTGGTGAAACTTCTTTTTTTTTCTTCTGTTATCATGTTTCCTACTGTGACACCGTATCTTGAAACACACTTAGATCCTTTTGTCCTGCTATCCTACACAATAAAATCTTAACTTCAGCCTTTAGCAGATAAAGACCTGTCAGTCTGTTACTAATGTTTGTGTTTCACTCTTCTTCTATTCACCATCAGGTTCTTAATGATAAACAACAGAGGGCCTAATCCAAATTAAGTTGCAGGATCTAATGTCTAGAGACCAAGTGAACTGTGACTCTGGTGTGACATTTTAATCAACATTATCATTCTATTCACACTAAAGGCTGTTGTGTTATAATAAAACTGGAAAATCAGGGAGCAAGAAGAAGTGTTGTTTCAGCCAATAGCCACTAGAGAGCGCCCTGTAGACAGAATAGAGATGAGTGCTGCTCCCTAGCAATGTGCTGCTCATCATTTGTCATCATACAAACTATGTGCTAGTTTTAAGTCAAGAGGGAGAGTGAACAGTTCTTTAAGCATGTTTGTAGGCATGTATATACTGTATGTACTGTATGGGGTACACATGTGTACTATCTTAAATGAAGGTAATTAGAGATCTCTGTGTGCGTGTGTGTGTGTGTGTGTGTGTGGTGGGGGTGGGGGGTCGTGGTTTTTTATTCACACTATGAGACAGCTTAGGCCTTGCTCTGCTGTGATCTGAAGGCCTTCTCCTCGTCCACCACCACAATGGCTCCTGCTACCACATTCATCAACCTGACACCACACACACATTTCTCCCTCTCCCTCCACACTATCCCATCCCCTGTTCTCGCCTCCCCCCTCTATACGTCTTTCCACTCCACATTTCTCCAGCTACATTTCTTCACCTTATTACTCTCCAGGAGGGAGAGAGAGTGAATGATTCTTCTTCTCATCTCCCACTCTTTGTGACACATCATTTGTCGTTCTGATTAGAGCCCATAACAGGGCCTCCGGAGTGTGTGCAAGGCTGATGGTGTGTGTCTGTAAGCGTTTGGCTACAGGAGGAAACTGGATGTCATTAACTTGGCTAAGCACTGAGGAGCAAGAGAGACAGCATGTGTCTGTTCATCAAGCCATCTCTCCTCCTGCACAATTCAATTAGTTGACGTAAATTTTCCACTAAAGAAATTATGTTTTTGCTGCAAATATCACTCAGCAATGTCACTTTCCAACTTGCAAAGTTTAAATTTAAAAAGTGCTAATTGGCATTTTTGCACTAGCAATGGTATGCCACTTTAGACTAAAATATCCAGCTCTTAGATGGTGTACTGTTTTTGAAAATTATTTTCATATTGTAACGTAGGCTAGCTTGAGGAAGGAGTCAGAGACAGAAGTTGCCTTTTTTCCCACAGTAATCATAGTAAAGTCTCTTAAGTGTCGAAGGCGGCCTGAACTGGCGTTGTGGCCATTCTGGTGGCTCCTGGGTGGCTGGTGGAGAGGGACCTGGTGCTTGTGGATGGCTCGTGTTGTTGATTCTCCCCCCTCAGGTGAAGCATGAGCCAGCATGGTGAAAGTCTTTCCCTGTGGAGCATCACCCAGTTCTTCTTATTCAGTCTCATCCTGTACATCACATCTGACAGTCTTTTCAGTACAGTATTGGGTCCGCTCCACTGGCTCGCTGACTGTGGGGACAAGCCCTTCTTCCGTCCAGGACTGTACACCCACAACAACACACCAGGGACAAAGTTCTCTCCCAGGATGTGAGCATTCTGGGCCTGAGTCCCTGGCAATGTCCCTAGGCACACCAGAGAGATAGCGGACTTCGTGCCCACCAGAGCGCGGCACCTTGTGTCATTGAGTTCACAGTCCAAGTAGCAGCTGACTCACAGCTGTGACAAGTCGAGGGTAGATGAGTGGTCAGAAGGTGTTGGCCATTGTGGCTGGGCAATAGTGTGCAATGTGGCCCAGCTCCCCACAGTGGTAGCACTTCTTTTGGCATTGTTCGGCTGCTCTCCCACTTCCTCGTGATAGTGGTGGTGTGGCAGCGATCTGGCAGGCTGCCTCTTCCTCGCCAGTCTCTGACTGGTCACGCTGCTCAGTGGCCATGACCCGATGCACAGACCTCCACCTAGGTGCATAAGCAGCAGTCTCCCACTTCACTTTCCGCAGTTCCTCCGGCTTGCCTGGCAGGGAACACTGACTCCATTATTTTGGTGGGTTCCTACTGAGAGCGAGGTTGCAGGCAATTCTGCAGCGGCGGCAGGGCATTCTGCTTCAGGCCATGCCGCTTCTCGCTTCTGTCGGCTCCTGCTGCTCTTCCCCCTCCCATTTCTGACACCAATGTAACGTAGACTAGCTTGAAGAAGGAGTCGGAGACAGAAGTTGAATTTTTTCCCTTTTATTTTCCTTCTCTGGTAACAGCACAGCAACAACAGAACTAGGCACACACACACACACACCAAACTATTTACTCCTTGCCCCATGTGGCATTATGGGAGATCCATTTAGGTGCTTTCCCCCTAAGGCATTCTGGGACCCTGCCAATTGTCTCCCCACCCCCAACCCTACAGTATTCTTACCTTGAGAAAGGGATTACCAAGTTCATTTACAGCAAACTAACTGAAATTTTGTGTAATTATTATGAGTGAGTAATTACCAATAAATATCAGTTGAAGTACCAATCTTTGGAGTGGAATAATTACACTTTGGTCTAATTAACACATCAGTTTAATAAACCAGTTTAAGAAATCAATCTCTCAATCAATGAAGGAATGAATGCTCTATAACACTGACAGCTACTCTCTCAACAAAATAGACAAACGACATGGGTTTTGTAAATTTTATTAACTAATCTACAACCACATGACTACAATACTACACTGCTCTAATAAATAACTGAATGAACATAAGCGATGGAGATAAAATCTAAAGACATGATATAGTGACAAAGGCCTAACTGTAGGATGAAAGGGAATGGTGACGGTTGAAACCAGCAAATTTCTATCATCTATCATGAATGGATTCAGCCAAAATGTAGGAAAAATTGAATAAATTAAGATCTATCCCAGATACATTGACCTTTAACGATAGAGCCAGGTAGAATAAAGACAGCTTAGCCTACTGTGGTTTGCCATGTATGCCCAGGGCCAAGTAGTGTGTGTTCCACAAATTTTAAAAGCTGCGGGCTCCAGAAGCCTTGCTCGTTGCTTAGCAACAGCTTGAGTTGCTCCAGTTAATGGGAGTCCTTGCTCCATCAGGCCCAGAAGACAGCTGGAAATTTGGACCGGCTCTGGTTGGAATCTCCCTGGTCTAGCTGGGTGTCAGATAGGCTGTGTGGATTTAGACTGCTGCAAGTTAGATTGAGTGGTGGACGCTGCTATGATAATTTGGACTTGGAAGCCTGCATTCAAAAGTTGGACCTGGTTTCTTTCAAAAAGCTTGCAAAAAACCCCCACCTCCAATTCAACTCAAAACTCAGTAAGACAATGATCGCTCTACAAAGGTGGCTTCTTGTTCATTTTAAATAATGGGGCTCAGTTTGTTGCCTGAAAATATTAAAATACATTGTGTTAATATATGAAGTTACAACAAAAACAAAGTAGACAAGTCTAAAATCTCTAATCATGCAAAATCACCTTCCTAAAATTACTGGGTACTTCCTAGCCTAAATATTATAGTTTACAGTCTGATAAGAGAACAAAATCTTACAGAAATAATCAAAAAAGTCATGGTTAAAAGTCTAGTTTTTCATATCTCAGCTAATAACAGTCCCAGAGTGATTGAAGTTAGACTGAACATCATGAAATTCATCAGTGGTCATTATTACACAAGTTGCATGAGATTTAAGCACTTAGTTCACATGGATTTTGGAATCACTTTGTCCTAAAACAGGTGTTGTCTGTGAGAGGGAAAGATGTTACATCTGTTCTGTATCAAATCTGGCTTAAGTCACAAAATGGCTCCTTGGAATTTCTCTAGGAGTGTCCCTTTGAGTTGAGCTCAATGTTGGGCTGAAATAACAAATTACCTTTTATTCTGCAGCCAGTTACTCAGAGCCCAGAGATCGCCATGTGAGCACATAGGTGAATGCAAAGTGTATTTCATTCACTGAAAATAAAGTTTCACTTTTTGGAACCATTAGTTTGTCTCTGGTACAGATGCTTCTAAGAGCATTCCTTTGCATTATCTTCCCTGGGAATCACAAGTGGTGTTGTCTCCACCAAGGAGTTCCTCTGTAATCCTCTCTCTGCTGCATGCATATGCACTACAATGGACAACAATGAAACGTGGCACAGAGGGTTGATGCCCCTTTCACTTTAGCAATCCCCCGTGACGTTTCCTCTAGTACCACCATGAAGACTTAATGTTCATTTTTTAGTGAAATGTCTTGACAGCTACTGTTTGGTTTAGCATACATTTGCTGCAGATATACAACATAATTTACAATGTAATAAATAACTTTGGTGATTCCCTGGCTATTCATCAAGCACCACCATCGGTTTAATTGCCCAATACTTTGATTTAGGTCCAAATACATACAATACAATACAATGTTGCCATGCTAACAGGCTAACCTGAATACTGTATGTCCAAAATTTATACTACAAAGATCATGGAAAATATTGCATGTACAATGTATAAAATTAGTATGTACCATGAATTTATGATATGCTATGAGATGATGATCACGGCTGACATTATATCTGCTATATCATCCATAAAGTACCTACTGAACCTCAGCAATTTAGCATTGTTTCTGTGAGTTTGTTAACATCCTAAATGAAGATCAGTCACAGCACTTACACTAGTCTCTGTTGAGCTACTGCAAGACACAGTACTGTGCTTAGAGTACGTACAGTATATGCCAAATGTGGGTTCCAGGGTTTCCCTCTAAGCGCTACAAGGTGTATTTGTGTCGAGACGGCTCCCATGTTCTGGACTATTTTCACATGTCAACAGCTAACTATTAAATCAGGTTTGAAGGTATATTGCTGGTGCCATTCTCGTAAGCATCCAACACTAACGAAAGTAATTAGATTAATGCAGCGCTGTGCCTACAACACACATTCTCTGTAGTACAACCTCACAGAGCTGAGGATCTAAACCCTTGTTTATTTTAATATTTTAAATGTTTTTCCTATTTAGTGTGATTGGTTGACAGAAAAGCAGCCCCTACTGAATCACTGAATTATTAAAACAAAACATTTTAAAACAATTATCAAGTAAAAATATAAAAATAAAACTTGCTACCTTTACCCTCTCAAATGGGATTTTCATTATAAATGTAATATGGGTGTTTTTTGTCATTTGGAAGGAATTCCTGCCAACTCAGGTAATATGTAATAGGCATTTGTCATTATTTTTCAACATTATATACAATAAATGTTTTATTAAAAGGAGCAGCAGAGTAACGGTAAAGAAAACACCTGTTTCCTACAGTGCTGCAGAATTTCTAGTTTGACTGGATTTGTGTAGGAAACCAATGAGTTTCAGTCTGCTAGGCTGCTAGTACTATCAACAGTTGTTCTACTTTTTCACACCAGTAATGAACACCTCAACATCGCACTCTCTAGAGATGTTAAGTTCTGTGGTTTGGGTTGGATTGTAGCAAACACCTCTGACTGCATCCTCCCTCCTCCACCCCATTCCCTTCCCATCTTCCTCCTGTCCTGTCCTTCATCCTCCCTCTTTCTCTCGTTTTTCTGTCCTAGGTGGTGTCGCTACTGAACATGAGTAATGATGTTGTCATCTCTGTAAGCCTCCATTTATCAATGTCAGATGGGAGAGCGAAGTGTGGTGGATATGTGTGTGTGTGTGTGTGTGGGGGGGGGGGGGGGGGGGGGGGGGGGGGGGG
>NW_018127909.1:787156-798717 GCF_001952655.1 Monopterus albus | reverse complement strand
GGCGGGGGGGGGGGTAGAGAGTTGAGGGGAAACAGGACAGCTAGGGGGAGAGGAAATGAAAGATTTTGCAGGAATATGAGGTGAGGTAGACGAAGGTGACCATGAAGAAGAGAAGAGATGAAGACAAGGGGCGTGGCCGAGAGAAGATGAGGAAGTGTGAGCTTGAAACAGCTAGATTGTGAAAAAGATGAATTACAACAAAAAGGTCCTTGCCCTGCGTGTGGTCTGTCTGTGTGTCTGCTGACACCAACAGAGAGCGCATGATTCATCGTCACTCTTACTGCCAGACAGAATTAAGGCTCTGCTCTTTAGCATATGCAAGTCTAATTATGCTAATCTGGTGTGTTAGACAAAACATTACTGCAGCAGTTAGTCTGTCTGGTTTTAGGAATGTGTGTGCACATTTGTCTCCATCGGTCTTATGACCTTGAAATGAAATGACTAACTGGGTACGTATACAGTCTATGCACACAGTGCTATTGTGTATGGAGCCTTGAAATGAGCCATAATCACCAAGTGATACTTTTCCTTTTTATCTTTCACAAATATATTTTATTTATCAGATTTTTTTATTTCACTGTTTTTTGTGAGTGAGTGGGCACACATTTAAACATTTTACTTACTAAGAGTTTTCCCTTTACTTTCCTTTTTACTTTCTTTTTTCATATTTAGAGTGTTGCACATGTAGCATATAGCGAATGTGAAGTTGTCATGCCATGTTGAATTTTGAGTAAATGAGCCATTTTGGGGTGATCACCCTCATTATCCATCATATAATATGAGGACGCAGGGACTCTAGAGGTTAACTATGCCCTCAATAATAAACATAGAATTGAATTTACACATTTATGACAATTTCACCAAGAACTTAAACATTTTGAGCTCCATAAACACAAATGTTAAGGTGGAAATTCTGCATTTAATTGCATACAATTGTAAAGGTGTGACTATTAAAGTGGCTGGGCAGTGTAATTTTGGGCCATAAAAGGAAGGGAATGATTTTTTATTTTTATTTTACCATTGCTTCTCTAACCCTAACCGTCTTTTGGATAAGAACATCGAAAGACTCCTCATGTGACATACAGTACAAACAAAAGATTTTGTTCTGAGATGTAGTCTTGCCCATTTAGACCATTGTTCAAGCTGCTCATGTGGTCTAAAAGGCATAAGATCAAGTCAGATGTTGCAAAACTGGCAAGTAACACAACAGGTTCATATTTTTAGACCAGCGCTCAAGACAGTCAAACGGTCAAGGTGCACCTATATAATTTGTGTACAAGAACTATATAATGTCACTGTGAAAAGCCTAGATGTGATTGTTTTGTTTAGGAGTAAGTGTTTTGCCTCATGTAAATAAACTCAGTGTCATTTTCTGCTTGCATTTGAGTTTTCTTTTGTTATAGCTTTGTATCACATGTACACTGTAAGTTTGATAACTTTTTACCAAGTAGTTTGAACTATTTTCTAAGTAACTTTACCAAACTACATTTCTCTCCAGAGTAGTTTTGCTGTAGCTTAACTTCTTCCAGTGTGAAGTAATTGATAGTTTGTGAAGCTACATTTTCAAAGTAGTTTCCCCAACACAGTTAAAAAAAAATACTATCCCACTCAGCTACATACAGTAGCTACATCCATGTGTCCACTTCAGTGTCCAGTTTGAGCAGTTTTGCTGTAGCTTAACTTCTTCCAGTGTGAAGTAATTGATAGTTTGTGAAGCTACATTTTCAAAGTAGTTTCCCCAACACAGTTAAAAAAAAATACTATCCCACTCAGCTACATACAGTAGCTACATCCATGTGTCCACTTCAGTGTCCAGTTTGAGCAGACAGGACAGAAACTAATTCGTCTGCAGTGTTTGTGTTAGCTGCTGACAGTTGCTAGCTAGCATTAGCTCCCAAACTGAGTGTCTGTTGCTGTCATCAGTGGGATCTCTAGGTCCGCTGTGAGTTAGTTACAGTCAGCTGAGGTTATCCATTCTGAATTACCATAGCCAGTAAAGTGAGATCTAAACAATTTAAGCAACTTTTTAGCCAAATAACACCTCCTCCCAAAATGGAGTACTCGTCACAACATTCAACACAGTGTGAGCTATCTTCACATTCTCTAGGGAGATGAGTGTGTCCATGCATGTGCAGTGCATGGGTAGGTCCAGAGTTTGTGTGTGTGTTTGTTTAACATGGACTTGGATGAATTACGAGAACTGTATACGACACCACCACTTACCCCTGCTGCTAATTTGTTTCAGTGGCCACTTGCGGTATTGCAACAAAAAAACTCTGCGGCTCAAAAATCGTTTTCCCATATACCTATGTATATTTAATCACCCAGACACTGAAGGACCACTATATAAACTCTTATAACAGTAGGTTAACTAAAGCAAGATAACAAGCTAATGACTGCACTAACAAATGAACTCAATTCACAACACAAATTTTCATTTAATATGATCAGTGAGAATCATTCTCTGTTTATTGAATCTTTTTGAAAAACAAACCAAAAAAGTATCTGTAATTATTTTTTGTTAACATTTCAGAATTCTGTACAGGATAAAAAGAAATAAGCACTGCTTAAGAACAAGTCAAATCTCAAACTAGAAAAAAAAACATAAACAAATGAAAAAAGGCAGGAAAGACAGGAGGCTTACAATACAAATTAGTAGTAAGACATTGTCTGAAGTGCAATGGCATAGCTCAGATGGGTTAAAAATGAAACCAAAAAACTTCAAAATAAAAATACTTCTCTATTTTTCCAACAAACAGTAAATTCTTTACAGAGTAGAGACTGTATTATCTGATGTATTTAAACCTGTAAAAACATATTTACAAATTGCCATTATCTTTTATATAGTTTTTCTCATAATCACATATATGTGAGCACCAGTAAAAACAATACAAAAAAAAAAAACAATAAAATAAAACGAAGAACATCAACAGCAATTTTTGTTAAAATGTTGTCTACAGACTTGGTCCCAGTACATAATATTTGGAGGAAGCTTCCTTTCTCTTCCTGAAGGGATTTTAAGCCATACCACATACCCTTACTTTGAAAAAGACAAAAAAGGTCACAAGGGTTGTGACCTTAACACTGACCCAGACATGTTTTTCTACCTTTCTACCTCCTGTTTGGAGTGGTAAGCCCCTGGTGTTTTCATACACACTGGCTCCATTTCACTGGTCCAACACTCAGAATTTATATTTGAGCCTGCTTGGAGTACTTGACTAGCATCTGTACGTTTTGGAAGCATGAGCAGTGGAGCACTCCTCTATTTTCCTGCACATGGAAGGCTCAAAAAATCCAAGAGTTTATCTTCCCCTGATAATGCTACAACCCTAAACATCTGTCTGCCTGCCCTTGACCTTCAGGCTCCACACAGTGAGACGGAGGACTTCTATTCCCCAAACATGAAAAAAGCCAAAGTATAGAACCTCATTTGTGGTTGCTACCAAATGCAGCAACACTTACAGGACAATGGGCGCGGTGATTAAAGTTTGTATTTAAAGGGTTGGATTATACAACACCAACAACCATGACAACAAATGCATTGATGACAAAGAGTTAGTTTACAGAGAAGGCCTTTTGGTTTGTTGATTACAGCATATTCTCCAGACTTTCACTCTGATGAGCTAAATACAAAGTAATGCATGTACAGACACACTTTCATTCCTCTTTTAACCAAGATCACAAAACAGTTAGAGAGGTAAGGTGTTATCTTACCAACGACTACAGTATTTAAACCTATGTGACACATATTTATTACTCAAACATCAGGGCAAGAGTGGACAGCTTGATGATGAATAAAAGCCAGGGAGTAAAGTCTACAGTTTACTCAGGGAAGGGGAGACACTGACTTCAGTGGAAGCACTGATTGTTGTAATGCTAACCATCATCACCCTTTAGGCCTGAGCAGCTGTGTGAAGTTTCAATCATGTCTATAAACAAACTCAAGGCTTAGCAGTGGTTCATTTTCCTAGTAAAGCACTGGAAGGGGACAACTTGTATTTCTTCACAGTAGTGTTACAGTGTAGCACAGTTATGTTCTAGTTTGGGACGAGGGCATTTTATAGCTGTGGTACAGGAGAAGCCACGATGTAAAGCAGGCTACAGTTACTGACAACCAGCCGAGTCACAATGGAAGGGAAGGCTGTGCTGCGACAGGAGGACAAACAGATTTTCAAAAGACAACACAAGCTAAAAGAAGGATAATTTAATTTTTTTTCCTTTTAATTGTCAAAGACACAACCAGCATCATTGTTAGAGAGAAAACACAGCAACAAACAAAACAATGCGGGTGGGGTTTTCAAGGAGTGTTTTTTTTCCTTAAAAAGAAGAAGTCACTTGTGGTGCTTGAATACATTCATTGCCCAGCAGTCATTTTGCTTGGTGTCAGCCTGATGCATGTGATGTGGTTTGTGTCACACAGGCAGAAGGTTTAATGTAATATTAGCTCTGTTAGCTGCCTCTCACACATCCACTCACTCTCCCGGGCTGATGCTCATTTATCTGTTTGTTGGTTTGTGTATATATATGTTTGTGTACGCGTCTCAGTCCAAGTGCTTGCTTTAGCTGCCTATTCTCTCTGTTTCTCTGCTTTTTCACTCTCTTTGTCTTCCTCTATATGCTTGCTCGTCATCCACAGCTACACACACAGGAAATGAACCCCCCCTGCAAAATGACACCAAGGTCAGTTGCTTAGCAGTAGCACTAGAGGGCAGAGTGTGCTTCTGTGCCAAAATACAGGAACATAATTTGTTTTGTTGTGATGTTCACAATTTATACAGACAAAGGAGTGTTTGTGGGGGAGGCGCACAAATTTAAGAGAGGAAATGGGACTGTTGAGAGTGCTTTCTACTCCCTTCAGCTCCTCACATAGTTGAGAGATCTGAAGCACTGAGCTGGGTGGCACAAACACAAATAATTGCTGTCTTGAGTACAAGTCTTCTTTCCTCTTCATCAGGCTGCGGTGTTCAATCAGCCCCTACCAAAGCTCAGGCTCAAAGCGCTGCTGTGTAAACGGGGCTCGCTTTCAAACACTGGGACATGAGAAAAATTCATTCCATGGAGAAAAAGGGGAACTAATAAAACACACCTTTTAATCTCTATATTGGTTTTTCATTAATATCCACAAGACATAATGATTGCTCTCTCCATCTCACGCACGCACGCACGCACACACACACGCGCGCACAAAACATTACAAGAATTCCTTTATAAGCTTGCTCATGTTTTACAAAACAAAAACATGCCAGACCACGTCATGTCATCCTTTTCGTATGACGCTCTCAGGTGTTAGCAATTGTCCAACTTTTATCTTTAGTTCATCCAGTAAAAACCATCTCCAATTTCCCCATTGGCTATTGGCTTGGGAAAAACTCCTCCATCCAACCATCGCTTGAGTCCAGCTCTACCCCTGAGCCATCGCCCAGTCCGAAGGTTCCTCCACCTGAGGGCCCGCCCCCATAACCATAAGATGACATGTCTTGATTGGCTGTCCTCTGGTAGCCCTGTGGCTGACCTCCAACCCCGACTCCCCCTGGTCCGTAGTGTCCACCTCCTCCTCCTCCCGCTGCCCCAATTCCTGGCCCCCCAGGGCCTGGCCCAAAACCCCCCATCCCAGTCATCCCCTGGCCCATCACCCCCTGGTTCATCCCTTGGTTCATGACCATGGGCCGGGGCTGGTTGGTCCTGGGCTGACCACCCATGTGAGGCCCCATCATAGGGCTGCCAATACCTGCTGCTGGGTTGCCCACCCTGGGGTCCATCCCCTGGTTCATCCCCTGGCTCATGCTCTGACCTGGGCCCTGAAAGTGTTGCTTGGTCATGCGCGAGGGTTGACCCGGCTGCATCCCATAACCCTGGGCCGAGGTGAACCCCACCATATCTCCTCCTCCTCCTCCTGTAGTCCTTCCAACTCCTCCCCCCATAGCCTGCAAACTCTGTCCTTGCTGCTGTGTCCAACTTCCTGCTGCCATTCCCCCGGCACCTCCTCCTGCTCCCAGCATGCTTTGCAGTCTCTGTGCCTGGGCTTTGGCATTGGGAGGGCCTTTGAGGGGTTGCTGGCTCATGGAGTTCATTAACATCCCTGGTCCCCCGTATCCTCCAGCCCCACCACCTCCGGGGCCTCCAGGCATACCTGCAATTCCAGGACCCGCACCTGCCTGCTGTGTGGGGTTGTGCTGTGGTGGAAGACCCATGGAGGTTTGGACGCTTTGGCTCTGGTGCTGCTGCTGGTGCATCATTTGGCTCATGGAGGAGTTGAGTCCGTAAAGGGAACCCTGGTTTGACCCCTGGTTGCCATAGGGTAGTCCTATGTCAGTTTGGGGACAAACAGCGCCCCCCTGGCCCTGTACAGAATTCATCTGGACCATCTGCTGCTGGTTCTGCTGCTGCTGTTGTAAAAGATGGGTGGCCCGAATGTTATGGAGGGCCTGGCTCCTGGATGCCAAATCCTGAGGAGGACCTAGAAGAAAAGAACCAGAGGGGTTAAGACAGAGAACAGAGGCAGTGGAGTTGGGAAACTATTAGAGAGGCATATGGAGAGAGAACTGACCAAGGAGCTCAACTTCAATGTAAAAAGCATTGAAGCCTGTATACTAGAGCTACTTAAATCACCAAATGGCACATAAGATTGATCTAATAATTCAGTGCAGGGTCAAAGATTTATGTTCTGTGACAACCTGTTTATTCTGGAAACTAATACTTCCCTTCAATTCTCACTGCAGTAAAATAAAAATACACTTTTTCCTATTAGAGGTTGTGGCAGAGCTGAGGAGTTCTGCTATCATGAAAATGCCTCTAAATCCTCTAATAAACCCACTTCTGACATCAATCCACTAATCCATCACCTCACAGGTCAGACTGGTACTACAACAGAGCAATGAAAACAAAGAATATGACATACTCCAGGCTTGTAGGTAAGCAGGAAGTGACAAGAGTTGGAGGTAATGTAACACTGCTAATCAGCCACATCTATTCTTGTACTGTTCTTAAAAAAAATCCAGTGACTATGAATACTGTATGTGGTGATGGCGATTCTACAGTAGCATGACCACTGCTTTTAATTCACTGATACTCTGCAGGCGAGACGAACTAACAGTCACATTTCTAGGCCACAGTTTGATGCTGAAGCCCCCTCTTCCTCTCCACATTATCTCCTAGACTTGCAGACAGACTCTGATGGCTATAAATGGCTTTCAACTTGACTCTCCTCCTCTCTCTCTGTATTTTCTTCATCTCTCCATCATCCTCTCACCCACTCATCTTGCTCTCTCTGTCTCTTTCTGTCTGCCTTCCCAGCCTCTCCTTCTACCTACCAGACCATCTACCTATTCCTCTTACTGCCTCCCCCTTGCTCCCACTTCCCTCCTCTCATCCATCTCTTTGACTTCACCGGAACTCTGGGGGATCCAGGACAGACAAGTTGCCGTGGTAACAGGCAGAACAGGAATATTCCATTTTTTTCAGAGAGAGCGAGGGGGGAAGAAAGACAGAAAGAGGCTGAAGAGCATCTGAGTGCCAACTGATGTATCTGACAGACATAGACAGAGAGAACGAGATTTGATTTCAGGGTGATGCTCTGTCAACGCTGCTGTTTGCATACACGCTTTTATCTGTTTGCATGTCTATCTGTCTGTGAATATGGTGGCGAGTGAACTGTAAAATCTGTTAACTGTCTAAATATCTTGGCATTCTACCATATATACCATACTTGTTGCAGATCAAGTACGCATGTCTGTAAGCCTGCCTTGTGCAAACAATCTGGATTCCCTGCAAAGAACCAGATGCTGATTCACTAAAAATCCATTCGCTAATGTGGTCATCAATACAATGCTAAACAATTTAGGTCAGATCTTGCCTTGTGTATGTGAAAATCTATTAAGGTGCTGCCATTCTTGTGTCTTTGCATATAGTGCTGCACAGATGAAATGAATGTATGCGTTTGTGTGTCTCACTTTGGTACTGATTGACTTGGGGGTATGGGTTCCTCTGGCCCTGGCTCATCTGTCTGGGGAGATGCTGCTGCTGTTGGAGCTGCAACACAGACACACACACACACACACACACACACACATATTGTTAAGTGTAGGTTGTAACTCCATACATATTTCATGAATTCAGGATACAGGATAGACACAAGGACAGGGTCACACCTGACTGCAAAAACAGTTGGACAAGTGATTTCATTTACAGAATTGAATAGCGTTACAGTATGCAGACTGGGGAGAAGAAGACTCCTAAGCAAGCAGGCATTAAATGCATTAATTAAAGTGTGCAAACTCCTTAAAAGTACAACATGTGCACAGAGTCAGACATGGAAACCTTTAAAGTCATTTAGGTTAAAAATCATGCATCAAATAGTCTGCATGCAGGGACTCACACACCGGTGAAATCCACAATATAACAACATCATGTAACTCAAGATGATTTTTTGGTCCACAACTTTGTTATTTTGTTAGATGAAATGATCACATAGTGAAGTGACAGAGAAATTGGTCTAATAAAGGTGAGACAGTGGTTTGGTATGGCACTGTAGAGTTGAGACAGATGTCTGGTGCAGTAGAGCCAAGACATGTTTTGTAAAATACATTCAGATGTTGGTACAATTTAGGTTTGACAGATGTTTGGTACAGTAGGAGTAAGCCAGATGTTTGGTAGATAGATGCTGGCAAAGTCAAGATGACACAGATGTTAGTAAAGTACAGGTGAGACAGGTAATCTGGTACAGCAGAAGTAGGGCAGATGTTTTGGTATAGTAGAAGTTGCCCCACGTCTGATGATCTGGTATGGAATGATTAGATGAGTGCACAGTATTTGCATGATGCCTACCTCCTAAAATTAAATGAAACAACTTAATATGCAACTTGGGTCCTTGCTACTGAATGTGTGCCTGGACAGGAGACAGTGCCTCTCATTTAAACAGAGGTATGATATCCAATTAACAACATACACTAAACCCCAGCAGGATGTGTCTCATTTCAGACACCTATATTTATGAGTATGTGTACGTTTTTGCAGTTCCAATTAAAACCAACATAGTGGGTGGTAACTTCAAAGTTCACAACTCTTTAACACTTGATTCCCTCACAGACAGAGAAATAAAAAGAAAACACCACATTATCACAGCAGGAGGCATGTGGCAAAA
This sequence comes from Monopterus albus, assembly GCF_001952655.1. Classification (NCBI taxonomy): domain Eukaryota; kingdom Metazoa; phylum Chordata; class Actinopteri; order Synbranchiformes; family Synbranchidae; genus Monopterus; species Monopterus albus. The sequence goes on along the minus strand of NW_018127909.1, from coordinate 789,578 downwards.
ACACACACATTCGCATGCACACACACTGCAGGCATTGCAGAGATGAAAAGGAGTAAAGAAGCAGTAAAGAGAGGGCTAGTTCAAGGTATTGATACATGCAACCAGACAACAGTAAGAAAGAAGAGATGGTGGACCACTCTTGTTAGAGCTGCAGTCACTGATAAACATGTATGAACAAACAATGCACACAAGAAAATTATAATTTAATGCATGACAGATGAATCACGTGGGCCTTTTTGCTTCACAAGCACCACACAGACACATTAACCTTATGCTACAAGCACATTGACTTATATAAAGCTCACCTGCTCAGCCAGTAGTTGCTGCTGCTGCTGTCTCTGCTCTCTGAAGAGCTGCTGTTTCTGCTGCTCCATCATGTGTATCTGCACCCTCTTCTCCTGCTCCAGTGCCATCATCTGTTTCATCATGGCTGCCTGCTGCTGGTTCCCCACGTAGCCCGGAGGTGGACCGGACCCCTGATTGGGGCCCACCCCTGTGGCCACGCCCCCAGTGGGGTGAGGAGGAGGAATGGCGCCCGGTGGTCGTGACATTCCCACCACACCTTGATCCTGCACAGAGAGGAGGGGACACTCAGTCAGATGAACTGTTAAGCAGCAAATTAATCACTTGCCAATTAAGCAAGTTAAAGGAAGAGTTTGATGGGTGTGAAAAGGGGGTTTTGGCTTCTTGTGAAGAGTTAGATGGAAGATTGAGACCACTCTCTTAATTGTCTGTTAAAAATAAGGCTACAACTAGGCAACAGGTTAGTTTAGATGAGCTAAACATGGGAAACTAGCTAGCCTGGATCGGTCTCATAAGTATGTACGTTTTGCTAACAGCTAGTTAGCTTATCTTACAGTAATACAAACACTAAAAACTGTGGAAAACAGCTAGTCTGAGGATAACAAAATGTGCTTACCAAGCACCTCTCACCTTATATCTGGTTATAACTATAACTTCCTGGAGACTCCATTGGTTGCCTGGTAACAGCTCCCAGCTAAGAAATAGTCCAGCACAATAACTGCCTGAGAAAATGGCAAATTGACTTTTTTACACTTCTGTTTTTTGTATTGGGAAAAAATGAAGACAGCATGTTAGTGTGCTTTAGAGTTGATTGTAGGCAGATTTTATTACCCTCACAAAGAGCCAGGCTAGCTGTTTCCTGCTGTTTCCAGTGTTTATGCTATTGTAAGTTAAGCTAACCAGCTGCTAAACGTACCTACATAATTTCCAGAGATGATATTGGTATTGTTCTTCCCATTGGACTCTTGGCAAGAAAGGAAACAAGTATATTTCCCAAAGTGTCAAATGATCGCTTTAAAGTCTATGCTAACCATATGTGTAGCTAAAGTTGCCCCCACTGGTTAGAGTCATTGGTTCAGTTGGTGCCGCAGATTGCTGCCTTGGTTCTGTACCGGAAACAAATTCCTTGTGTGTAACATACTTGGCCAAATAAAGGTGATTATTCTTATTATTATCCTTAAATCGAAGGAAAAAAAGGGCTAAATTATGTTTTCAGCACATAACAAAGCTAATTCACTCTATGCAAACATTCTCTCTCTGTCATTGTTACTGCTTTTTATGTCAAGTGAAAGGCACACATTTCATCAGGTACAGAAGGAACACATATTCATTTTGCTCCTGGAGTTTCAGGCATCTACACCTTTACACAGTCTATTTTATTAGACAGAAAGACAGATGGATCACAAGCAATAAAGAAGAAAATAAGTAGAAAGTGGTAGTAGTAATAGAAATTGAGCAGAATAGGCCTATGAGGTAGAAAAAGTTAAGCTCAAGTACTATGTAGGCTACTGTTAATAAAACAATAGAGTAAAAGAGTGGGAATAAAAGATAAGACCTATGTAGCCTACATATGTACACTGTGCATTAGTAAATAGGTAATACATTGTAGTCAAACATATAGTAGTATAGTAACAGCACAGTCCAGGAGTCTGTGTATTAGTGTGAAAAGACAGGAGAGCTTCAAGATTCAACACATCGGGCCACCCTGAGTCCTCCCACTGGGGCACTGGTTGTTCCTTGCTGCATACATTTTCTCCTCATTAGCATATAAAGAGCACTTCCTCCTGCACTCAGCCGTATGCTAATCTATAATTGGATGAAATGGCCTACTCTGGCCAATGGGTGGGGAGCATTTATGAATCTATTAAACGTTAGACATGGGAACGAGAGCGGCCATCGTTTAAACCTGGCAGTAAGAGGGGGAGAGGCCCAAGAGGAGGAGACACAATGATTCAGGCCAGTTAATGGGTGTTTGCACATATAAAAATACTACCACACACAGCCACACAGCAGAGCAAGAGTGAAACAGCAAAAGCAGGATTACAGCAGCGAATCATAGTGTTGGCTGGAGTCTAACACACCACTGTACTCAATATGTTTTGAAAGCACCAAAGCCTCA
>NW_018127909.1:776123-787075 GCF_001952655.1 Monopterus albus | reverse complement strand
TGCAAAAACGCCCTGTGGAGCAAACAGGAACGGCTGCTTAAGACTGGCTCACCAGACAGCCAGACTGATCAATGCTCAGAGCTACGTGTCTCATCTCCGGTTGGCATGCTCCTGCTGGACAGCAGCAGGGCAGTCAGGAGTGGAGAGAGGAAGCAGAGGCGTAATGTCAGGAAGTGACCAACGGGTGGCAGTGGTGATCTTTAAGCATGTGTGTGTTGCGTGTGTGTATATGTGTGTTTTCTCACTGGCCTCTTCTCAGCAGATGGCTCAATCATGATGGTTCTGATCTACGATCTCTCCCTCTCTCTTGCTCTCCACCTCTTTTCTTCCCTTCTCTCTAATCACCTCACCGTCAAACTTCTCTTCCACTTTTCTCCGGTTCTCTCTCTCTCTCTCTCTGTAAACAGGGGGCCCTGAGTCATGTCCACTCAATCGGGAGGGAATGAAGGAACGGAAGTAAGGTAGATTACAAAGGAAAGGCAAGAAGGAAAGTCTCAGAGAATTAAAGATCACGGTGGAGGTGGTGCGTGTGTTGCAAGGGAGTGGTAGTGGCAGTAATGCCACAAAACTATGATATTTATACACTGTGTGCTTTGAAATAAAGACCCACAAAAAAGACAGACACATGAGGGGAAAGATGAAAAACTGCAAATAAATTAGCTGCAGAATCAGTATTATTTCAGAGCTACTAGTACTTTGCAGAAGAGGTGTTAATATAAAATAAATTAACTCTCATGCCAATAATGCTTATAGAACAGAAGGCAGGTATTCTCTTTAGAATGAAAAAGCAAATTAAATTAACTGACAGGAAAAGAAAAGAGCATGTGCGAGGGAAGAAGGAAGACATGAGAGTAGAATGAGAAAAAGAAGAGGTCTGGCTTTAGGAGGAAAAAAAGCACAAGAGGAAGCGATGAGGTGACGAGCCAAAAGAGGAGGAGAGGAAGGTAGAAAGGAGGGGAGGAGAGGGGAGCAGGTACCCTGGCAACAGTTGCTGTGGCAAAGGAGCAGATGGCACCCTCCGCAACGCCAGGCAGACCCGAACGAATCACACATACTGTACAGTACACACACAAAGAAACTCAATTATCCTACATTTCTACTTTCTTCAAACTCTTCTTCCTCTGTTCATCAGTCCATTGTCCATTCTCTTTGTCTTAATCCGTGAATCTAGTTAAATAATGTAACAAAGAGCATCCGCAGTCTGTTTCTCAGTCACTCCCCTGATGCTTCATTCTGGCACTTTGGATCATCTGGAGTCAGGCCCCAAACTCACTGCTGTTCATCAGAAGTGGGTCAACGGCTAATGAGACTCAATGTTTAGCTACTAACTACTGCAAAAACTGGGGTCTGAAAGAGCAACCGCTACTGTATGTTTGTAGTGCGAAAAATATGAGAAAGAAAAAAGGGAACAAAGGGTGAAATGAAAAGAGAGGTGAGTGTATCACAGGTTGTTCCAGAGGATGTGTGTGTGTGGAGGCTGTCAGTTTTATTGGGTTAGGAAGCACGGAGAGCCCAGGTGATTACATTACATGTGAAGTGAACGGAACTCTGTGTGTGTGTGTGTGTGTGTGTGTGTGTGTGTGTGTGTGTGTAGGTACAAGAACAAGAGGGGAAGAGACTGTCCATTTCATTCCTATGTCTCGTGAAGCAGAAATATGTATTTACTGTATTAACAGTCTGTGTGTTTGTAAGAGAGTGATTAAAGGTGCATCTGCACACACTGGTATGAGCACACACTCTCTAGTTGGGATGAAATCAGCTGCTCCTATGGTGGCCACACAACAGTAATATTAAAGGCTGGACTTGCTGCTGTGAAATAACACACACACACACACACACACACACACAGATTTAAACAAGACAAGCACAGACCACCTTACAGTTCCTGCATAAAAACGTTAAATGAAACCTAAGCGGCTGCCAGCAGCACAGCACTTGTGTCTGTGTGCTCTCCAGAGTGGCTCACATCTGTCACCCTCCTGTGTAGGAGAGGGGAGGGAGTGTGAAACAAGGAGATCAGGGGAGGAAGCAAAACGAGTGAGGAAGGGATGGATGACAAGACGCTTCATTAGACTCAGACTACAGCTGCAATCGGGCTGAGAAAATGAACAGGAAGTGCATCTGCTCACAGTGTTTTTTGATTGTGCATTCAGATCAGCAGTGAAGCTGCAGCAGAGATGGACGCTGCAGCAGTTGGTAGTTTACGGTACGGATGCATGGCATGTCTCTGGTTAGCATGGCATGGCAGCTTGAAGGTCACAGGTTTGACCTCTTTCACAGCCAGAGCTCATCAGTGCCCGAGTGTCCTTGAGCATCTTACTGGTCTCACCCCTCTAGTGGTGTGTGCTCGGTGTGGAAATACAGTTTGGCTATCAAGAAGCTGAAAAGATGGTGGAAGTAATAGACAGACACACAAAAAGAAGCTGTGTGCTGGAGTGTTGTTACATTTTCAAGGGTGCCAGCCTGAATGAATGGACACATGGATAGTAAGAATTATAATAAAATGAAGAATAAGTAGTACACGGCAGGGACAATATTACTATCTGGATATTTTATCTGATGTGATTTTTTTGGCTGCATTCATCCTTTAGACTGACACTCTTTTGGCATTATTCATCTAACAGCACAATTTTCATGCCTTAGTCTAGAAATATTAACGTCCCTCTCCACTCAAAATATGTTTTTCTTGTTTGGCTGGTTGATCCTCACTGTGCATGATGATGTACTGCATGTGCAGATTTTGACACTAGAAGGCTGTTTTCATATTCATCTCCTGAAGGGGGAAATTTTCTGTGCTCTTCACAAATCTCAGATTAACACATATACGAGCTATGGCTACAACTAATGAGTCTTTTTTTATTATTGATAAAGCTGATTATTCATTTCAAAACAGTTGATTCATTTTCTCCATAAAATGTCTGAAAATAGTGTCTTATTCAACCATGAATCCAAAAGCCTCTAAATGTTCAATTTATGATTGTGACAAAGAAAAGCAACACATTTTCACATTTGATTCTGGAATATTTGCATTAAAAATGACTGAAATGATTAAATCAATTTTCAGAAGAGTTACCAATTAAGTTTCTGTTGATGGAATAATCGTTTCAGCTCTAGTATGTCAAAGATGATTCTGTGACACCGTGATATGGAAGCTTGACACATATACCCTCCAAAGTCACAGTCAAGAATCCTGAAGCAACACACTCAACCTGGTCCTTATTGTACTGTATGTTCATCATCATCATCATCATCATCATCATGTTGCCATAATTCTGACGTTTAGTTAGATGTTATAGCTCAAAGGATAGAGATGGGCAGCTGGCAGAGCCAACAGCTCCGCTATTTGATATCTGTGACATTTGCATCCATGTGTATGTCACTACATTCACATTTAAGACAAAGGAGCAAGCTTAGTTTTGAATTCACAATACTAAACCCAAGAAAGTACATGAGCCAGACTGCGTCCACAATTAAACAATGACAGATGATTTTGAGAGTTTGCATGAATTAGCAGGGGGTCACCACAGTTTGCTGCTTTCATATTGATGTGTATCAGGTCAACTCCCAAATGGGCCTCAGGTCACAGTTTTATCAAACAATTAGCTAGAGATGTAAAGATATCAAAAATTACTGCAGCAGCTCAATCTTGTAAACAAAACAAGTCACACCAACAGTGGAGCCTCAGTGTTTTAGTACCCTCTATAGGCAGGTTTAATGTTCTCTGTTTGGTGGACGTGCCAACCGGTATACCCCGACCACTGGGGGCAGTAGTGAGCAGATCACTGCTTGGTGCATCAAAATGAGAGGAAGAAGATGGCAAACTGGGATATGCCACATAATGGAAAGATTTATGCTTTACTGGAGGTGTTTCTCAAACATCGCAGTCTACATTTTCAAGACTTAAGATCAGATCAATGACTTTAGTCTTTGGCACCGAAAAATAAACCTTGGCATTGAAAACAAAACTGTAACTGAAAAAGCAAACATTAGCATTGAAGCATCTGTACAGTCTTTTATATAAAAGCTAAATTAACTGAATATCTGGTGAATCGAAATCACTCTGCATTGTACTGTATCACACCGTTACAAATTTTGCGGTATAGTTTTTGTATCTAATTGTAAACCATGTATCGAATCATGTGAGCGGGAGAGACACACACCCCTAATTCCTACAATTTACACTTTACTGAGTGGTTGATAACAGATATGTGGATACAGTCTGCTTGTCTACAGCTATAATCTCAAAACGCAGCCTTGTGTTCATGCAGGCAAGTCACCGTATACTTTCAGGAGGAGAGGACAAACTGCATCTAAACAGTGTCCAATTTGTCTCTACTTCATGTGGTCAACGTGAAGCAGAACAACAAGTTTGGTACTCATAAAATACCGTGTGTGGTGTATTAGAGCACATGGTTCAAGTATTATGCAGCAGCTGCTGACAGATCCGCATGCACATACAAAACACACAAACACAGTAACCCGGAGCAGATGGTGGAGCCAGACCTCACAGTATTAAACTAGCCCCACAGCGGCAAAGGTAAAGAAGACATCACTCTGACATGCGTACACACACACACACACACACACACACACACACACACAGTAACAAGACTAGGAGGACGTGTGAAGCCAGTGGTTTGATTCTTAGACATGTGTGTTTCATGTGTGGACCACATCCACCCATCTACCTTAACCCTACCCCTCAAACACACACAGCTTCTCCCTGAAGAGAGTTATATTTAAACTGCTGGAGAGGAGTCTTGCTCCCCACAGAGGTCTGTTTAATCTGTAACATCTCTGCTCTAAACCTGAACTGGCCTATTTCAGAATCTTCTCCAGCTACACACACGTTCTCTCTCACACACACACACACGCACTCTGTGTTTTCATTCCTTGTGGGGATTTTACATTGACTTACATTCATTTCCTATAGACCTATCATAACCTTAACCATAACCATTATTTTCCTAACCCTAACTCTGACCCTAGCCTTAACCTAACACCTAACCGTAAACCATGTTGCCACCCTAAAATTCAGTGAATTCCTTGTGGGGACCAGAGGCCAAGTCCGCACAATGTGTGTGTGTTAACAGGTTTCAGTCCCCATAATGTAAGTAATAGAAGAAGAAGCTTTATTTCATTGTCATTTAACATTGTGACATGTACAAAGGCACATATACTGTAATTTAAGTGGCAATGTCAAAGAGAAATACACACTTGGTGCTACCCCCCCCCCCTACAGACTCAAAAACAATTGACTGGGTTAACAGGTTTTCTTTGGATCAGCTTTTACCATAACTGAACCAACATGATACTGTGCAGAACTGCTGTGAAATGCATGCAGACGTGCAGGAGTAGATCATTTTAAGTAAATGCATCCCTGGAGCATGAGTGCTGTTTGGAGGCACTGAGCTTAACTAAGGGATTTCTCTGCACACAAAGGATGCCACCCACAGTCAATCACAATTTACCATAACAAACAAACAAAAGAACCTTACTGATTTGATTATTTTTACACTTAGAGATACATTTTGTATACACTGTATGTATATACCGTATTGTACTTTAATGTAATGCCACATGTCATAGCATTGTGAACAGATAGTCCATAAATGCCTTTTATTACTTTGTGCATGCAGGATCGTTTACATGCACATAAATATCACAAAGAATCTGTCTCCACTGTAATTCACTGTTCCATTATTAGCATATTATAGCTTGCGACTGCCTTGACTGACAGGTTCCTCAGCCTACACTCTCAGCTGTGTTGGTTTCTACAGGCTGACTTCAGCACAGCTCCACCCAGGAGCAACATTTTGCCAGAGCTTTAGATTTTCTAGATTCTACAGTCAGCAGACAAGGTGACAAGAGTGTGGTAACCTGGCTTTAAAATACCCCCAAAGCAGAGTACAGTTCACACTATTTCACAGAGCCTGTGTTCATGTGTTTAGCTGTGGAGTGTACAGCCTGCTTCTTCCTGCTGCCCTCTAAAACAACTGTAACCTCTGTCACTGTCTGCACACAATGAGAGGGACCCCCAGGATGTGTGTGTGTGTCAAAGAGGAGGACAACCTATGAATACACATGCTCTTTTTGGATGATCTCGCTTCCATCAAGAGTCATCTTCAAAGCATCCCTTGGTTCCAGACCTCAGTCATCAACCAAGTCAATCAGACTCCAACTGGCTGCTTCCCTACAGATTCTACATAAACTCTGACTGAGATCTAAGAAAACCTGTTTCTGATAAATAGCACAATTCAGTGTACTGGGAGGTTTTGTGCATGTTAATATTACTAAGGTTTGGTGTTTTGGTGTCTCTAGTAGGGCTGACAACTGTAATGCTCCATTAAAATGCAACACAGCTGTTTGCAGACTACTTCTCTGACATGCATCCATCTGCATGGGCAAACATTTCAGTGAGGAATTATAAATAAGAGGAATTGTTCACAGTGCAAGCTGGCACACATCAAACGCACAGTAACAACATGTTCTGTGGTTAACTGATGGGAGAAGCTTAAACCTGTTGGTAAACTAGGCTATAACCATGTCTCAGAAGAAAAAATTGCCTATAAGAGCATTGTTTCAACAGAAATACAAGTGTGATGCCTGTCTTGTTGCTCTGACAAATCCATATGGCAGCTCGACATTATATATTGTCAATTTAAATCTTCCATCATATGCATCTGGTTTTTATTATGCTCAGAAATATGCTCCCATCACTCTTTAATGTTGATGTGGTTGAAATCATCACTGAAATTGCCAGTTGATTTTCTGACAGTCTAGCCTATATTCATTCATTCATTCATTCATTTTCTACCGCTTGTCCCTGAACGGGGTCACGGGGGGGGCCAGAGCCAATCCCGGCCAGCCATCGGGCGAAGGCGGGGTACGCCCTGGACAGTTCGCCAATCCATCGCAGGGCTAACACATAGACGAACAACCAGACACACGCACATGCACTCCTATGGGCAATTTAGAGACACCAATCAACCTAAGCTGCATGTCTTTGGACTGTGGGAGGAAGCCGGAGTACCCGGAGAGAACCCACGCAAGCACGGGGAGAACATGCAAACTCCACACAGAAAGGTCCCAGGTGGGGCCCGAACCCGGAACCTTCTCGCTGTGAGGCAACGGCGCTAACCACTGTGCCACCGTGCTGCCCCGTCTAGCCTATATATGCTGTTTAATTGAAAAAGAAAGAAAGAAAGAAAAAGAATTAATAGTTGAACCGAAGATTCGACCAACAAAGTCTTTAGTCAAGTACAGCCCTACTAACATGCCTCACTGCAGTTGTGTGCACACAGCTCACAACCATCACTGTGTTCATACCTGCAGTCCCTGAAGTTCCCAAGTACTAGAAGTGCGACTTTGTGTCTTGAGATATAGTGCATATATTACCACCCCAAATCTGCTACACACATCACAACTGTGGCGTTGCCAAAGTGTACTGCCCTCTATCTTGAGCTGCTGTATTTTATTTTCATACAACAATTTTTTTGTTTCTTGTTTCCTGTTGTGCTATTTGTTTATTAGAGCTGAAACTACTGGTTATTTTCACAGTCTGTTATCTGGTCTTAATTAATATTTCAGTGCACAAAACCTCAGACAACAGTGAAAAAGGTCATGTCTCTAATTTCTTTGTGATGTCCTCTTTAAACTCACTGTGCCAATGATATAAGAAAGCTAGGCCTAAACTTCACTTTCAATAAGTTGGCACCAGCAAAATATTTAGACACTTGCTATTTGTTTGTATTTACAAGCTATTCTAAAGAGTGGCTTTGCTCTTCGTTCCACACAAGTTCCCTCTTCTGAATCTCGTTACTGAGGTGGATAAAGAGCCACAGGCAGCAGAATATGACGAGCAGCAAGTGGACAGAAGACAGGAGTAAATCATGTTCATGACAACAAGCCAGGAGCAGGACGAAGAGGAGGAGGAGGAGGGAGTGTGAGGGGAGCAAAGGGATGAGATCATTGGTGGCCGGGGAGTGATTGTGGCCAGCAGACGAGTGTACCACCCGGAGAGGGACCAGGTGTTACAGTAAATCACCCTGGAAACGGTCGCCATGGAGACCTTAAAGAGACATGTGCAGACACTTTCACATGAGGAGTGGGGCCGTGTCCAGGAGTGTGTGAGGTTAATGTGTGTGTTTTGAACCTGGAGAGTAGTTTGTGTTTGTAATCTAATCACGGTGGTGGTGAACGGTACCATGGCAGATGGACTGCTCTTTTTCTTCTTCTCTCTTTCTGTCGCTCTCTCTCTCATCTTGTGCAACTTCATATCATAACCTCTTTTACTGCCAGTGTGTGTATGTGCACTGAGGGTAAGTAGCAATAAACAGAGGATGTGAGGTGAACACTGGTGAGTGTATATATGTATGTGAGAGTCTCTTCCGAACAAGAGGCTTTGACTTAGTCACAGCTGTGCTATTAGCTGTGCTATCTGTCAGCCGAGTTAAAGTGAAGTCCCCCACATCCGTCCATCCTCCCATCTCTGCTAACCTCCCTCCCTCTCTTTGTTATGACAGTAATCTGTCTTTTTATCCAATGAGCCATCCTTTGCCTCTCTGAACAACCTTCTCTTCAATTTCCCTTCTACTTTCATCATGTGTTCTTGTCTTTCTCTCTGCTCCCACTTAAACAATCCCTCTTTCTCTTCCACATCTCCTTCAGTCACTTTCCTTTTTCACTCTCTCTCATTGATCTCTATTTCTCTTAGTTCTTAACTGTCGGTTTTAAGATCTCTCCATCTAGCCACTCCTCCACCTCAGCTGCCGTTCTCCTCTCCTCTGTCCACCCTTTGCCTCCATCCATCTTCCCCTCGTTTCCTTCCTTCTTTGTTCGCTCCGAGAGCTGAACCGTCCTTTTTTCGCCTGCCTTATTCTCCCAGCAGCCCTTCTCTCTTCCTGCTTCACTCCCATTTTCATTTGTTTTTCTACCTGTTTCACATTTGTTTTTCTACATCCACCGCCCATCCATCTTTATTTTCGCTGTTGCTTTTTTAACGTCTGGATCCATCCCCGTCTCAGCGGCTATCATTATGCTCCTTCGTCTTCACCCCCTCCCTATTGCCACTTACTGTTTTTTACCCTCTCCCCTTCTTTTCTTTGACTCCATCTTTGCTGAACAGCTGTATAACCTCCACCTCCCTTTGTCTCTTCCACCATCTACCTCTCTAAATCTAAATGTCTGTCTCTGTCATAGCCCCTCATTATACCTTCTCATCCTCTGCGCTCCCTCTCTCTCTCTCTCTCTCTCTCTCTCTCTCTCTCCAGAGAAGCCATTAGGTGCTGCTGTAAGGCTATCACTCTTTTGCTCTCTCCCTCTATTTCCACTTTTTTCTTTCTGCCATAGTCTCAGGGCAATAGGCTTCCCCTTCTCTTCCCTCCTTCCCTCTGCCATTTCTCCTCAGTCTGTCCATCTTGCTCTTCCCGTCTTTCTTCAGGCGCTCTTTTCTCTTGCTCCCTCCTTGCACCTTCATATCATTTGACTCTCTTTCCTCTTCGCCCTCCCTCCATCTTGATTTCTCCACCCCTCTAACTACAATGAGATAACATACTGTAGTGTTGCTGTGGGCTTTAATACACACATGCACACACACAAAGGTTAATAATATTATAGAAGATTAAGAAAACCAGCAAATATTCATATTTGAGAAACAGCACCCCAGTATTATTGGCATTTTTGCTTAAAACAAAAAACTTTTGTTATCAAAATTATACTTGCAATGATCAGTCAGTTGATCATTTAGTAAGCGGCGGCTAATTTAATCAATGGCTAATCTTTTAGATTATTTTTTTAAAGCAAAACTGCCCAGTATTTGCTGTCTGATGCCTTCAAATGTGAGAATGTGCTGCATTTTCTGGTCTTAAATGATCATTAATTTCATACTTTAGGATTTTTCTATTACTGCTGCTCTAAGAGATTTTAATGGACAATTTCCATTGTTTTCTCATGTTCTGTGGTTGTTTTCAGTCCTAATTCTGAAAGACCCATTGCACATCTTTCATTGTAAATGTGTACTTTTACTTCCCCCAGGGAAACGTTTTAAAGCTCCACGGTGCAGCCTCAACAAATAAAAAAAATGTATTCATCCCTGCATCTGTGAAAATTCTTAAACAACTTAAAGCCAAACAGTTATCTATTTTAATAAAAACTAATAATGAAACTGTATTTAGTATTATTGGTTTTAAATAGACACAGTCACCCATCTACGAGTAACAGTGGCTATCCTTGAGGAATCCTCATACATATTTATATTTATTTTATGTTTTTTTTTTTTTTAGTCCTCTCATTTTTTTATCCATTATTTTTCTTTTTAATGATGTAATTGTTCCTTTCTATGATGTGTGCAACTTGGTGCTACCACAAATTTCCCTATGGGGACAATAAAGTATATATTTATAACTATCTAATCCAAAACGTTACCACTTATTTTTCTGTTGCTGGATTAATAATACATTCATCAACTCATTGTTTTAGCACCAAGGTGGATTATTTTCTTTAAAAATGAGTTGCTGCCCAAAAACAAACAAATAAATAAATAAACTGCAAATACTGTGTGAACAAGATGAAGACAAGACACAGCCATTTAGCCAGAAACTTGTTTTTGTTTTGTAGGCATACTGTAAGCCTTCAGGAACATATCTGCTGTAGAATTCTGCTCGGTTTATTTGTTCTGGAGGAGGAATATAATGATGAATAAATCCAATTTTCTTATCCACTTAGTGTATTAGAAGGACACATTCACACATCAGTCTGAGCACATGCACAAATGTTATCTACAGAGCACAACCTCTGCTTACTTCCTTTTGTCTTACACATTTCACTCCTTTCTCTGTGCGGCACCTTCAGCTATCTCCATCGCCCCTGACTCTACCCATCTTTGTATGCCATTAATCTCTCTCCTCCTCCCTTACCTCCTCTGCCTTACCTCTGCCTCTCTATCGCAGGGG
>NW_018127909.1:751626-776072 GCF_001952655.1 Monopterus albus | reverse complement strand
ATCTAAGCCAGCATCTCCAATAATTCCACAGCAGCCTATTATCTACAATAGAGCCAAAATGGCCTTTGGTAATATGATGAAATCTGCCATAAAAAGTAGAAATAGGACTAAAAGCGTCAGAGTGTAGAAAAACCTCCATTCCTCAGCTGCTTTATCGCATTATTGCATTCTACTCATCTCTCCCTGCACCCCTCCCTCCCACACTCACTGCATTACTGTGTCTTCCTCTAATTTCTCTCTATTTCACAGGCTTGGTGAGACCCCTCCCTTCATCAATCACAGACTTTGCACCTATCCATTGCGTTCCTCATCTCTCACTTTCTCTGTCTCGTTAGCGCTCTCTTTACATCTGTGCAACTCTGTCGCAAGCTGTTATGGCTCAGGTTGTCCCCCAACCGGAAGGGCGGTGATTTGACTCCCATTCTCCCCAGTCCACATGTCAAAGTGTCCTTGGGCAAGACACTGAACCCCAAGTTGATCCCGATGGCCAGAGCAGGACCTTGCAGGGACAGCGCCGCCATCGGTGTGTGAGTGTGAATTCATGCCGCAGATGGCTGCCTGTTCTGTACCAGAGACAAATTCCATGTGTGCGTAACATACTCGTCATCCTCAAAAGCTGGAAATTCAAAACTCAATTCGACTAAATGTTGGTCTCAGACTTTTCCTAATGCAGGTAAAACGCTAATCCACCTCACACATGTGGGCAGGCAGACATGTATGTGACTGTGTTTGCACATAAACACAAGCAAGAAATGACCTTCCAATCAGTACTGCACCACAAATAGATGCAGGAGAAACTATTTGCAGCCATTGCTAACAGCTGCTGGTGGTGGTGTGGGGGTTTGAGAGAGTGCGTTTGTGTGTGAGAGAGAGTGTGCACTAGGCCAATCTCGCCCCTCCTCCACCATTTTGTCCCAAAGGAGGTGGAGAGGTGATGTATAGACCCTCTACTGATCGCAGGACTCAGCAGAACAGATGGACACAGAGAGAACGGTGTACAGTGGTGGACAGAACAAAATGGCTATGTGATTGTGTGTGTAAGTGTCCTAATGTAGGTAGTGTAGAACATGCCAAAAGCTAGCATTTTGTTTCAATCATCTCTAGAGCTGGCATCCTTGGTATGTATTTCTGTGGCTAAAGAGGTTCTCCATAGACTGCTGTTGAAAAATACTGATCAGCTTGTCAGGTCACACCTGTCACACTTGGCCTGCTTGACAAGACGGTGTGCCGGCTCTGTTAGTGTTTTCCTAAAGCACTGAAACAAACAGCGTAAGCTTTAAGGTAATACACTTTGATTACTAGTATCTTTTGCAAAGGATATTTCACATAAATGGCAGGCTTCTGGTCAGTTACACAATCCTTCTTGCTGAGGTTTCAAAGATCAATTACTATACCACCACTGGAAAGGGCAAATCACTTATGGACTTAATATTCCTTATCGACTGCAGGATTTTATTCCAGGCCGAGTGGACGATGAGGCTTCTCACAGGTGTAAAACTCCCTCATCTAAGACAGACCCATAGAAAACCTATTCAAACCCAGTATGAATTAAAAATATAAGTGGGCCTGATCTAAAAGCAACCCGAGGACAGCAAGAACTGGTCCGAGATAGACCAGAGGATATTCTCATCTGATATAAAGTGCTGTTGACCCAAAGTGAGTGGAAACAAAGCAACAAACAATAGAGACGCATGTAACACTGTGTCAACTGAAAAAACTGCTAAAACTGCTGTGGGTTATCTGATGATTGTGACACACTATGTGATCAGAGCTGATAGTGAAGCCACCATAATTCTACTGGTGACACATAGACCCAAGATCAGCAACACCAGAACAGGACCCAACCTGGACCTGATTACACTGAATATAAGGAAAAAGCGGGCCCATGTAGACTTCTAGAGAAAAGACTTCTGGAGAAGCACAAAATAAAACTCCACTGAAATGCATAATATCTATGTCGATGCTAATGGTAATGTCTCGACTTTGAATCACAGTTAACTAATAAAACAAACACCATCGATGATACAATAACACATTTATTTTTAAGCTGAATTTTGGGACATGACCTAACATTATCACCTTACAGAGTTGTTATTGAAAATGTTTAAGCAGAGAGGTAGGTGCCTACATACACGTCCCACAGAAACAGAGCAACACTAACATTTAGTTAGAGTTGTTTCTAGCTGCCTGATGAATTAAGTCACACACAATCACAGACGCAGAACTGCTCATAAAAAACATTCAGCTATTCATTTATGCTCACATTTTTATTTCTTTGAAAGTCCACCTGTGTCAATGATGGCAGACCTACAACGCTGTGGGTCTCTGCTTGTGAGGTGGATCAGCCAGACTAAATTGGAGGCTCCCCATACAAAACTCCCCATTAATTTTGTTGTGACCAGAGACCTTTCCTTCTGCCGCCTTATCATTTCTACAAAATAAGAGCAAACGAGGAGTGGTCAATAAGGGCAGGAGGAGAGAGCCAAGTGAGGGGTGGGTGGAGAAACGACTTGTGGAGGGATGGAAGGAAATCTGTTGATAAAAGCAAACTCACCCTGAGGAGATGAAGAGAAACAAGGAGAAATGAGAAGTGGGGAGGGGGATAAGGGAAATCGGTTTTGAAGGAGCGGACTGTTGGAGGAACTGGAGGGAGAAATAGATGTTTAAACAAACACTGGCTATAGGGACGCACAACAGTGGGCCAGTGAGAGAAGAGAACAGAGGAAGGGGAAGATGGGAGCAGAGTGGGAGGACTGCACAGAGTGAGAAAACAAGCTTGACCATGTGTTTAAGTCAACAACGGCAAGAGAAACCTCAATAGAGAAGAAGGTGTGGGTGGGAAAACACTCCACAGGGAGAGAGAAGACAGGTGTAGCAGGGAAACAAGTGCTGTGAAATGTAGAGGAGAATAAGAGATACGTACCAGGATATTCAGAGAGAGATGAAGAGAAGAAATCAAGAGAAAGCGAGACATTCACAGAGTGACAGAAGATGGAAGAGTACAGAAACTTCCTGCAGCTCAGCGACAGCGCTGACTGTTGACAGCAGAAAAACTGAGGGGAGGTGGGAGGAGAGGCATGAGGTGATGGGGGTGGTGGGAATTAAACGACAAGAAGAAAAACTAATTATTCTGTGATTCTGCTAATTAGCTCTGGCTTTACTGACAAGCTCTGCGAGGCAGCAGACGTTTACCAAAGGATTCACACTACCCTGATGGCCCGGGTGGGAGGGACTTGAGGAGAGAGGGGAAGATGGAGGGAAGGCGAGGTGGGAAGGAAGAGAGAATACAGGAGCAATGGAGGTAGGCAGGGGGAGGGAAGACAGATGAGCATAGATGGATGGAAGAAGAGAGGAGGAGGAGGTCTAAAGTTATGTGAAGGGAGAGACAGAGAGAGAAGAGCAAACCCCAGGGGACAAACTTGTGACGTCTGTTTACCCATGCACTGAGCAGCTTTTACATAAACTAACAATTAAAAAGCCTCATTTAGGTTCTTACCACTGGAGATAATGCACACACTGGCACGGCAATGAGGGGAAGTCATCTTTAAACACTGACTGTATTCTAATAACTGCTGCTTAGAAAAGACAGGAGCAGTGTGTGTGTGTGTGTGTGTGTGTGTGTGTGTGTGTGGAGAACAGGTTTCCCATGATTTTTAATATGATTACTCCACCAGGAATATGTCACTTTTTACTCATCATAAGTAAGGACTGATTTTAAAGACACAACCGGATATTAAAGGACATTTTGCATACATCTCTTCTGTCACTTCTATTGAGCTGTCCATGCTAGAATTACACACATGCCGTTCACAAAGATAATTATAGTAGATTTATCAGCTGGAATTCTTTCAACAGCTAGTTCTTGACTCCATGCAGAAATAGACAAAAGAAGCACTTCTCATTTTAGCTGCTGCCTGAAATGACAACTGTATTTCTTTGCAGTCTGATGGTGAAGAGGAAAGAGAACGTGATGGAGGCAGCTTGGTGTGCTAGCTGGTAGCCTACTCGTACGTCTGAAAATGCTGGAGCAGTAGTGTAGCAGTGTGTAGTTAAAACACAAACAACGCCTCTTCACTGTAGTATGGCAGACAGGCAACAAGTTACAACCTAAATTTCATCTAAACAAGCCATTTCTGATGACATATCATATGTGCAGCCAACTGTGAGATGTTTGACCAGAACAGTCTACAAAATGCAACATCGAAAAGAGGTACTACAAAAATATTCAATAGCTTCGCGCTTAGACACGTTTTTTTCCTAACTAAGTGTTGTGATATAACAAACAGGAGACCAGCGATGCGTTAAGTGATTTTGGTGACACTAGAGTGAATCATTCTGTAGTACCTCTCATCGGTGTTGCAGTTTGTTGACAGTCCCTGTGCCCTCATCTTGTTCATTGTTGTGGGTATGTCTGAATGAAACCCTACAATAAAAGTCTGAATGACAGACATATGTGTTTAACATGATGAATGATGAAGCAGCAGTTGTGCATCTCACGTCTGAAAAGGGCTGTACCTTATAAACACGTGTTGCAGTGTGATCTTAGCCAAGAATGGAGACTTAAGTGTCCAGTCAGCCCCCCAGATAATCGCAGATCATTACTACCGAATGTGACAGTCTCTGGCGAAGACACATTCTAAAAATCCTGGGTTTACAAGTAATTTTCCAGGGAAAGGGCTACGAAGATTCTGCCAAGACTTCCCCAAAAATATGGTGCTGCCCGTTGCAGATATACAACCCCAGTGCACATGTGGACTTGTGTGTGTTTGCTGACAGAAATATACTGTATTGTGTACATAAAGCTTTATATTAGAGTTTGTGAGAGATAGAGACAAATGTTAAAAAGCCTGTGTGTGTGTGTGTGTGTGTGTGTGTGTGTGCGTTTTAGCCTATGCTGAGGCTGAGAGCTCATTTGCAGTTCCTGCATTTTCCTCTGGCAGTGAGGTACGCCACATGCCAGGAACGTGGCAGTCGACAAAGCATTCATTTACAGATCACATACACACTGGCCATCCACAACAACACACACACACACACACACACACACACACACACAGATATAGACACGCTGAGGCTAATGGTTACTGGTAGATCCAAGCATGAGTGAAGGGGGCGAAATGAAAGAGAGGGGCTAAGTCGCTGAGTATGGAGGGATTTAGACCTCAAACAGTTTGAGGAAAAGGGTGGGGGGCAGGGGGAAAGAATGCAGAGAATGACTCAGTGAGCATGTAAGTGTTTAACTGTGCTGTACTGGTGTTAGTGAGTGATAGGGAAATCTACAGGGGCCAGCGCGTCAGTAACAGCTCTCCTCTGGATTTCATTCTTTTCTAGTTCTCTGAGCCCCAAGAGACGGAACACGCTGCAATCTCTTCTCTTCTGACTTCCTTCCATCCTACAGCACAAATGGATGCTTCTTTAAACATATATCCTGACTACTGACTTAGTGTCCTGATATGTTGCGGATTTCTTTGTGTGCATGTGAGAGTGTTTGTACGGGGAGACTAATGCTATGCCTCCAGATTCTACTGCAGAGGAATCAATCAAAACAACCCTTCCACCTTAGAAAACCAATTAATGGGGGTTAACAACACAAGTGGGTGGGTCGCTGAGCATTTGTGTGTATACGTTGTAAGCATGTGTATATGTAAAGTCTGTAAGTGCTTGCGTGAGCAACACAGAGGGATAACAAAACCATTCATTGCTACAGTGATAAAACATGAGTACCTATCCACTAACCCTCAGCAGTGACAATGTCTTTCAAATCTGGAGGTGTCCATTAGCGCTGACTAATGGCAGCTGAGGTGGGCTAATGCATCAGGACCTCTCAGAGATCAGAAAGGGCCATTTGTGCTGCGGCTGCTCAGATTGATTAGGGGTGGGCGAGAGCAGCATATTGTAGCGTTGTTAGCCTTGCTCATTGACCATATGGAGATCAATACTTAGAGTGGCCCGAGGACAGTCTCACACACACGCACACACGTGACATCCACATATATTGTACAAGTCAAGCGTGCAACCATTCCTCTATGGTCAAACACTGAGGGAGAGAAAAACACATACTCATGTCAACAAGCTGCCTGTGGTCTAAATAATGTTAATGACTGGGCCATTAGGAGCGAGGCATGAATCAGTGGTAATGACGACAGGAGAGGGGCTGTACTGATAAACTGTAACACATGGTTAAACGTGCACACATACACAACATAGCATGGAGCAAAACACAATTAGAACCAAATTTCTACAATGCCCAGAAGCTATATGCCTACAGTGTGCACGGGTCAATATTCTGCAAACATGCACGTGCCTCACACTCGCAAAGCTCAGTACTAGAACATAGTACCTGTCATCTCCAAATCAAATACGGACATGATCCGAGTCAGTAATACAGTATAAGTCCTGCAACCCAACACCATGCAACTTCAGTTAAACACAGAGGCGACAGACTCACTCAATCTAAAATTCATCCAGATTGGTTTTATGCAGGACAGTGTCGGGGAGAGGTGAACTACACGTGAGTTACATGTCACTTAGGTAGATTCAAGTAGTTAAGTGAGTACCCCTGCTCCTTCAAGCCACAGCTGGGCTCTCATTTCTGAGTAGAATCTTCATTAAAAGCGTATGTGCACCCTTAAGCCAAAAATGGCATACAGCAAAAAGATTCAGACATAAAACCATGCGTAAGCAGTGTTTCCCTTATAAATCCCAGATCACCTAGAATTGTGCACACGTGAATTAGCCTCATATCCCGCCCTGTACACGCCCATTTTTAACTATAAATAGTGAATCCAGAGCACCTCATGAATGCTGATATACATATTAATGAGCCTCACAGGCACCTGTTCTGTCGTTACCATGAAAAAAGAAACTACTCTACTTAGATGTTGAGATAGAGACACTTGTAGAGGAGGTGGAGGCCCAGAAAACGACAGTATTTGGTGGCCAGAGCAGCGAGATCACTAATAAAAAGGAGCAGTGCGAGTGGCATCAGGTTTCTGTTGCTGTCAACTGAGGGACAGAGCGGACAGTGGCAGAACTTAAAAAAGGTGTTGGCAGATCTAAAGGCGCACCACATCTTTCTACTCCTTTAACGACATGTATTTAATTTGTGGTGCCTAAGTATTTCAGGATGTTTTTACTTTGATGTGCTCATTTATATCAAATGTGAAAAATAAAGAATCTCATTAATTCAGTGAGTGGACAATGTGATGGTGAGACAGCACTGATTAAATATAAAGAACAAATTTTGATTGAAGATTTGAGCTGGATTTTACAAGAAGGTGTTTATGAAACAATTATCACTCACTACAAGTGCAAATAGCACTGCTGAATGCAATCTTCATGATAACATGGATCTAACATATGATACGGAGTGAAATTAAATGTGTGAGGCATCAATACTTAATAGTCATTCCTCTTACATTTAATTTCTATCCGACTTCAGTCCACCACCTCACCATCTGTGTTGCCAATTCCCTTCGTCTCCAGAATGTGCGTAGGCATGGGTCAGAATTTACTTACAGGTGTGCACATTCTCTTGTCAAGTTTGGTTTTTATAGATCGTAACCTTTGCATGGGAAGTGATGTACGCCACTTTCAGGTCCCGCTTTGTGCGTAGGCCCCATTTATAAATGAGACCCCTGGACTATAGTTTCTGGAAGGCGGGTGTCTGAATGATGGAAATACAAAACCATTCCTTGCACCTTCCCATGAATTGTAGCCTATTTATTTGTTTGGATCATATATGACCTTTGAACATGGAGGCACTTTTTGCAATAAACTCAACTGACAGGCATTTGTTGCGGGTATGTGACTTCTGTTTTATAATTTAATTTCAGATCACATGAACAGTACAGTGTCAATTTGATAATTTTTTACAAAGTAGTCTGAACTACTTTTTCCAAGTAGTTTTAATTAACCAAACTATATTTCTCCCTGGTGTTGCTTCTGCTAGTGTAAAGCCACTGGTAGCTTTCAAGGAAGCCACCACCAAAAAACTGATGCAGTGATGCCTGGCCTGAGGTTACCTCCTGTTTTGTGTTACTGTATGTATCGTCCCAATCAATCGAACCACTTGCAGTCAGCTCCCACTTGCTGATGTAAAGTGACACAAAGAGAACTGATTTTGCAGCTGTCCATGTATCCAAAATGACTTTCTGTTGCTGTCAGTCACTTGTGTTGTCAGTTTCAAAATGACAAGAAACCAAGAGGTGAAAGACTGTGTCATATGCGGCCACACACACAAAAACTGCAGATAAAAATAACAGGTTTTGATGTACTTACTGTTTGCCTACATTTACTTTAGACAAATACATTTCTAGCCATTACACATAGCCTAATTAGCTGCAGGCATTTGACCCAGGGCAGGACTCCGACACATGGCATAGATTGTTTAAGGGGTAGTTCAGCATTTTGGGAACAATGCTTACTTGCTTTCTCTCAAAGAATGAGATTAAAAGATCACATTACAATCAGTCAAAGCTCCTGAAGACTCGCTTTCAAATGTTATTTCTCTATAACATTAAATATACATAAATACAGTAAATACTCCACAGTCACAGTTAATGTGTAGTTAAAAACATTCTTAGGTATTATTTATTAAGCGTGTAATAGTTAAAAGCTTCTCAGCCACTTTAAACAGAGAACTGAAAACATGAATTCAGAAACGAAAACTAAGACAAAATGCATTTGGCCTAACTGACAAAACAACCTCTCCTCAAGGACCATACAGTAGATGTGTGCTGGAGCTTTGGATCATATCACATGGTGCTTAGAAAGTGTTGGAAGTGAAAACTCCAAACAACCACTGAATGAACCTCAAGGTGAGCAAAGAGACGGGAAGCAGAAGGAAACACCTGGCAACTCAAACTAAAGCAAAAAACACTTTCCAGAATGTTGGTTTGCAGTGGTGGAAAACATGCACTCAAGTATTAAGAAGGCACAGTCACGGGAACATAACTACACTGCAAGGTCAGTTCTCTGATCCAGAAGTTGGCATGCTGAAGGCAGGTGGAGCATGGCGGGAGCATTTAGGGCCTGTATTCCCAGGTGAGTCTCAAGAAACAATGCTGACAATTTCAGCCTCATCTGCAAGGAGGGAGACAAGGAGGAGCAATAGAGGAGGAGCAGAAGGGGAGGAGAAGGAAGAACGGAAACTAGGACTAAATTTAGCTTGATGCGACATTCCAGAGAAGAATAATACTGCTTCCTCCTGCTGCTGCTGCTGCTGCTGCTGCTGCTGGTGGGAGACAGATGCCAAAATGTATTAAACTGAGGACAACAGTACACTGGCGTCCCGGTAAGTGTGAATGCTTTTAGAGTCAGAGCATTCAGAGAAAACTCATGTGATTCTCTCCTTGTGCTCATATCCCTGTCCTGTGTTTAGTGAAGAGAGGAGGAATGTTCAAAGTGAGAGAGTAAAGATGCAGAGAGAGCAGAAGAAAGTTGAGAGGGAGGGGAGTAAAGAGAAAAACATACAAGGTAACAGGAATGAAAAATCCCCCCACATGCTCACAGGGGTGCAAGCACAAACATGAGAAATGAGTAAATGGCGTGGCTCCCAGTACTTTGTGCCTTTGTGTGTGTGTTTCAGACTCATGTATCACATGACCACACACAGAGCTCGAGGTGTGTGACCGACCAGGCAACTGTGTGGAGAGCAGTGTTTCACATGACCTCTAAATCTCTCACTGGTTTTTTTGTGAATAGGTTTGCATGCCCATATACAACACATATGTGTGTGTTTCAACCTTTTCAGAAAGACCAAGCATAAAAAAGCTATCACCAAATAATCAATTAAACAGATTCAAAAGACTTAACCAGTATCCACATTCTAAAAACCAAGCTCTTCTGCTTCTATTCCAGTTTCTCTACCTGGAGTGGTCAAAGGAAGTCATAAGAAGCATTTTTCGAACCACAAGTAGTCATGTCCAACAGCCAGTCATGGAGGACCTTTTGTCTGACTGTGTCTCAAACAGTGGCTGCCGGACTGACGAGGTCACGTTCTTTTGCACAGAGAGAGTGGGACAAAGAAACAGCAAAACCTACTGGATTGGCAAATTTACTCATTACTCAGCTAACATCAGCTTCAGAGTGGAGACTGTAGTTTGTCACAACCGAGCATCCGTAGTTTACATCATCGCTTTAGAAAACATAACAGGAGTGATTTATGGTGTGAGTCTGTTTTGAGTCTCACTATACCTTCATGTAGGCTGAAAAGAAATTAAGCAGAGCAGCTTTAAAGGATCACCAAAAAGATTCATCATCTGGGGCTATATTTTTCATTTCTTTACCCAACCTTTCTATCAGTTATAATACCAGTGTACTCGGAGAATGATAGTCATGAACACAACAAAGCTGTTACAGATGATTCCAATTAGCTATGAAACACAAGTGATCAAACCGATTATCGTGTTTTAGCCAGATTATATCTAAACCACTTTCTTTGGTAAAACTGAATGTGAGCACTAACAGGAACAGTTTGATGTTTTTGGAAATACGGTGGTTTGTTATATACCAGAAAGAACATTGATACCACTTCAATACCATTTTCATATGAATATGAAGCTATGACCAGGAGTTGGTTAGCTTAGCTTATCATAAAGATTGGAAACAGGCATAAACTTCTAGCTGGGATCTCTCCAAAGATTAAAATCACATTTATCAATGCATCTAAAACTGAGAAATTAAATTATATCTGGCTTGTTTAATCTGCACACAAACAGAAAAAAGGGCGTTATGACTGCACTTGTTCGTTCCATTTCTGCTGCATTATACCTTGGACAAAGCCAAACTAGCTATTCCCCCTGTTTCCAGGCTTTATGCTAAGCTAAGCTAATTATTTCCTGGCCCCAGCTACATACATAAGACAGAGACATGAGATTGGCAACAACTGTCTCATCTAACTCCCAGGAGGAAAACATAAGCATATTCCTCAAAGTGTTGAAGTATTCATTTAAAACCTGTATGAATATCAGACTTCTTTTTTGGCAGTGTTGCTGCATCTACATTAACTTGGTCAGTACAATTATTTACAGATGGAAAAAACTACAATTGTCCTTTCGGTAATTTCTCTATGACAACACCTTACATGAACTACAGCGGGGCAGCAAAAGGCACAGCAGCCTACTGTAGTGTTAACTCAACCACTGAGTGCAAGTGTGTGAGAAAGTAAAGAGAGGATAGACCGAGTGACAAAAAAGAGATGGAGAGAACAAGCCAGAGGAAGAGGAGGGCAAGTTAGTGCAATTTCATCAGGAACTGTTTGTGCTGTCCCAGACTGGGGTGACATAATAATGGCAGGCCTGACCCGCCGATCAGCAACTCTAGAACATCACGATCGAACTGCAGCTCAATTAAAGCCATTTCTCAGTCCATTTGGGGAGTGTTATTTTTAGTGACTCTTAAATGGCACAGCTAGAGAGATGACTGAAGGTTCAGGGAAGGCATGACAGGAGAATGTCTGTGAGTGGGTGTATTAGTGACCTCTTGTTATATGTACACAAACATCTCCGCCTCTACTATCTCCCCATCTCCCTCGCTATCTGTCAGGGATAGAGCAAAGGTAGGGCCCGCCCACAGTGAGGTCAAAGAGAGATTTACTTCCTTATCAATTGGAGCAGACAGCTGCCTGTCAGAAGACAGCAAGACAGAAAGATGGAGAGATGAAAGATGGTAACATGGACGAGATGGAGGGCTGTATGGGCAAGGTCACATTCCTTTGGAGGTTTTACAGCAGCGTGACGTCCAAGGTGACTATCTGACACAGACACACACATCGAGGTCTCTAGTCCAGAGTGAAAGACAGGCAGAGGAAGGGAGGGAGAATGTGATAGATGGACAGCAAGACAGATTTTGTCTTTGCCATGGCATCGATGGAGAGAATAGAAAGCTCAGCTCAGAAAGCTGTGTGCGTGTGTGCTGCTACAGCCCTCCTCTGCCAGATTACAGAGTGACGTAGTGTTATTATTTCTCTGATAGGAGCTCTGCCACAGGAGGAGGAAGAAGAGGAGGAGGAGGGAGGAGATGGAGGGAGAGGACAGAAAGGGGGAGGGGTGATGTCTCATTGCTGGAAAAATAGTCTGATAGCCAAGAAAAAGGCAGGGAGGGGAGGGAGGGTAAAGGAAAGGTGAGGTGGAGAGAGTAGAGATAGAGACATAGTGCCACACAAAAGAACACAACAGACACAAAGAAAGAGAGTGAGGCAGAGGAAAAGAAGGCAGAGAAAAGATGGATCCGGAGAAAGCGAAAGATGAGGGAAAAGAGGCAGGCAGCTTGAAACGAGAGTGTTTTGTGTGCAAGATCAGAGTGCAAAAGCAAAGTTAAACAACAAGCAGAACAAAACCAGAAGTGACAGAGAGATAAAAAGACAACAAAAGAAAGAAAGAAAGCAAAATGAGTGACAAGACAGGGTAAGGTGCCCCGAGCCACTGGTGGGTCATACAAAGTGTGTGTTCTGTTCGTACATCCACATGGCAGCAGCAAGCAACATTTACAAAGAGGCAGCTGTTCCATTAGCTACTGCCATTGTGTCTAATTACATCCTGGTCTCCTCAGACACACACCACATATGTGCACATAGACACACAGTCACCGCTTCTCCAGCCAACCAAGAAATCCCCACCATGCACGCTAACAAGTAAAGAAACTTGGAGCAACAGAGCCGCAGCATGTGTGTGTATGTTAATCACAGTGTCACGCACATTCCCTTTACAACCCCACCCCCTTTAAGACAAGAATACGAGACAGAGAAATGACACTTAAGATCCACGAGTGTCTGTGCGTGGTTGTGTGTGTGTTAGCCCTCATTTTTCTCTTGCTCTCTCTTTCCGTTTCTCTTACACGCACACACACCTCCCCCAGCCTTTGAGGAGAGGAGGATCTGAGGCTTTGTGAAATACCAAACATACCAGAGAAGCCACACGAGAGAGAAAAAGGCAGCTTTTGAGGAGCCTCAAAAGACACATACACACACACACACACACACACACACGCTCGGTGGGACACAGGGGCTCGCAGTTGTTGCAGGAATAAGGCTTTTCACACACACAAACACACACACTAAGCTAACATGATGTAAAAGTATACAGAAAAACACAGTCACACAAACTGCACACAAATATACAAATACACACGCATGCACTTCCTCCCTAATCAGCTCAGTGTTGTAGCATTTGGATAAGTGCTCCTAAGACTCCCCGACAATGGGGAGACAGGAGAGCTTACGTTGTATTAAACCAGACAAACCGTACACAGGCATCCTTCAAGCTAAGCGCTGCTGCTAACCTGCTGTCGGAAGAGTACACCAGCCCAGAAACAAACAACACTCCAACAAAACACAGGCTTAGCTTTACATAAAAGGCTGTGGTTTTAAATCCTCAGCTATCATTCCTAACCTTACCCAAGAACACGCTCTCTGCTAACCAGCTAGCCTGCTAACCTACAGCAAGTCAGGGCTCAGCAGTACAGTTTTACTATTTAGAAAGTCACGATGTATGCACACAGGCCACAGTTCACCACTGCTGTACAGTAACTCACAATGGCTGGCTAAGCATTGTGCTGGGAGCAATCATATCGAGAGCAGTGGACTGAAAAGCAACTTTGATCTGCAATCTTTATTTATTTATTTGCAATTTTCAGCACCAACGTCCATAAAAGGGCATGAGACTGCAGGGTTGTGTTAACACAGAGGAGTCTCACACAGTGAAAAAAGAGGAGCTGAAAAAGTCAGGAATGCTACGACAAACATGTAAAGACAGTGGAGAACTGGACTCCAAACCAAGGAAAAACCTGGGCTGTTATGGAATGGAGAACAGAAAAAAACCGTCTAGTCTATTTAGTAGCATCAGCAGTGGATATAACACAAAAACGATGCACAGGATGCTCTTACTCGTTCAGTGAACACTGTATGAGGAGAAGGGCGCACAACTGATGAAGCCAAACATGATTTAATCTCAAATGGCAAAAAAAAAACAGACGCAGACCAGTGGATGAGGACCAGTCTGCCCAGAGTTATCTGAGCTGGCCCAGCACATCGAGGCCGTATACACACTCTCAGGTGTGTCTTCAACTGAGCGTCTCTCCAGGTCCCTTCACCTGCCCCATGTCTGACCTCAGATGGGCAACCAAACTCTTAGACAACACTGGCCACAATATCTGAGATGTTTAAAGAAATTGATAAAAATAAAGATAATAATACACATAAACCTGTCTGGTTTTAAGTGATTTGTTTCTTCATTTTAAACTATGATCACACTGTAAAAGGTACATAAATTTAAAGTTTTATTTATATATAAGCAATTATTTGCTTAGTGTATTTTTTTTACTATAGAGTTTATTAACTTTAAATTTGCTGTGTAAAATAAAATTATAACAAATATTAATAATTATAACTGGCATTTAAATCTACTGTAGATAACTGTAGACCTGAAGCAAATAAATGACCAGTTATTGACACAAACATGTCAGTACTCAGATGTGTTTAAGTGTTCTTACCTAAGAACAAATCCCAGATAAGAAAACACTGACGAATGCCAGAATCTTGGTGAAAACTGCGCAAGTAGGTTTTAAAAGAGAGGGAAGATGAAGCAGGCAGGTCACCTCATTTAGCTTATCATCAGCAAAAACAAGCATCGCTCTCTCTCCCTCACACACACACACACACACACAGACAGACCATAGGTTTCTTCCATCTCACACTTAGGAGGGGAATGGGGAGGAGTTCGCCTTATGAGTGACTGCATTGCTGTTGCTCTGAGGGCACACTGTCCATTACAGCTCATTAGTTTCTTAAATCGCTATTCATTTTGAATGAGGCGCCCTGCGGTCCAATCCCACCGCGAGGGGGAAATGGAAGGCCGAGAGAGAGAGAGAGATCGGTCATGTCACGGATAAAGAGGCTCTGATACTACAGCACGTCGACATCCACCAGCAAATGTAACACCTGAGGAGATGCACACAACCCCCACCACTGGCAGGTATGAGCTTAGTGAAAGAGTCACATACTCGAACACATGCCTATTACACACAGTCTTCACCCCCATTTCCATCCCCCGCCTTGATTTATGAGCTCCAACCAGGAGATTGCTTTCCACAAGAGAGGGAGAAACATTTACCAGCCTGCCTTTTGAGAGACACACACACAATGTCATAAACCCATGCCTGCGTCTGTGTGAAGGTGAAATGAAGTAGGAAAACAAATAGATGTGCTATTGGCAAACCACTGGTCCAGTGAGCAGTGACTCTGGAATAACTGTCAGAGGCACTCGCACTCGAATGATTTATTATTTTCCATCTACATCCAGCAATCAGCGGGACAATAAGGATTCAGAGGTGTGCAGGCTGTTCCTGGCCTAAAGACGTCATATGGTCCACCAAAGGCAGACCTTTTCATTTGGTTGCCATTTTGAAATCTTCTTTGTCTTGCCGCCCTTGGTGTTTAGTTCTCCACCTTTATGGGCTGTGACCAATCACTGACACTTACCTACTTTGGAATAAGAACTAAAGTTCCCTAACTCTTTAGTTTACAGATCCTGTGAAAAACGAGCCGATGCTCCTGGTGTGTTGATTAATAGCCACAGCGGAACAGCTCAACCTCAAGGGCTGGGCTAGGATACATGGATAGGGTTCCTCTTTAGTTTTACAATATATTGTGGTTAGTGATCCATGACGTTAAATGACGCGAGACGACATTTGGTCTACATTTCTATTTACAGAGAGTGTGTGTGAGAGTGTGCTGACACCTGGTCAGCAGTTGCTGATTTCTATTTCAGAGTCTTTAAGGATGACACTGTGATACATAGATGTGGGGCTGTGTGTGTATGTGTTTCTGTGATGATAGTGCACAAACTGGGCCAAAAGAAGCCCAAGTGTCCTTGTGTGCAACACAAAATAGCGGTCAGCCAAGTGCCCAAGTGTCAAATGTTTACTGAAGACTGATGGTAGCTCATTTGTGTTTCTGTCTGTGTGTGTGTGTGTGTTGTCATTCTCAAAACAGAAACATTTAACTTCCAGTGTCCAGAAATAGACTTCTAAATTATGCTGTCAGCATGGTCTGTAGTCTATTACTGGCTTCTGCTGAGCACAACCAGGCTGCAGTGTTGTGGATTAGGCTACACTCACTGAGAACTTTATTAGGTGCACAACTGAATGCAAATCCAATAGAACATTCCAGACTGATGTTAAGTAGTGATGTTGTATTGGATTGCATTACATGTGTGCCTAATAAAGTGTTTGGCAAGTGTAAATAACTGTACACGTACAGTCAGTGTGCAGGGATAGACACACTTGCTACTGCCAACTACAGGAGGAGCAGAACTGATGATGGTAAATGATGGTTGGTTAGCTGCTGAAGTGGACTACAGGAAATTAAAATGTCCTCCTACATTTCCCATCAGGCAGGCAATACATTCATCTTGGCAGAAGTATCTTAAGACAGCTCAGTAAATCCCCACACCTGCAGTTTGCCCTGAGTAGGCACCGCCTTCCCCCGGCCTGCTCAGCAGCCCTCCCATCATATTCACCAGGACAGTGTATGGTGTGTTCACAACTGCTGTTTTGATACCTGAGCAGGTATCCACTACATCAACACATCCTGCATCACATTACCACTATACTGCACAGTCAAACACCAGGAAATGTCACAAATAATTAGAGATAAACCTACACTGTGCATTACCCTCCTGCTCTCCTGTTTAGCTCAGGTGTATCATTTATAACAGTATGTGTGTCCCATCTTCTGTCCAAGGTCCAAGGGCCCACCCCCAGGGATGTGGGGAGCTGTCCAGTGTGCTGACAGAGGGATTCCCACTGCTAATGATGGCAGAATACAACCTCTAGAGCTGAGGGAATTTGTCATTACACATGGTGATATTATTTTAGGAACCCTGGCAGTAAATTCTGCTTCCGTTTCTATAATGTGATTTTTCTGGGCACCACTGTGGCCCTTCTTTATTCCTCTTGGTTGTATTGAACTTGTATTAACTTGACCAAAAGACAGTGACACAAATATCTCGCTAGAGTTGTCAATATTTTCTCATAAAATACACTCATTGTGCGCACCTTATCTACACCAATCAGCCATAACATTACGACCACTGACAGGTGAAGTGAATACCATTGATTACCTCGTTACAGTGGCACCTGTCAGTGTGTGGGGTTTATTAGGCAGCAAGTGAACAGTCAGTCCTCAAAGTTGATGTGTTGGAAGCAGGAAAAATGGGCAAGCAGAAGGACCAGTATGGCTTTAACAAGGGTCAAACTGATGACTTGGGTCAGAGCATCTCTCAGACTTCAGGTCGTGTTGCGGAGCAGCTCTAGTGGTGATATCACACCTAGACTGGGGAGGCTGGTGAACTGGTCTAAAACATCATCTCTAACTGGTCCCCACGACCACAGATTTCACTCCTTTTACTGTTTTTCACTGAATGGCTGATACATGTGTGTACGAGTACCAACCAAGTGCCGCACTGACTCCTGTGTACAGTGTTAGGCAGGTGGTCATAATGTTATAGCTGATGGGTGTATATTTCACACTGGGCAGCTGGACTTGTCCTCTCTTGTATTCACCAATACAGATTAAAAGAAGTATGTGAGATGATTTAGGTTTAACACCATGCTCCGTGCTGCCTCCCAAAAAATTTTTTAACTATGTCTGTCAATTACCAAATCTGATGTTCAGTGAAAGGTGTTAATAGTCCACTGTCTTGTTCTCACATGAAGGTGTACAGCCTCGGGGCAGAAGAAACCCGTCTGTGTAAAAACAGGGCCACACTCACACACAAACATGTACAGGCACTGTTTACTATACACATGCGCACACACACACATAGATCCCAGGGAGAGAATATGCACACACACACAGCTTATATACACACACACACACACAGGTTTGCTGTTGATGGTGCAGGTAGAGCTGTGCTTTCCCAAGCAGTTTGAACTTTTTGTGAGACTGGCAAACATCCCTGTGTGTAGGGTAAGCAGATTTTCTGCCTTCTTGTGCAAAAAATACAATAAGGGAGAGTGGGATGGAGGGGAACAGGGAGGAGGAGGAAGAAAAGGAGGGCAAAGGGAGAAAGAGGGAGAAAGAGGGAGAAGGAGAACGACACTGTGTTTTAGTGCTTGCCTTTAACGAAATGATGGTAGAGAAGGTCAGAAATATGTGATAAGGGTGTAAGTGAACAAGGAACTTAACTGCACAGTTCCGATACTTCAGAGAAAGACTGCCTGAAATATTTCTGCAAAGAAGGTACAAGTATTCAAAAGAAGACAACAGTAAATGTGACAAGTGAAAATGTTCTGCAGATTCACATCTGTATGTCTAAAATATATCTTGACACACAATGAAACCTTTATGAAGTCACTGAGTTTGCATATCTAAAAAAAAAAAAAAGAAAAAAACCCTCAAGACAAACGCTTTAATGTCCAAACAAACAACTGCGAAAATGCACAAAATGTGATAATCTACAGAACAGGTTTTAATGAATCACAAATGAGCATCACATTCAGGCTGCAGTAAATGACAGGAGAGAAAATGGCATGTCATTAAGGCCATCTAACGGCTTCTAAACTTTCAAAACAAATCAAATTTACCTGTAGCTTAAGTGGTGAAAGTGCTCACTACAAATATGTGTATTTCCCTGTCTACTGATGAGATCCTGACCTCAGTGAAGCTGCCAGTCCTGTTCAGTGCTGTATTTCAGGCATGATGCAGTTACTCTGTGGAACATATCTGCTTTTTATTTAGACATATACTGTTTCACGGGTCACTAAAACCAAATGTAGAGAAATTACTGTTCACAAATGTCACACCTTTGGTGGAGGGTTGACTGTGTGGAAATGTTCACTGATGCATATGAAACAAACCAGGGCATCGGAGGAACTAAAGAGGAGCTGCTGAGAAATACAGAGCCATTCAGTCATTATCCTACCACTCCAGCACCGAATAGCTGTAGCAGACAATTACATGAAATAGAGTAGCTACAGCCAGACATGCCACAAACGTGAAACAAGCAAATATGGGGAGATACAAGCCTGTTAATGATACAAGCCTGGAAAAACTGGCAGAGGGAGCTAAAACAAACACACACACACACACGTTTACACAATTTGCATGTGTACACTCCACTAGTATGGATAAAGTTGTCTGAAAGCTTCTTTCACTAGGGTCTAGGAATGTACTGTACAACCAAACAGTCTCACAGTATACATGTTGAACACAATGTCAACAACAACTGCCACCACCACTACAATAACCTGTTGTTTTACATACAGTATCAGCTTTACATAAAATTCTAACTACTACCTATGCATTAACACAGAATTCTGCTTAATCCCTTCCTTGTTTTTGTCTGGATTTGAGAGCACAGAGTGTGTTCAGCTAAGCAGAGACAGTGTCAAAACAGTGGTCTTGAACGCCACGCTGTTTTCCCAACAGCCCCCTCCATTTTCCATCTTTCAAGCTTTCATCTTTCTCCCTCTCTTTCTGTGTCTTATCATGGTAGATGAGACAACAGGACCCCCGAGAGGTGTCCTGTGCTATGCCTGACAAACTGTCTATGCACTGCAGCTCTCACGCTGGCTGATAGATGGAGCCGGTACAGTCACACACATACACACACACAGACAGGTACAGCACATATGCAAATGTGTTTGCTGACCATGACAACAATAAAAACACCGGAGAATGTCAACAC
This sequence comes from Monopterus albus, assembly GCF_001952655.1. Lineage (NCBI taxonomy): Eukaryota > Metazoa > Chordata > Actinopteri > Synbranchiformes > Synbranchidae > Monopterus > Monopterus albus. The sequence goes on along the minus strand of NW_018127909.1, from coordinate 756,384 downwards.
ACTGGCCTGGTCACACATGCTAAAGTGGCCCTGATGATCAATTACTATGAAGGAAGGAACTAATTATTAATCACTGGTAATAATCAATGAATCAGTGGATAAAATGACCTAGTTTTGCATTGTGTAGAAAAGCACACTAATTCATCTGCTCCTGTTGTTTGTGTGTCTTAACTGGAGCGGACATCATCTTGATATTTGCAGACAGCTAGCTAGTGTTAGCTACTCTACCCTGCAGGTAGGAGCCGAATAAACAAAGCAGAATCTCCACACAGTTCAGTCGCCTGCAGTTGCTTTGATTCCTCACTACCAAACATTAACTGAGAGCATCTTTCAGTCTGTTGCGCTCGCAGATGTAACCAAGAAATTCACTACAAAAGTCAGGGACAGCTGGAGCCACAACAGTGCCATAAACTGCATCAAAACACACATTACAAAACAATCACGACTCACGACAGCTAAGATCACCACTTATCATCTGCAGTACTTTTTTTTTATTTGAGTAAAAGTAACCTTTTGAGCAAATTATAGTAACTTGATTTTGAAGATGGACATCTTTTATGCACTGTGCAAAAGAAGATACTGATTTATCACCCCGCGCTAGGAGATAGATATGTTATCTCCATCTTCTCACTCGTAGCCAGTGAAATGTCAGATGTTGACTATAAATGACTCTGTAAACTGTTGACTGTTGTCTAGTAATGTTAAACCTGCTGTGTTAGCTGGTCAAAGATATTTTTCAAAAAAAAAAAAAAAAAAAAGATTTACCAAAAACAACATTATTCTGTCCCTTCTAGCAGTAGCTCCAAATGCTAATGGCTGCTAATTAAGTAGCCAGGTAGTAGTTTACCTGAAATATCCCAATTAAACATTTAGCTATATCACTAATAATATTAGCTTATTGCCTTAACAGCTCTTAGGACCTCCAGAGGAGTCAGGGCAGACCAACAACTTGCCGTTAGTCTGTAATGCTAATATTCCCTCAGCGCTGTCAGAGGTGAGCCTGCAAACAGTGTCAGAAGATGTCATAATGTGGCTTGCAGCTAAAATATTTCTATAGTATATTTACTGTATCTGAAAGCTGCAGTCAACTTTGTATCAAGCTGCAGATGATAAACATCTTTATTTTACCTTTAAATATTTTTTCTACCCTGCAGCACATCTGACCAGTTATTATTGAAAGTTTGGTTGATTGGCGTTTTATTTAATTAAGTATTTAAGTGGGAAGAAAAACTTAGCTAAGACAGTGTGTCCAGGGCTCTTTGTTCTCTGGAACTGTTGATATTCTGTCAACTCTAGCCTCTCCAGTTCATCCATGTTGGCTGCGGCCACTTTGAGGAGCTGGATATGGATTGAATGTCTACTGCATTAAATCCATGAGTGGCATAGAGCAGCCAAAAAAAAAAAACAAACAATAAAACCCACACGCATTTATTTATGCACAAATGCTGCAGAACATAATTTTAACCAACTATGCATGGTTTTATTGCCAGAGGCATCTGAAATGATTGTGCATCTTGTAGCAAACACTCTAGTATATAAAACTGACTTATGTGAGCAGAGCTGTATCCTGTAAACCCAAATAATTAATCAAATTATACAAACTGTGTATGACTGTGCTTTTGTGTATGCTCTGTGTGTGTGTGTGTCAGAGAGGGAGTCACAGTGTCAGTGGAAGAGGAGAGAGCGAGGGAGGGAGTGAGGGAATAAAGACGGGGAAAAGGAAAGAAATGGAGAGCGGGAGCTTTACGCAACCATCAATCACCTTCTTGGGGTTCAAGTTTATTTGGCTTCATTTTTCTTTGAAATACACAACACGCAGGAGAGGGAGAGGAGCCGGGGGGTGGAGAGAGAGGGAGAAATCACCAACGGGGGAAAAGACAGGGAGGAGGAGAACAATATGCAGTGGGGGAAACTACCTGGGAGTGGGAGGATGAGGAGGGAGTGGGAGAGGGTGAAGTGCAGGGGAAGAGGGAGAGGATTCATGCAGGGAGGGCATGGCAAAGAGCCTCTGTATCTACAAGTATTCAAATATGTGCAGAAATGGTGCACAGACATTCACGTGTGCATCAGCACACAATGTGCAATAGGACGCACAACTTTACAAAACCAGATTATACAAGTAACATGAATGCACACAGGAAACAGATACTCATTCCTGTAAAACAAATCTCTAGAAAGAGAGAGAAACAGGAGAGCTAAGCCTAGTGCACATATCCAACTATGTGTCTGTGTCCGCAGCCTGTCTCAGAGCTCTAATGAGAGGCCAGTGCTCTCTCTGCCTCCATCTCCTCCATCACCACTCCATCCCTCCTGCTCTCTGCTGGTGCTGCTGTTGTTCTTCACAGCGATTTGGACACCTGTATGTAGGTTACTCTTACTTCCCCTGTCTCCATGTTTCTCTGTTCCCTCTCTCTGCTGTGAGAATCATGTGATCTTTCTCATGTTGCGATCAGCTTCCATCTCCGTCTGCACATCCTGTCTCAGTCCTGTAAAAGCATACAGCCATGAGCCTGTCTTCCCCATGTTCTCATCCACTTCTCTTTTTCCAGTGCATTCCTCTGCTCCATGCCACACTGCCCTATAAACATATGACTCACAACTCCTCCCTGCCATTCAGCCCCTTCATTCTTCTGTTTGACCATCTCTCATCTCAGTCTCAAACCTAATTCAACTGCACTTTTTACCCTGGTCTCTGTGTATCACACTGTTACATTATATCATTTTCAGCAGTTCTGCTTGTTCTATATGCTGCATAGAGCAGTGGAACACTAGAAAAACATCTATACTAGGACTGTTAATGGCACTACTGCGTATATTTCAGGAATGTTAGCAAATAGCTCCCCAGCTAGCCCCTTTGTCACCAAACCTCATGCTCTGCCTGTTTTTCGATGACACACAGGGAATCTCACAGTGCCACGTTCTATTGAAAAAAGTTTTATTTCTTTAATCTTGCAAATTGGCTATTTTCAAGTCACATATAAAGTCTGGGGTACGCTGCATTACAGTGTGTGACTGTCACTGTACTCATAATGTTAGATCACTTGTATGGATAGAAAAAAACAGTAATAATGTTATGATGTTTTAAAAGAAAAAGCAGAAACCACAAGCAGATAAAATTGAAATATTTTACCAAATTTTGGTCCAAAAGTTCAAATTTGGGTAAATTCCTGATCTATAACCTATTCGTATAGATTATGTTGTTTCTTCCCCCATGCGCACAACCTGAGCTAAAACACACAACAGTGCTGATTAGGGTTGGGCAAATGGCTGACAGACATCACAATGGTGAGCCAGCATCCTAACCCAATGGCTGGATTTGAAAAGTACGGTGAGTGTGCCACTACATACATTTTTTTTTCTAACTCACTACATAGTTATGCATAATTAAGGGTGTAGTTGCTGTGAGTGATAGGTGGGAGGGTCATAGGTGGCTGGCCACTAGCTGTCTAGCGAGCTCCACTCACGTGCCGCCCCTTTGCCCATTTTTGGATTAGGCCTAGCAGGTGGAGTGAAGGGCTACCAATATGGCAACAGCCAGACTTGAGCAGAAAACCAATGGGTGACGTCATGGCGGGTTTGTCCAGTTTTTATATACAGTCAGTGGTCAGAACATGGCAAACTTGATTCTGTTTGGAGTATACAGACATAGCTCTCTCTCTCTCTCTCTCTCTCTCTCTCTTTTCTTTCTGCCACTCTCCTTTCTTGCTTTCCTCAGTATTAGGTACAAGACTGTTGGATTAGGCTCCTTTAAGAGCGGATTAGCTGTGTCAGAGCTGTTTGAGGTAAATTGCTCCAAGGAGTCGATCTACCCAGTACACCACCACTGGCACCACCTCCTTTCTGTGAGACAGAGTCAAAATTCTCAACCTAATCCTCAAAGAGCCCTACCCCCCCACCCCTCCTCTCCTTTCTGTTTTGGGTGTTCCTCCTCCACTCTCTCCCTCCTTTTAGACCACACAGAGGAGTGATGAGAGGTGGAAGACGGACGTGATGGACATGTGGGATGGGTAGGGTGGGGTAAGGTAAGGTAGGGTATGGAGAGGCAGGGCCGGCATGCCAATGCAAAGAATCCAAAAGACACAAGTGGGTGAACCGTATGACTTTACAGAATTGCTGTGTTTGTGGTGTGTGTGTATACCTGCTGGAGCATGTCACTAAACAGTGGTGAGCAGTGTTAATGGTAAGAGCAATGTGTGTGTGTATGTGTGTTAGCATCTGACTGAGCAGATGGGGAGGATGAGGTGCATTTTGGGGACAAGGGCGGGGTCACATCTGCGTCGTCCCTCGCGTTTGTCTTTGTGTGTGTCACTTGGCATAGTGGCCACATTTAGCGCCATCAACACAAACAAGGTGATTAGCAACTTGGGACAAACACATTATTACTCTAAATTAATGGACTGACCTCATAGTCTTTCCAAATGTTTTCCCTCCCATCTCTCTGTCAACAATTCCCCAAAACTGCATTCTGTTTATTCTAGGCTTAAATCCAATTTGTACAACACTGATAGTGTGCTGTTAATGCAATCTGCAGCTGAGCCTTCTGCCATATTTATCACTAAACTATACACAAGTACAACCTGCTTATAGCCTGAAACATTTGGACAGAGACAGGCTGTCGCGTGTATGCACACACACACACACACAAGCTACCCCTGTCTACCATCATCTTGGAGCTGCCATTGATTTGGGCTGCAAGGTGCTGTGGGCAATGGTTGCCATGGAAACCAGCAGCCAAGCAAGGCAGACAAAGTTTGAGCT
>NW_018127909.1:750760-751581 GCF_001952655.1 Monopterus albus | reverse complement strand
ACTGTTTTTAAGAGGTAGAGCTACCAAGCATGCATGTGTGTGTTTGTGTGTATGCACGGGGTGCTGGCGGGGTGACAGCAGTCTGTTCAGTATGCAGCCTTCTGACTGCGTCTCCCTTCCTCCCTCCCTTTGGCCCACATACACAGCATAAGAATGATCCCCCCCCCCACCCAAACACAAAAACACACACACAAACTTGGCCGTGACTGCTCTTCTACATATGCACTTATTTACAGTCACACACAGACTCCATCGTCCCTGCAGACACACTGTGTCATGACTGCTTTCTGACACAGTGAGGCCTGCAGGTCAGTACAGTGTTGCAGATGAGGCTAATATTAAAGAGGGCTTGATTACAGACACACACACACACACGGGAAATAAGCACCCCTTCCATTCAGTGACATTCCTCTGAAAAAGCAGCCTGTTGGTGGAGGTGAGTATTGATATTTCCTCTCCCACCCTGTATTCACACCCCCAGGGCGTGTCGAATGGGTGGAGATGGTCTTGCTCAGTGGTGTGCATTCTCTGGTGCTGTCAGAGTGAACCAAACGGCTTTGCTGGTGTGGGTGTGTGTAATGTTTGGGGGGGGCTAGGATTTTTCCTCCTTCCTGCTGCCAATGCTGCTCAGACACACACACAGAGATACATAAACCCCCACATGCCTGCTATTATCACACTGCATTTGCATTATAAACTCTCTTATCACGCATACTTACTGTCTATTATACACACAGATGCACACTACACCCAAGCAGTCTTATATCACACTTATATACTGTATATACTCTATTGTATCACACACGTGCACAATACTGTAA
>NW_018127909.1:734935-750718 GCF_001952655.1 Monopterus albus | reverse complement strand
GCACACACATTATTGATCAAGAGCAGTGAAGTGGAGCTCGGCACTAACGCACTAACAGCTCCCTCTAAGCACAGGAGAGGCAGAGTGGTTAAGGAGCCAGGGAGGAGGTACAGTGAGGGAGGGAGGAGGAGGAAGAGAGGAGCAGAGGGGAAGAGGAATAGAAAATGACATGAGAGGACAAAAAGGAGAGGTGATGAGATGAGAGAGGAAGCAAAGGGAACAAATGTGAGGGAAAATGGACAGCTTGGGCACAAAGTGAGCTGTATGTCTTGTGTTTTTCTAAGAGGAAGCATCTCAGAAGAGAGAGAGCAAACACACACAGTCTCCACCCTGTCCCCTCCACTTTCCTGCTCCACCCGAACACCCATTCACAACCTCCCACAGCCTCAACCTACAGAGCCTCTCTACAGGATCTGAGAGCAGCTCGGCTCAAGCCCTGACACGTGTGCCTGGCAGAGAGTGATAGAGGAGTGAGAGAGTGAGCCATACTCACTTGTGCGAGTGTGTGCGCATGTGTGCGACTCAAGGGAGTGTGTGTGGTGGGTGACAGAGTGAGCACAAGACAAAATGTGTGTATGTGAGGTAGGAAGGGATGGAAGGTACTATCTCCTGCTCTGGGTATAGCTGTCTCACTCACCTGTTTTCCTCCAGATAATTAATTATTGAGGAGCACAATGATATTGATGTTAAGGACACTAGAAATTGCAATATAACAGTCAATATTTAACAAAACATCCTTTAGTTTAGCCTCAAATTTCTAACAATGCCATTACATTTGGTTAATTCAAAGGGGCTTTACTAGTATCAAAGTTTCAACAGTGTTGCCAAAGCATCAAAATACAGTTTATAAATATTTCCCTATTTGGACAGTACACAATAACCACATTAAGATACTGTATGTACTAATAATATATGTACTGTACATCATATCAGAATCAGAATCAGCTTTACTGGCTAGGTTGGTTGGACACATGAGGAACTTGACTCTGGTACAGTAGCTCTCAATGTGCATGTACATGTCCTTTTGTGAAGCAGCGAATAGACAAGTCAACAATATATGGTTGAAAGAACAAGAAGGAAAAAAAAGAATGCGCAAACAGGAAAAAGGAGTGTGCATTAGTAAAATAAATAAATAAATAATATGCATGTGTGTGTGCTGTATGGTCATTCACTGTCCCGCAGGTTGAGGCATATTGATACATGTTGGGCAGGGAGATCCCAGCCTTCCTCTCCTAGAGGCTCTTTAATGCCAACAGGCCATTCATGTCTTTAAATGCTGAACTTACAGAGTAAAACCTTCCAAAATAAAATGTCCTTATCTCATTGAGTGCTTTCCACTGTAGGGCACTGTCTGTGTGTCTGTCTTTCTTGGTGGCCGATTTGTGGTCACTGAGCCTGTGCTTGACATGCATCTGTTGGGAGTTTTTCAGGGGACATGCATGATGGCTGGGTAGACCCCCTGCTTCACTGTCATACAGCGCAATGAGCTGGATGACACTGTCAAATATTTTAAGCCATATTTTAAATAGGATGTAGAGCTCTTTGAACTGTTTCCTTTAGTGCATTCACTGTCATGCTGAAATTCCCTGATGCTGTTGTGCAAGGTCAGTATAACTTATAGTATGTTCAGTGATATGAATGTTTATAGTGAACTGGTATTTGTTCTCCTGACATCTGGCTTGTTTTTTGGAAAAATCATGAACTAGTTTTCTTCATATTTTCTGCTATTATTACTATTATATGCTGAGTGAGACATAGTGCTTGAAGTGGGCCAGTACTAGCACTTCTACATTTTACTCCTTGTCATACTGGGACCTTTTCTTGCATACCAGCAATGCTCACAGGTTGTTGATACTCTTTTTTCTTTTCTGCTCTCTGGAACGGTTCATCTGAGACGAACAGCACCTCACCGGGACAGTGGCTGAGAGCAGATGAGGGCAGCAGGGAGTAGTGACATGAAGCTACAGTCAGAACAGAGTGTTGAGAAGCTTTCTTCCAGCTAAAGCGTGGGAGTTGGGAGGTGGGGTTAGTGCCACTGAAAGAATCCTGAGCTCCCCCAACAAAGGCTGGGTCTCATATAATCAATAATTAGAATCAGTTTTATTACATCAGTTGAACTCATCAAACAAACTAAATATGAACTAAAACTATAAAACAATAAGAGCTTTTTCCTGTCCTTTAGGTTACTTCTCCCAGGACACAGGATTTGCTGTTTTAAGGTTTAGGCTGCATGTGTGATTACAGGCGTAGGAGTATCTGCAGTTCTCAGCCAAAACACTCGATTGGTTCATTTACTTTGAACAGAGGCAGCATCATGTCCCGAAAAACATCTAATATGATATTACACAGTGGATCGTACCATTTCCTGTCCCTAAAGAACTGACAGTGTGTGCAGACAGGGCAGCGGTCTGACTTCACCTGCTGTCAATAAAGCCTGACTTGGACATATGCAGGTTTGTTTTTTAAATGACCTACTTCTATGTGTTATTTTGAGTGCCTATGTGGAGCCAAATTATTATGTGGATTGATGTCAGGTCATAGAGTCAGAGTCCATATAAGAAGAAAAGAGCTCTAAGACTTACTGATACTCAGTGATGTGACAACATTTTCTAGCCAAATGAAACTCCATTATTTATACTGTAATACTAAAACAATATACATTGTGTCGAGGGCTAAAATCAGGCTTTAATATCAGTCTGGCAAATGTACTGGTTGCATCCTAGTTAGCTAGGAAATACTAGCTCTGTGTGTGTGTGTGTGTGTGTTACGCTTGCCAACCCTGAGACCTTGTGGAGGTCAGAGTCCTAAGCAGCAGAGGATGGAGGGAGAGATGAAAAAGAACATAGAGGATGATTAGGAAGGCTTTACCTCTGGAAAGAGAGAGAGGCAGAGATGCTAGAAAGCAGGAAAGGCTTTAGCAAAGAGTGTGAATGCTTGTGGGTGCTTTTCAAAGTTTGTTTATTGTTGAGTGTGTATGTGTGTGTACATGTATGTACTGTACATGTCTGAGGGGGCTTGTGTCGTGACTCACAGGCATCAGCTCCTTCGTGCACTGCCGTCAGTGTGACACTGTGATCTCCTACAGCACATGCACAAGCACACACATGCTCACTTCCACAGACATGTACTCTTTCACACATACACACAGTCAAACCTCCTGCTCCAGGTTATCAGGACGACACCGAAGCCCTCCTCCGAGACCAACACCTGTCAATCCATTCTCATCCAATCATCACTCAGATAGCCCTAGAGACCTGCCCCCACGCAGCTAGCTCCACACAGCTGCAAGTACTCTTGTGCAACACACCACATCCGTCTCACAATAACTGTCACACACACGCACGTGCGGGCAGAGTGAGGCGGTCACATCATCTGCCACACACAGACGATCAAACAAGCTTCTTCCACAGACTCGTGCATGCGCCTTTGCTCCCCCACTTGCTTCCACTGAGACATCCACCACTGTGGTGATGGTAACCGTGACTACGGGCATAAATTTGCGTCACAGTGATATGCAAAGTGAGGGAGCAACAATTAAAGCTTGACTAACGAGCTTTTGAGGAGCAAGGCTGAAGTTTCCCTGAGCAGCTACTAACTGGATTAGCCTAGACACAGAAACATGGAGAGAGAGAGAGAGAGAGGGGAGGAGGGTACGGGGCAGAGAGACAGTGATGGCTATGCTCCACCTGTGAGACGACAACACACACACACAAGCATACAGTCAAAGGATATAGTAGACATAGCTAATGCAGACAAAGAAAACAGAAACACACCTGGTATCACTTTACCCAAACACATAACAAGTGTGTCACATCAGCACATATTCCTTCACAATATACATCCATACACTTACAAATGTATTTATCTCGCTGAGCTTTGGCAGTCATCGACAGACAGGGGTTAACATGAAAAGTCTAACTGAGGCTCCAGCTGTGAATTGAACAAGTATGATAAAATTAACTATATGTGAAGCACGACGTGATGACAGGCGTTCTCTAAACACAGGGCACATTCAAATGGTCCAAAGAAACAACAGGCTAATAAGAAAAGGTACCGGACCATGAGTTAGCAATGATGAAAGTGTTGCTAATTGCTTACTCAGGCAGTATGTTGTCTTTGATGCAGAAATGATGCTGAATGGGCCTAAAAGAAATAATATCACAGGAAATCACAGATAAATAAGCTGTTTCCATGAACGGCCTGTCTGTTTAATACCTCAGTCAGACAAAGGGACTAAAGATCCATTTGTGGGGAAAGGGAAGAGAGCCACTATTTTATTTCTTTTGCTTCATTTCAGCTTATAACTGCAGTACCACATTGTCACATTTGGCATATGCTGGCATGATTTTCAAGATTTCTCACCTTGACATACTGATGATTTTTGTTTCTTTTTTGCCCATGTGCCTACAATCTGGACACAGATGGTTTGAAAACTCTAATATTAAGTTGAGCTAATTGCCAAGATTTCCTTTACTGCTGACAAATATTGCCAATTGGCATTCAATGTAATATGACCCACCTCTGTAACAGCGCTTGCAATTAATTCTTTTCAATTAAAAGAGTACTCCAGAGATTTTGTATTGCACTTCAGTGAAGCTGGGGTGCGAGAGACAGATTTTTAAAAATATACCACTAATATTAAAAGAGTAGAAGAGTTAGGAGGCACCCTGCTCTACCTCCTGAGCTGCAGCCAACCACGTAGTACTGTATATGCCCTGGAAACTGATACCGACATGTAAAATCAGTGAACTTCCTGTTAAAGTGTTACGTTATGACCATCTGCACCCACTTCCCGTGATGATCATACAATATAATACTTTAAAAACAGCACAGTGTATTTTCATTTTATAATTTGCTGTTGTGACCTGTGTGACTTTTAACTAAAAACAAACTTACTTACTAACTACAGAGTTGTTATTACTGACTATTTTGCATTGCTTACTTATTTCATTTAACAGGCCTTTGACTTTCTTTTTAAAAGTGCTCTGCCCTCACGCTACAGTAAATGTCTTTTTCTGTCCTTTTGCTTCTCTGTACATCTCCTCTCTCTTCCTGGTTTCCAATTCTCATCTGCTTGCTCAAATAAATCTCTCCATCCCCTCTAACACCCCACCCTCCCCCAAATCTATGAAACACACACACAAACACACATGCGCATAGGCTCACACTCACTCACTCGTGCACACAAGCACGCAGCCCTCCAGGCAGCAGCCACAAAGGCCCCATATTAATAAATCTGCTCCTTTATTGGTGCTGAGTGTCTCTAGCGAGAAAGAGACATGGCGGAGGAGAGAGGGAAGAGATGAGGAGGAAGGAGGAGGAGCAGGACAAGAGACGCAGAGATCACCAGAGGGGAGGAGGAGGAGGTGACTCACTGACTGTAGCCATATCATAAACGCAAGAAGGTAGAGCGAGAGCAACAGAGAGATAAAGAGAAAAGGAGAAAGCATTGACAAGTGCATCATCAACAAGCGCACACACATTTCTGACTGATGATAACAGTGCTCCTGAGATGATGGGCAACACAATGAGAAGAAGCATACAAGTGTGAGGTTTCACTTGTGTAGGCATTTATTTGCACACTTACTCCTGTACGAACAATTATGAAGGAGACCTACTGTAACACCTGGCTGAACCACTGGAGCATTCAGAGTGGCCTGTGCTGCTTGCTAGGCTTGGGAAACAAACTGCCCGAGGTGGGCTTTCGGTAATGACTGCAGCTAGCCTGGCTTAGCGGTCCAATCTCTGCCATCAGTCAGCTGTGACAGATTGGGGATATGAGCTAAGGAGCCGTTTAGCTCTGGTGTTTGGCTTGATGTGTGAGTGCATGCGCTTGTGTGTCTCAGGAAGGAGGAGTTGGGGGAGGCTATCAGTACTGCTAGTGTTGCAGAGGCATCAATACACTCTTGACAGGCCATTTTCCTATGCCTATTCCCAGCCCTGGCTTGTTGCTGGGGCAACTACCGCCATTTTACCTTCCCTGTCTGCACCTCTGGAAGAGTTTAACAGCAGTCCATGTTCCGTAATCTCTCCCAGCCAACTTTTTAACTAACCTAGCGTCCATGTTTATTTCTGATCCACTAACATTCAGCATTCTGTGTGTAAAAATGGAGTCCGCATTATCTGTAATTTTTACAGCCAATGTTTCCATGTGCCACCTCAAGGACTGACAAAGAAAACTGCAGGGTGTTTCATTCTTCTCCCAAGGTCGCGGGATGACTGTTCAATAACACCACTGCCCTTAAACACGATGCTCATTTCACCACAGGAGCTGTTCTTTGTTTTCTGAGGAATGACCCTAGACTCACAGTTCAAGCTACAGACTAACTTCCTCCTGGATCAACACAGAAGCAACAGCACTGACTACACTTGAACTCCACCAATACAACACAACAACTTTGACAGTAGAGACCATCAGACAGTTCCCTCACCTGTCCATGAGGCTGCATGGTGCTGTAGGGCATGTTCTGGTTCAACACTTTCTGCTTCATCAGCAGCATCCTCTTCTGCTCCTCACTCAGGTGGGCTGTCTGTCCTGGGATCGGGCCCTGGGTTTGCCCTGGCCCCACCCCCTGGCCCCCGCCTCCTCCACCACCCATGTAGGGAGGAATCATGGGGTTCTTAACCTGATTATTCAGTCCCATAGGTGGGGTTACCCTCTGGCCTATGTGATCCACCCCGCTGCCACTGAAGTGACTCAGTGGTTTGGTGTTGTTATAGGACAACATGGCTGCCGTTTGCTGCTGCTGTTGCTGCTGCTGTTTGGGCAGGGGATTCTGGTTGATGCTGTTTGGCGGCTGCTGGCCCATCATAACCATGTGGTTGTGAGGGAGGTAGTTGTTCATGGGGGCTTTGGGCCCATTGTTGGGGGCCATCCCAGCCACTAGAGGGCCCTGTGGTGTGTTAAAGGCTTGTGGTGGGTACATCATGGGACTGTTAGGTTTTTCCTGGTTAAAGGGACCGGAGTTATACGGACTGGTTGGAGCGCCAGCAGGGGACCAATTAGCTGCTTGTTGCTGTTGTTGCTTCTGCTGCAGCAGTTTAGCACGTTGCTGAGCCATTGCTTTTAGCTGCTCTGCTGGAGAAAGCTCAGGCGTCAGTGGCCCTACAGGCTGACCTCCAGGGGCAATGCCAGGTGCTCCGGATCCTGTCCCTGCCTGACTGACACCTGGGCCTGGGTTCATCATGTATCCATTCCCAGGCCTAGAGACTGTTTGTGTCTGAGCCTGGGTTGGGGTCTGTGGAGAGCGAGCCACGCAGTTGTGCAGTGGTGAACCTGATGCCATGGCAACGGCTGGAGATTGCTGCAAAGGTTGCTGAGGAGGCGTTCCATTGGCAGTGGTGGCAAACTGAGGGCCAGACGATGATGGTCGCACCTGAGGGGAGGAATCCAAACATAAAAACAATCCCATGAGGCTCATGTACTGAACATGAATAACGAATACAACAACATGAGGCAATTAGCTTAGCTTAGCATCAAGACTGGAAACAGGGGAAACAGTTAGCTGGCCCTGGCCAAAGTTCAAACATAACACGCCTTTAACACTTTCAAAATAAGTTGTGACATGCTTATTTTATTTGTACAGTATTTTTACATCTCTGTGCAATAAACCAATGAGATATAGCAGCACTGGATATGATTTTTGGTGTATTTCTGAACTCTGGTGAGAGCCTCTCGTTTCAGAGCAAGCTAATCACCTCCCAGTTCAGCTCCATAATAACAGCACAGACATGATGGCTGATAATTTCACCATACTCTAAGAAAAAGGTGAGTTTCTGAAATGTTATACAATTCCTTCAAAGTACTCAATGTAAACACAGCAGTTATTGCACCAAATCTGATTTTGTAATGCATCAGAAACCAAAACTCTCATTCTTACATTACTGACTGAAGAGTCGGTGGCATTTGTCAAATGAAACAATTTTAGATGAATTGTTTAGTTAGGTCTAGCTGGACTAATTTGGAATTGATGAGTCATACTGGTTGACAAAAAAAAATCTATTTGACTTTCCATTCAGAGTAAAAAGACTAGGACACATACCCATTACAGAAATACTGCATATTTCCAGGTGAAGTCCTGAAATGTCCACAAAGACCTGCTCATAACTTCATAAAATCTTGCTGGAAGCCATATGTCTCAGACTAAAACAACTAAGAACTAGCATATAAACTTTATTACAACCCCAACATACCATGTAAGCATTTTATGTTTGCTTCTATCTTGTCATTAGATTAGATTAAATTCAACTTTATTGTCATTACCCATGTAGAAGTGCAAGGCAATGATCCTACATAGTTTTATGAATTGCTGCTGGACTCTGGTGTTGACAGATCTATTGTGACAGTTACACCTAAAAGCAAACAGATCTAATCTGGTTTAAATTGGTACTCATGAGTTACAAGCTGACAAAAGTACTGTAATTCTACCTTAGGAGAAAACATCAGACAAATATAAATATCAAATCACATAAGCTGGTCACAACACAGGGCACGGGTAGGGGTTAACAGGGCTATAACAGATAATGTCGACCCTCTTAGCACTGACCTGTGGTGAGCCCATGGGAACCCGTGGGCCTCCCTGTGGAGGCTGAGGAGGAGGGGGCAGTGCTGCTGCTGTCGGTGCGCCCCCTCCAGGTGTCGTCGTATTCCCAGCTGTTTCCTGTGGGCCCGGTGTCTGATTGTTAGCTGGCCTGCCAAAATCTGCTTCTTTCTTGTCCTCAAAGTCCTCATTGAAGAGGTCGTGCATATCGTCCTCTGGCACAGTGTTAGCCAGCTCATCGATCAGCTCCTGCCACTCCTGATCATTGAGGTTGATGTCAGAGAACAGTTTGTTCTGATTGGACAGAGACTGGGGATCGGAGGACTCCATCCCAGCTCCATCATCCAATGGCTCCTGTTTCAGGTCTTTGAGGAGGCCAAAGCTGTCCTCCAAGTCCAGTGAGCCATTAAGCTTCATGTCAGGGAGATGGCTGCCATTCTTCCCCAGCTCATCTGATGCCTGACCTATGTGGTTGCCGTTGCTGTTGGTAGTGTTGTTTCCAGTGGAAGTGTTGGGCCCACCGAGCAAAGGCTTAATGTCTATTTGGTGATGCAGTGGAGAAATGGGTGGTACGTTGTTGTTATTGTTGTTGTTGGGCAGAGCAGTCAGTGTGTCCAAACTACCGGAGCCCTCCTTCCGTACCCGTTTGGTAGTTGGTGAGTAGCTGCCTCCGTCACAGATGCCATTCTGGTCTCCATTGAGGGGTGATCGTGCACTATCCAGTTTCCTTTTTACAGTCTCCTGGAGCTGAAACAAAGAAGAAACAGAAAACAGATTATGGCTGGAGGGCACCAAAGATGGGACATGTTCGCAATATGATAACTTTTCTGTGGTCCTCAGGGTGCTAACGATGGAAACCACACAAGATACCAAATCAATAAGGCAACAGACCGCTTCCTCTCTACACACATCAAGAACTGCCATGAGAAGGCAAGAGGTGTGCTAGAAATCAAAATATCACCAAGACAAATGTTCTTTCAGTACAGAGTCGATCTGACAGAAATAATGATCACATTACTAAGTTCTACCATGAAGCCTATCCTGTACACAATACACACATACATGTGTGCAGAACCACACATTTCCTTTAACATTAAGTAGAAGAGCAGGCAAAGCAATGAGAAGACTGGCAGCCCTCTCAATGAGTAATCCAGCAGGCTAGACTTGAGGTTTTTCTGCAGGTTTTTCTGAGGAGGGAAGGAAAGACCAGAAACATCTCATATGGTGTTCTCTCCAAAATCAGCATCAGCCATTGGGCAGCTGAGCTGTGCCATCTAAGTCTCCGGAACAGTCTTAGCCTTACTGTATCACACAGGCCACTAAACTTCACAGTTTCACTGCCTCTGCCATGGTGCAGGCAAGATAAGGACAGGGTACTAATGAACACTGGCTGGTGGCTCGGATCACCACTATCATAGACCTGGGTGTGAGAGGACAGGAGGAATGGAGGGGACAGCAAACAGAAATTGAGACATATCAAAAGTGGCAGGAGTCAAAGTAGAGGGCAGAAACTGGGGAAAGGGGCAAAGTGCAACCAAACCTACGAGAGAAATCAAAAATTCTCACCATTTTGGCCTTTTTTCTACACTGAGCAGGTGTTTTCCATCACCAAAGAATGTGCTTTTCAAAAACACTCCAAGTGTTCTCGCACTTCAGGGATCTCACATTGTAGAACTGACGAGGAAACTAACACAACTGTCAGCAAGGGACTAGCTTTACAGTTTTACACTTTTCAGTGTACGATGCACGGCCAGTGGTTCAGTGCAGTGGTGATATTTTTATCAATGCTTGGCTGAAGGTATGATGGCAGGAAAATGTTCTACTCCTTAGCAATGTGCTACCCTGTGTCCTAACTTCTGGTGGGCCCCCTGTTCTGGTATCATGGTATTAATTACACTCAGGAAATAAGACATGAATTCCTTTGAAACACTGGCTAGTCAATGCAAGACATTTACCTGCATTAGGGAGGACATGGCCCAAAATCTGGGTGAGGCAGCAATAAACCTCTGGGTGCACCACGGGAGAACAGAGAAAGCTGGGGACTCCATGTATGTATCAAAAGTTGGCACACTGTAGTGTTTGCCTGGATGAGGATAGCAAGGAAACTGGCAGCTATGCAAACTCAGGTAAACAATGGGAGCTGGCAACAACTAAATCATGATGAAAAAGTGCAGAAAAATCGAGTTTTCTGTGCAATTTAATAAACTCTCAATCTCAATTTTGCTCCTAACTCACATTAATTTCAAACCCTAATGAAGTTGGCAGAGAAATAGAAGATGCTATGAAAATGACGGATGGGAAGCAGGGACCTCATTTATGAAAGGTTCCCAGGGTAGAGATTTTGTGCTCCAATACAATTCTAAGGCAAAGTTTAGGATTCAAACAAAAAGATCAAAATCAGAGGTAAAGGTTCACATTAAATTCATTCTACAAAGACAGGATGCTACAGTGTTATTTCATTCTATTTTTACTCTTAAGAATATGTCATGGTATAATAAGGCTGCTCAACTGCAGTTAAACTGAATAATTAACTTTATGCGATTTCTCACTCATACAAAACCATTTTAAATATCTGAAAGTCACTTGAATTCCTAAACTACACTAAGTGAAATTTAATAATGCAGTTTAATATAGATGTCAATTTTCAAATGCTGACACTGACACAAACCTTAAACCTCCCACCTAAATCATTCCTTTCAGTCAATCCACACAAACAAATACAAATGCATAGATAAATAACTGTGCATTGATAAGAGCTATTTACAAGGTACGGCACTGATCCACATTTCAAATGGTCTTCTGTTAAAATAAACAATAAAGAGCTCAGAAGCAGAGAAATATTTTTTTTAAGTCAACACTATCAGCTTTCACATGTGAGAGAGTGAAACACACACACACACACACACACACACACACACACACACACACACACACACACGAAGCACTGATACATGTACGTGTGCAAACGCACACTTAGGTCTTTGTTATTCAGATGGAACAAAAGACAAAATATATTCAGATTGTATTCTGACCCTGAGGTGGACCCACTCAAGCTGGCAGACACACACACACACACACACCACAACATAAAGCACACAAATTGTCTTTTTTTGTTTGTTTGTTTTTTGGACTTTCTTGATTTACTGGTGTGTCAATGTGTGTGTTGTGCTGGCTTTCCCTCTCTTCTCCACTATCACTGATGGTCAGCTTAATTATCTTTATGGCATGATAGACATTATTAGTATTGACAGCCAAAGCTACAATGTGTGTGTGTGTGTGTGTTAGGCTTGAACTCTCATGCTGGTGTAGCCATTAGAGGAACAACTGAGAAAACCAGAGGAAAACACACATCTCCACCATCACCAAACATCTTTGTCGACTCTGCCGTTTGTGTGTGTGGTCTTGCAATCAATGGATTTAAATAATTCAGGTCTGTTGAATGCAGGGTTTGTGTGTGTGTGTGTGTGTGTGTGTGTGTGTGTGTGTGTGCGCATGCATGTGTGTGTTACAGGCTTTCCCTAAATGCTAGTGACTCATGTTGATAATAACAGACTCAGTTTTTAAAGCCCAACTATACAAAATCCCATAATTATCCCAGTGGTGTGAACTATAGCATTCTCTCACACAGACACATGCACGTGTGCGCGCATGCAGCAGGTTTTTACATACACACCCACCTATAAAAATCATTACCAATTTAACCTTCTTGATAAGATGCTGAATACAGAGACAGAAACAAAGAAACAGAAGACTCTGCTCAGACGGAGTGTGGTTCAGTCTGCTCAGGACTGTATGAGTCAGCACGCCACAGCCTGAGGGAACGTGACAGAATGAATGACAAAATGGTGAGCCAGTATAAAATACTTTATACCGACTGTGGTTAATTAATCATTTGTTTCTTTTTGTGCAATCAGCAACCTAATTACACCTCTGAATTACACTAATATACCTGTCAGGCAGTGCAAACAGAACCTGACAATATTATTATTCATTTGACAGCAATAAAATACCTTAGAAGTGAAGTGAAAAGAGAGGAGTGAGTGTTTGCATGTGAGCCAGGAGAAGATATGGAGAGTCAGGGACAAAGAATTCTGAAGTGGTTTAATCAAGCTGGAGTGCTTAGCACGAGCAGAGGGAAAACGAGCATTGCAGTAAAAAAAAAGAAAAAAAAGGACAAGAGGACGCAAAAGAGCAAAGACAGTAGAGAGAGAAAGAGGAAGAGAGTGCTGCTCGTCTCTCTATGTGTTCTTTGACATAAACACCTGCTGACTGCTCCTCTGTCTGCTCCCACAACACGCACAACACAGAGTGAGAATGGCAAAGATGCAGAGAGACAAAGGTAAGAGAGAGACACGCACACACAAGGGAGGAACGAGGGATTTATTTGTCAGGCAGATGGTCTTTTTCCTTTGAGTGGAGGAGCTACAAGAACATGAAGATGAAGAGGAGGAGAGAGGGTGAAGGAGAGAAGAGGCAGGGGGAGGGAGGAGGAGGAGATAGGTTGCTTGATGGAAAGGCGTAGCACGCCAAATGACAGCGGGGAGCAAACGATGAAGAGGGTGATCAGAGAGGGAGAGGGAGGCAGGGACGAGAGACAGAGATGGAACCACTAAGGTGCTGTTGTTATAGCAACCTGCTGCTCTGGTGCTTTGCGCGCTGCATCCTCCTCCTTCCTCCACCAACACTCGCTCACTCACTCCCTCTTCACCACCGTGCCTGCTCTCCCTCTCTCTTCCTTCCTCATCTACTTCTCTGCCTCCTCTCCTTCGTTGCCTCCGTCCTTTTAAAGGTTGAGCATCATATCGAACTCCAACCAAAGCATTAAAAGAATATGTCTATGTCCAGACAGTTGCATAATGTGTTTTTTTTTTAAATGTCATCATGTAAATTCGATGGTATCTAGCAGACACGCCTGTCAATACAAACACAGAGGTCAACAACAAAAACCTTTTGTCTATAGGATTATGCATAGCTGTAAAAACACAGCACAAACAAATTGTGATCCTGCTACTATTAATCACTGAGGATGATGTAAACCTAATCAAAAGCCACACAGCAGCCACATCGTCTGTGATAATAATTGTAACATATTTAATCCATGCCATGTGACGGCTCCTCTCACCCTCCTTTCCTATTCTGTTTTACCTTGAACCATCCCTTCTCCTTCACTCCTGCCACATCATTTTCTTACTCTGTTCTGACTGTAAGGGACAGTTTCTACCAGTAATAATAAGAAATGTTCTAACAACACACACAAAACACAAACTCGGTGGCTGATGACTACTGTACAAGAAAGAGTACAGTAGTTTACCACACATTCAAACACAGCAGGCATACAGTACATGGACCATACCAAACACTCAGTCCAATGTTCTCATTTGACAGTTGCCCTTTGTGCATCTATTATGTTTT
This sequence comes from Monopterus albus, assembly GCF_001952655.1. Lineage (NCBI taxonomy): Eukaryota > Metazoa > Chordata > Actinopteri > Synbranchiformes > Synbranchidae > Monopterus > Monopterus albus. The sequence goes on along the minus strand of NW_018127909.1, from coordinate 736,766 downwards.
ACATATTAATCCCGAAGACATCAAAGGTATGAAATAACCCATATGAAACTATGAGGTAAGCAAAAAAGGATTAAACAATGCAAACTAGGTTTCATATTTTAAATTTGTCAAAGAAACCAGTGGTTGCCTTAATGACAGCTTTGCACAATGGTAGCTACATCTTGACCAGTCTCATGAGGTGGTCACCTGGAATGGTTCCCAGTCAGACATTAACTGCTGGGATTTCGGGCCTTCTTAATGCAGCTGATGCTGGTTTTGTTGGAATACAGCAACACAGCTACTATAATCCATATTAATGCTAGCAGTGTTGTGCATGAACACGCTAAATGAGCGTTGTTCATTGAGCACGCTCACTTTGCAGTGAGCAGATGAATGAACAATTCAGTTTGCAACTAGTGAACCTCAAAGTGAATTTAGTTCAGATGCAGCTAATGAGTATGAGCAGGAAAGGCTTCGTTCACTACATATCTAATATTGCTAATGTAATAAGTCAGATATTTCTCTTTCTCCAAACAACAGCTCCGCTAATGTCAGTGAAAAAGCAATTACATTTCCTGTTATTTCTTCGCAATAATAGCTGTTAAGGTTTTCGATTATGTATTGCTTTTAATGTGAAGGAGCAGCAACAGCAAATGTTTTGTTTGCATCAGCAGCTAACGTTTCAGTAATAACAGCTACACATGACTTGACCACAGTAAACAGAAGTGACAGGAGTTTTTACTAGAGGCCAGAAAAACTGTATCTACATTTGGTAAGTCTCAGAGATGATGAGCATTAGTGGAACTGGAAGAACGGTGTGTTTGTGTCCTTGTGAGTTGCCTTTGTTGGCTATTGGCCTGGTGGTTTTCTAAGCTTTACCTCAGTGCACGCCGACTTATTTTTCTGACCCACTGAGGTTTAAAATAACTTTACCGGACACTTGAATTCAGCTTAAGTGAGACAGTGTGCGGCAGTTCTTTTACATTCTGTCATACAGAATATGATCCGCCTTGGCTTTGATAAGTTTTGAACAAAGGGAGTGGAGTAAAATCAACTGGTTGAAGGTAAGTCAGGCCAGACTGTGTGTTCATGTTTATGGCTGGTTTGCTGTTGTTAACATGTGGCAGGCTGTGTGTTATCAATAAGTGTTGATGGCTGTCAATGGTGATTAAGTGCGATAGCCTATTACTGCTCAGAGCACCTTGTTTAAATAAATAAAAAGTTAGTTAATTTTTTGGGTCAAAATTCAAAACTGTGAATGTGAACTAGTTAATTTTAATGTGTGTGAACTGAACTTTGAGCTAGCTCCTGTAAAGTGTTAACTCGCACAACATTGAATCAACTAGAATCACTCAACTAAGGAAAGAGAAGTGACAGTCCATCATCACATGAAGGTCAGTCATTCGGGAAAATTTCAAGAACTTTGAAAGTTTCTATAAGTGCAGTTGCAACAACCACCCACTATGATGAAAAAGGCTCTCGGGAGGATGGTCCTAGGGAAATAAGACCAAAATAAAAGAAGACCAAAATCCTCCAACTGGAGCCCACATCTCAACTGACTTCACGTTGACCAATAAGAAGAGAACTGCTTGGACCAACACAAGATACTGACATTAGACCAGTGGAAATCTGTACTTTGATGCATTCTGCTGTGATACACCATCCTGTTTTTCAACAGGACGGTAACCTATAACACACCTCCTTCACCTCTCCTTGGTTCTTCTTAGCTACTTGACAAAGGAGGAGAGGGATGGAGTGCTACATGAGGTGACCTGGCCTCCACAATCTGCCCACCAAAACCTAGTGGACATGATTTGGGATGCATTAGAGAGCAGAGGGCAGGAAAAGTGAA
>NW_018127909.1:732394-734912 GCF_001952655.1 Monopterus albus | reverse complement strand
GAAAACCATTCCAGGGGACCACCTCAAAAAGCTGGTCAATAGAACAGTGTGCAAAGCTCTTATTAAAGCAAATGATGACTACTTTGACAGATTTCATATTTTACTCAAACAGGCTGAGTCACTGTAAACAAACTCCAGACTATATGCACATTTGTTTGGAATTCTGATTAAGGCTATGTTGAGTGCAGTTAAAAAGACGAATGTTGTGGAGTACCTATAATGAGGCAGCTGCCTTATTACCAATGGTTCTGGATTAATTCATAAATCCTGCACACATTACACAGTCACACGATCTGTCGTATCATACGTCACTTTGTTTCTCTGGTGCAGTCCAATAATGTACACTGCTTGTGAGGAGGTGTGTGTGTGTGTGTGTGTGTGTGTGTGTGTGTGTGTGTGTGTGTGTGTGCACGTGTTCCAGATCTGGCCCACTAGACTGTGCAGTAAATCAGTTAAATCTAACTGTAATAAGTAAACGCGTGCTGTTCGATGTGTCACAGGGAGGCATGTATCTATCTATTCTGAACCATAACCTGTCTGCAAATGCTGTTGTTTAGTTATGTAGTTATGAGTCTCTAACAAATGACCAAATATACAGTAGGTGCAACTTACTGGAAATACTTATTTGAATGTATTAGTTTTGAGGATTATTTCCACCAGAAATAATAGTAAGGAGAAGGGGAACAGAGACTGGACTGACTGAAAAATAAAAGTGATACTAGTGTCCTTCCCCTTTACCTGACTTGCTTGTTGAGTGTGCCAGCATCCAAACAGGCTGCAGCACGGCTACACATCCCATTAACCTCATATTCCTCTATGGAAAAGTGACACTTAAAAAGACCTGAGTGACTGACTGTTGGGTTAATCTGAAAAGAACCCAACAGCAGCTGCCAGTGAGTTTGTTTGCTATGAAGCCTCACATTTCCTTTATAAATTTCTGTATGTGACCAGAGGTGAAGTGAAAAAAGCTTAGACAGAAAGTCTGACATCAGTTTCAAAACCTCGCCATCTGTGTTGAACGTTCGTTAGCTTTAATGACATGCAGTCGTTTTAATCAAGCAATTTCAGTGAAAAGAAGAGAACATACGAGGATAGATCAAAAAGGAAAAGAGGATGAAGACTAAGACAATCTGTCCTTCAACTCAAGGACACTGGTTCAAGCACAAATCAGCAAGAATCCATCCTGCTCCAGTGTCCTTGAGCAAGACAGTGAAACGCACCAGGAGTTTGCTGTAAATGATCTTGACAACTTGGCCCAAGCCTAAAACCACTTGTTGGTAGTGAGAGATCTGGGCCATGTTGGTCAACAGCCCGAAGTAACATTCAGACCTTAAAGGAGTAGTAGGCGTATTTGTTTCCTTGCCAAGTCTTAGATGAAAAGATTAATACCACTTTATATGGTAATTCTGTAGCTGGAGCCAGCAGCTGGTTAGCTTAGCATAAAAACTGGAAACAGCTAGCCTGGGTCTTTGTCTCCTCACATCTAGGCACAGAGGGAAGCCAGGCCCGAGTGAAATCTGGATCTGGGCTTCTAGCTGGGCCCAACATTTCTGTCCTGTGCAGCTCGCCACTTTGACACTATCACATTAATCTGATTATTGTCAGATTTTCCTCCTGAATACCAACCTTTTCAGCCTGACAGTGTTAAGATTTGCTGACCAGATCCTTGAACACTGAGCAATGGATGGACAGAGCACAAAAACAAACTGTGGGAGTGAAGGACAGAAAACTCCAAGTGACAAGAGGAAGGTACAAACAAAAGAACCATTTGGCAGTCGTCCCAGAGTAGGGTGTATGCATATGTGTGTGAGTGAGAAAGCGCCTGCCAGTCTGCCTCCCATGCACATGGGGCCTATACAACCCTGATTTGACTACATTCACACACTCCTAATCTGCAAAACAACAATGCCTTAGATTATACTTTTTCCAATTCTACAAAATGAATCCAGTTGTATTCTGCAGTCAGACCACTGACAGATAATGCTTCTTCATCCATCACCCAAAATAAAAACTACATCAAACAACATACTGCCGTCCTTATTTGTGCAGTGGCTCTGAGCTGGAATTGGATAGTTAGTGTTTAGTTTAAGGCGGCACATCATATCCACAAATGCAACAATATACACGGAATTCTGGAAAAAACTGCCACCTTTAAAAGTTGTGTCTATTAAAAAAGAATCCATACACACTGAGGGAAAAAAACAAATATTAATTTTAATAGTTGTTAGGGCTGTGATATCAGACACCTGATACCAGTCGATTTTTGTACCACTGTCCCCCCCAATATATGCTCTGTGTGTGAGTGTGTTTATGTATTTGTATGGCTATACATGGTGAGAACCAGTATGAGTTTTATACCATGGAAAAGAGGACATTTTGGCTCTTCAAAGAGCTGTCTGAGGATAAAGATTGGGTTTTAAGGTTCAGATTAGAATTTGCTTATGTTTAGAGTTAGCATTATGTCAATCAGTGTCCTCATAAAAATAGCTATACAAACGTGTGTGTATGTGTGCAGTAA
>NW_018127909.1:724116-732359 GCF_001952655.1 Monopterus albus | reverse complement strand
ATTTTCAAACCTGCTGACCTGGCATAAAACCCTATTAGCAACAGAAAGCCATCACTTTCCCTGATCTTGGTTCAATCCACGACCTCACGGCTCAATAACAGAGACCTTAGTGCGTGCGTGCGTGTGTGTGTGTGCGTGCGCATGCTGGAGCGAGAGTGAAAGACAGAAAATAAAAAGGGAGTAGGCTAAGGAGCAGTGCGTGTTGACAGACACATTTACAAACCATTAGCACTGAACGCACAACTAATTACCATCCAAGTCAAGGACCGTGTGCATCTGTGTATTTGTGTATGTTTACATTTTAGAGATAAAGTGTAAGTAAGAAAGAGGGCACGCACAGAGAGCAGAGAACCAACAGAGAGAGAGAAAACGAGGGGACGAGAGAGGGGAAACTGTGTGTGTGTGTGTGTGTGTGTGTGTGTGTGGTTCCTGGCTGAGCAGCTCTTCTCTATTTATAGAGCTGCGGCTCCTTCCTGTTTCTGGAGCTGTACCATCACGCCAGGAGAGGGTGGGGGGTGAGAGAGAGCGAGAGAGGGGGACAGGGAGAAATGAGGAGAGGGAGGAAGTGTAAGAGGGTGTGTGGGAGGGGAGACTGGTCGTGTTTGAGTCTTTAGTAAATCAACAGATCCACCCCCTCTCTTTTCCTCTCTCTCTCTTTCTCTCTCTCTTTTTCTCCCCCTCCCAACTCATCTCTTCTTCCTCGCTCTCCCTCTCTTACTCAACAACATGGGCTGTGCCAGTAGCGACCAACAGCACGACTGCATACCAAAGAAGAAGGAGAAACAGGGGAAAGAAGCTGAGGAAACCAAACAATGCAAAAAGATGATTTGTGGGATACTTCTGCATCTGATGGTGAAATGACCAAACTCTGTTGCTCAGTGCGAAACATGATGACTGGAAAAACTGTTCAGAGGTGACAGCTGACCTGAAATACCAGAACCAAAAGCAAATGGAGGAAAACAAACGACTTGTCATTCAAAAACACTAGAATCTGAAGATTTTATTTTTAGACAAGAAAAATTTGTCAATTTTATGTTTTTGTGATGCAAAACTATCTGCATAAGGAGGAAACAATTTTCTCGATATCGTACAGTGCATGCCTACTACAGTACACTATAATCTTGAGTAGAGCTAAAACAATTAGTTGACTGACACAATAATTATGTGCAACTGTTCTGCTAATCCATTAGTTATTTTAGCAATTTCTCAAGCGAAAACAGTGAAACGGTGCCAAATATTCCCTGATTACAGCCTCTCAGGTGAAAGGATATACTGCTGTTCTTTACCAAGTATCAGTGGAAATATTTTAACCATTAACTGCAAAGTTGTGATAATTCCTTTTGATTTCATACACACAATGATTAATAGCAAAAACTACTGACAGATCAATCAATAATGAAAACAATCATGACATGCAGCGACACACCGGAGCCTAGCATGACTGTTTTTGGAAAGAAGAAATATACCGTGCTAATGTTTCGCATAGCATGCTTCTGACTGCACTATTTTTATGCTCAAACACAGTAAAAAAAAATGAAACAAACTATGTGATACTATGAATACTATGAAATTTATTCAGTTGACAATCTAAAGATGAGTCCCCCTGGCTGCTGAGTTGGATTGTTTGTCTGCTCAGCAGCAACATTCAGTTCTAAATTACACAAGCTAAATAATTAGAGCTTGTTTGGGCTATTTAAATGGCACGGCTACATGGTTAGCAGTGAGGCTAAGCATACTGGGGGCTGTGTTGTAGTACTTGAGTCCAGGACTTAGATGCGAGTCAGACTGGAGTTCTGAATTTCAGGACATATGACTCTAGTTGAACTTTTTTTTTTTTTGTAATAAGCCATAATAATATGGCATAAAATACTGATTTTAAAATCTGTTCACCCACATTATGCTGTAGCCAGCACACTTCCACTTCGAAGCCTACCTTTCTATAAATTATTTTTATTTATCAAATCACTGAGCAATATGGTGATGTAATAAACTGTTAAGACAGTTTGGAATTTTAGGATTTGATACCCACAAACCGGCAAATGATGCTTTATTCACAGCCATTATAATCATCTCATTTGCAACATAGGCACCGAATAAGAAAATGCTAGCAAATCTGCGGGTTCTTACCTTTAAAGCCTTCCCGTTATCCACAGAGACATAATCCACAACATGTGGTCTTGATAACATAGCAAGACTCCAGGCAAATAAAGTGTCCATAGCGTTTGATCCAAAATAAGTGATTACCATGTAGAATCTGTGTGATTATGCTTCTGTAATTCTTTGCAAAATGACTGACTTTTAATCTAGGTAATGCATAAGAAACCTCAAAGAGTCATCTTTCATTAGAGACCACTATGACTGTGGGGTGAAGGGGTTCTGGAGCAGCAGCCTAGGCTTTACATAGTAAGTAAACTCCTTATAAAATGGTGAAAGCTGTGTCGACTGTGTTTATCGTGGACCTTCACGACTCGGACTCGGGTAACAGGAACTCGACTGACTATTCTTTGCTGACTTGAACTCGAACACTGGAGACTTCAGACTCGAGGTTTAGTGGCTCAACTATAACACCGACTGGAGTACTGCATGCCGTACACATTCCCAGACCAAAAAAAAAAAAAAAAAACACAAAGTTTTTTCCTGTTCTTCCAGAGGCGCCATTGTTTGCAAACAAACAAATTAAAAATTAAGCAAAGTCCATAACAAACTCAGTCTGCTGACACAGGCCATAAAAACATGGTTCAAAGCTCTGACAGAAACTCACAAGTGGAGCTCAAGGTATGATTATTTTGTCAATCAAATGGCATCTGTGGGAAGTAAGTGGCCATTGTTACAACATTAGTGACTGTGGCCACCTGAGTGTCCAGGTAGGAGAGCGTAAACCTTGTAGGTGTTACGCCCTCCAGGTGCCAGGTGAAAGCAAGCTGCTGGTGATGAAGGTAGCACACATCAACAGTGGATTTATCACAGACAAGCATGATGGTGAAAAGATAAGCAGGAATATTAACTCATGGTATACATGCATAACTTGAGTTGGTGCTTTTGAGCTTTTATTGCAGAAATGACAAAAGCTTATTACAAGAAGAGGAAAAGAGGGGAGAGAAAGAAAGTGTAAAAGGGGGACACTCCTGGCTTTATGACCAGATGGTCACCAGGAGGGGCCTGACAGCTGTTTGTGTTTCTGTGTGTGTGTGTGTGTGTGTGTGTGTGTGTGTGTGTGTGTGCGCACGCAAATGAGAGAGAGCAATAGGGACAGATTGTGTTCAACACCTGTCCTCCCTGGACACAACAACAAAAGAGAAAACAAAAAAGGCCAACAAAACTCAGTGCAGGCAACATCAAACACAGGGGCAGAGAAAGACTGCGAGTTACACAGCATACAGAGAGTGATACACAAAAGAAAGAATAGAAAAGATGAGGAAGGTGGAAAATTAGTGGAGCACTTCACCTCTGTTTCTTCATATCACACATACTGAGGATGACATCTGTGGCCAAAAACAAAGTATGTCTGTGTGCAATGTTAGTGTTAGTCTGGAGTTGTGTGTGTGAGTGTACAGTATGTGTTGATCTGTGTGCATTTCACATGGGCTCCACTGATTGGCTATGCCGGGCGATATGCTACACAAGGCAAGCATACGATTGGCTGCGTGGAAACCCAGTCGGCTTCTGCCTCCGCCAAAGCCTGTCGTGAGGGCAGACTGGTACACACACACACAAACACACACACACAGATTTATGGATGCTCTAGTAGCAGGAACAGCAGTTTTTTTCCCTCTTTTTCACCAGTTTTCCCTCTACACTGTTGCCTCTGAGCTGAGGGGAAGAGAGCAAGTGAGAGAGCATGCACTACAGTAAGGGAGAGCGGCTGCTATGGTAACAGATCACCGTGGTAGCGAGCGGAGGGGCCCTGATGGCTACTTGGCAGCGATGCCAGGATCTCAGTGGCTGCACACACGTGTCAGTGTGAATGAGTGTGTGTGTATTGACCACAAGACATGTTGGGTGCCTGTATATATATATATATATATATGTGTGTGTGTGTGTGTGTGTGTGTGTGTGTGTCTTCCCAGGGAGGAATAAACCCACTGAGTTGGTGAGTGAGCATGCGTGCTCTGTGCTCCAGATGTCCTTAGTCATGCAGATCGATGGTCACACGAGAGCACATCCTACTAACTTGAGTCCTGACAACTGTCTCCTTATTCCTCTCTCTGTCTCTTCCACATGCAGGCTGCAGGACTCTTCCACTTGTTGTTTCATAATCAAATCATTGCCTGTGAAATGACCAATCAGCTGATCATTTACAGTATTTGAGCCGATAAATCCATGGATGAGACTCCAGCAGGATGTTGTCTGAGTAAAATACCACTCTCCAGTCTTCACCATCTCCTCTCTCTAACTTTTCTGTGTGTGTAACTAGGTCATGCAGCAGTAGTTTGCTGTTGCCTCACTGCTGTGTGAGTCTTTGTATATGTATTCATGTGTTTACACAGCCTAAACACACAGTTCAACTAGACCTGGAAAGAACAAAGTCCAACCCAGTATGTGTGCATTCAGGAAACAAATGCCACACCCCACAATGCAAAATGGATGTACTAAAGGAAGAACTTGATACAGCACTGTTAGGTGGCACCCATTCATCCTTCTGAAAGTCACTCAGTGTCGCTCACTCCAAAAACATTCTTCATGCTTCCAAATTCCAGCAATAAAAAATAGCCAGATGTTCCACATGCTTCTGTGCTTGGACCCATAGAGCATGCGCACTTGCATCGAGCTGAGCCACCAGCTGGCTGACTCCCATTTGGCTCCACACACACGAAAGGCATAAAACGAAAAAATCCTACAGCTCAACTAGACTCTCCAAATGGAATTGGACCTAGTTGATCAAATTCTGATAACAAAAAGTCATTTGCGGGGTTTGTGAGGCTCAGAAAAATGTATTCACCATTTTACAGCAGCTCCTTTCCTGCGCTAAAAGGGAAAAATGCTCTTTGGGCCAGTGTGCATCATGTGATGAATGTGGAAGCTGTTGTAATGTGGTTTGACCACTATGCAAGATTTGCTTCACAGCCTAGCACTAATCCTAGGGCCTTGGTATACACACACACAGACACACAAGTCATGAACTCTAATGGGGTACCATGTGGAGGAGATACTATATCTATAAGACTGCATGTGCCTGTGCTGCCCTGTGGTTTGGGTTTGTCACTGTGCTCACTTGATGAGGACAGCAACAGCTGCTGTAGAAGTCGGGATGGGCTCCAACAACCGGTTCCAAGTTAGTAAAATACCCAGATTCATTAAGATTAAGGCAACAAGTTTTCTGTTCAACAGGTTAAAGCAAGAACATCTTGATAGCTTGAGAAAGACAAGTGAAAATTCCGGCTGAAGTGAAACTGTATTCATAATAAACTGGACCAGCATTATATTATTGTTGCAATAATATAATGAATATTATTCATTCAAATTGAATTACAAATGCCTATTCATGCAGGTATGGTAAATCTGCAGAACTATCGCACCAACTCTTTTGCTCGACTTTGACACATGAATATAATAGAACTGTCTTGACTGCGCTGACCTTTGAGGGAATGGAAAACCTCAGAGTTCCAAATAGGAAGCTGTGTCACAACAATTTTAATTTATATAACCCTGTTCTGCTGAAGCACAGACTGCTCCATAACAGAGAGCAGCATGTTCTGCAGGAGGAAGACATGAGTCACAAATATGTCTCTTGGACAAACAGATCATTTATCAGCGGTTATACTTGCAAACTGGAAGTTAGCAAGTATAATGGTTTGTTAGCTTGGCAAGCTATCTTGGCTGGCATAGTGGCACATGCTAGCATGTTGCTAGTAAGCTCACCAGCTACCTTACAGCAGTTTGTCACCACTACAAGTAGGGGCTACAATCTGAAATCACTGCCTTGTTCACTCATTTACTTCTCTCCATATGATAGACACTTGAAAACTATATGCTGGACAACTTCATCATTGATTAGAGGTGTATAACTATATTCTGTTTTCACATATTCTCAGTTGCCAGTTTATTAGACACACCTAGTTAGGACTAATGTGGTCTAATATAACAGTCTTGCAATAAATCCAACATTCATGAATATGATCATTCTCTCATTTTTGCTTTTTTAGAGAGATGTTGATTTAATTATTATAATTCAGGAGGACATAGTTTGTAGAGCTGCATTGACTTGAACTGCATATTACATAGAGATGTGTTGCTGTTATTTAACCTAGCCTGATCGACTGTATACAAAGGGAGCGCACACCACAGACTGCAAGGTAAATGTAGTAGTGCACTATATAGAATCTAAGGCATGATTTTGGACAGAGTCTTTGTCACCAAGCCTCTAACACCACGTCTTTAGCAAGGTTTCACAAATTTACTTTGCTGCTGTATACTACTTTCTAGTCTGGGTCTTTCTAGACTGTTCTCTCATTCATATAGGTGCATACAGGTTTCCAGCAGAGCTCCTCCCGAATTCAACGTGAGCAGACGTCTCATCAGCCAGAAACACTGACAACTACAGCAGGGATGTAACAATACCAAAAACTCACAGTACAATGTTGCCACAATAAAAACCCATGATACAATGTTTATCACAATATTTAAAAAAAAGAAACAAAATACCCTTTACTAAATAATAAATCAGTTTGTTGCATGATTTTCCTTTTAATTTAAAGTGCTCCTGCTGTCCTTCTTTATTAAAATAAAAGCAACCAGCCATGACCTAAGCATGTGCAAAAACCTGCCATGTTCCGTACAGTGTATTAGGTTGCATGTTGTTCTGCTTACTGCCACGAGGGACACTACTGCTGCCGGGGAATATCCTGTCTGGGTTTGCAAGTATTTTTCGCTTCCCTGTTTGAGCTGCCATGCTGTCATGCTACTGTTCTGCTGATCACCGGAAAATAGCTGCTGATAAATTCAAGCCATCCATAGTCACTAGCACTGAATGACTGAGCTGTTTGTACAACTGCAAGTGTTTTAGTACCCCATAGGCAAGTTTCACTTTTCCTGTTTGGTGGTCGGGTTCTGTAACTGGACCAGCTGAAACAGAAACTGTATCTCGACGGTTTCTGAGAGATGTATCCAGGATTGTCTCAGTTGTAAACGGGGTTAGTATTGCCTTTGTCCAAAAGTATTTGCAAATTGATCAGTTTGTCATTTTTGGCTTGTCATTTTGTGAAACTTGAAACCACCAATGTTGCCACTTAACAGCTCTAAAATGTGACAATGGAGCATCTGCTATGTCAGACTCAAATTCTGCAACCTAAATGCAGTTATACTAGAGAAATAATCATAGATATCGTCACAGTCCCACGAAGGTATCAAGACATTTTTCTATCACAAAATTACAAATATCGTTACACTCCTATTGATAACACCTGTGTGGGTGTGCACAGTCTGCACCGCTCTGTAAGTTCTTCTAGGTTCAATAGTGAAGGACATTTTTCTGCTGTCCTTCCTGTGCACTTTATTCTACCTTTTTTTGTATTGCGGCAGCTCTTTGTACTTCAAGGGAACAATTGTTCTGCCACTGTCCAGTGTGAATGGATCTCTATGTCTCTCATGTATGAATGTTTGTTTGTTCACCACTCTGCCTCTTGGCAGAAATCATAAGGAAGGCCAGAAGCTAAAGGGGCTCATGTATCAGGACTTCTACAATACCTCTCTAGATGTTACCCTTCCATCTCAGAGATCTTCCTTTAATGCAACAACTGCTATATGCGCTGTGGTGTTTGCGTTTGCTGTGTTTATGTGTGGTCCCCTGTACTGTACTTTCTATACCACATCCAAAAGACCCCACCCTCCCCACATCTAAACCCACCCTCCAAAACACCAGCTCTCTCACTCTTCAGTCATTTTTCTTCACCCTCCACTCCACTCAGTACCTATCCCCCATTCTCTCCCTCCATCCATCCCATTATGCATCATCTCTCTCATCTGTGCAGAGCAGACAGACCCGTCATTACCCCAGCATGCACGTATTGATCCACTGCCCCAGTCTATGTGTTATTTTAAGATGCTCAGACCTGTAATCAACGTGTTAATGATAGTTATCACCAAAGCGACAACAGCTGTGTGGTTATTCCGGGTCTGTGGATACCAGTGGCTGGCAGCCCGGAAACATGCATACAAACACACATCTATGAGCACGTTACAAAAATGGATGTGGGCATGTTGGTGTTCTAATGAGAGTGAATGCTGCTCTGGGACCTGCCGGGTCA
>NW_018127909.1:702652-724102 GCF_001952655.1 Monopterus albus | reverse complement strand
CTGACTGTTCCTTTTAAACATGAGAGCTCATAGCTCACACACATCTTTATTATCTCCCCAAGACAGTAGATAACTGTGTGTGCCTGTGTAGTACACGCAAGTGTATACCAAGCATGTATACGTTGTGGCTATCATATCAGAAAAAGGTGACATCGTTTGTCCCCATGAGCTCTGTGGTTACAAAGATATTAAGCACCTGAAGGAGAGTCTGGGACTGCATCCTGTCTCAACTTTTTTTTTGTATTGATATGGCCATAAATATATGAAGTGTGCGTTTGTGGGGGGTGTCTGTGCAACTGCCCATCAGCAAAAGGGAAGTGAAGCCATGTAGCTGCAGGCTTTGACTCACTATGGACAAATGACTTCTGCATTTCCCCAAAACATGGCAATTTCACATTCCTATCAACACATAGCCACCTAACCGCTGCACCCAGACATCCACTGACACACACACACACACACACATGCAGATCCAATTCATCTTGATATATTACAGGATACAGGTGGTGCAGCCCCACGCTATCAATCCAAAAGCAAATCATATTCACACACACAGAGCTTTGCCAGTATGGATAAGCCCTATTTGGCAGTGTTGAGGAAGATGCATTTCAGAGGTAAATGACATCATTACCATATAAATGACTTCTAGCCAAACACATCTGCTAATGTTGCCACACACACACACACACACATATATATACACACACAAACAAATATGGGTTACACATACTTTTAGTGCAGCAGACATTCACAAAAACAGCCTTAACCTCACACATCACACACAGTGTATCACTTAAAAACAAACACACTGTGTGGTCTCTGTTCAGGTTAATGCTGCAAGATGGGAAGGCCAGCCTCAAACTATGGACATAACCCCTACAAACGCCACACAGCAAAAGCGACACAACACCACAGTGGTAGTGACCTGACAGGTGAGTCAAACGCCCAAATCACGTTACACTTCAAATAATCACTGTTGCTTGTTCAAATGCTTACTGATGTAAAAAAAAGCCTGTAGTGACTTATGTTCAGTTACTTAGTCTGTTCTTTAACAGGGCTGCGCTGTTCACATTCTTATATTTACTGTAAACACATTTACACCTTCGAGCTGCTCGGAACAACATATTTTTCTATTATTTGCCACCACGAGTGAAATGCCATCTCTGTTTTTCTGTGGTGTACGTTTTGCATTTTTACAACGAAGTTACTTATTGTTTTTTTTTCTTATTCTGTTTTCCCGTACACACCTTACACAGCAGTGTATATATGTGATACCAACTGTTGTATGAATGACACGATGGCTCAAACATGGGAGTCAGTTGTCTGTTGCATATTCACTGGCAATTTGCTGTAGTCTGCACATGGAGTAGTTGATTTCAGTGCATCTTTTACCATGGCTTTAGAAACAAATGCAGTAATATGCCAAGGCAATGTGCACAGAATGTTGCAACTAGGGCTGGGTGATAGAAACAGTATAAACAAAGTAGACAGCAGGAGAAACATCTAAAAAAAAATTGTCAATATTTTTTAATTTATTGCCAACATACAAACCACTAATTACACCCAGGAACAATGGCTATTTCTCTACTGAGTTAGTCAAATATTAAACGCTATTTTTATTGTTTTTGCATTCAAGGTCTGACAGAAACATGGAAGAGACCACAACCTGGTGGTCAGTAATTCTTTGACTTCCCCTGTGAACAGAAATGGGACGACTTCTTAAAAAGAGCCTTGTTTTTCCATAAGCAAATTTATGTTTACCCTCAGTGTTACTTAGCACAACTCAATGTGTGCATCATTGAGGCCTTACAAATGTGCTGAATTTATTTCCTTCCTTGTAAAATATCTGCAAAGCCGGTTTTTATTTTGACATGGTTTAGATTGATATTTGCTAGCCTACACCCTGCATCTTCCTTTCCTCTGTTAACACATTCGCATGGCACTTTATTGCTGACCACAGGAAACAGCATGAGACCGGTGGCGGGAATGTCTATTGTGAGGACACACGGTGTAAACAAAATGGGGATGCAATCACAAAAGCACTGGTCCATAAAGCTGATAGTGGTCAAAAACTTCACTGGCCACCTTTAAAGCCTGACATGAAACAGACCTGTTAGTTATCGCAACACCAAAAAGAGATACTGAAAAATGATTCATTCTTAAGGCAGTGTCATCGAAGATGAATATTTTTGTAGCATCTCTTTTCAGTGCTGCTGTTGGCTGCACATATGCTATTTCATTAAAATGACTTGTCTGAATGGAAATTAGGTTGTAGCTTGTTCTTGCTCTGTCTAACTACAGTAAAGCGGTGGGGTTGTGTTTTAACAATGATTTTCTTATTGTTTATTGATTCAGGAAATTTGAATATGTGAATATTTCATTTTAGCATTGGTCTTGTACTACTTTATTAAGTTTTGATATTTTTTCACATAAGAGTCACCATTAAGATTTAAAGTATCTGGTCAGGCTATCAGAGTAATGCCTAGGCTTATTTTGGAAATTTGCTTCAGGTTTGTGATGCAAGTACCAGCTGAAAACCTACCCAAAGAACAAATATCTGAATAGTGGAATGACCAGGTCCAACCCTCGACCCAATGTATGGCCCCCCACGCTGAAAACACTTCGCACCGCAGGACCTACACTGACAAAACTGACAGTTTTTGATTATTTTTCTGTACAATACTGAAAGAGGAGAACAGAATAACGTGCATGTTATTCCATGTATGAGAACTACATCATCAGAGAACAAAGAAAACCCTAACCCAAATACAACCCAAATCAGAAAAAGTTGGAATGGTGTGTAAATCATCTGTGTCTTGTATGACATTGAAAACACAGCAGCACATTATTTGATGTGATACCTCATCAATTTTATTCTTTGTTCAAAGTAAACACTTCAAGTCTGATGCTTAAACACATTCCAAAAAACCCTGAGACAGTAAACCATTTACCACAGTGTGATGTTGCCATTTTCACAGCACTTAAAAGACGTTTAGTGACTGAGGACACCAAGTGATTTAATGTGTCAGGTGTCATTTTGTCCTGTTCTTCCTGCAAACAAGGCTTAAAGTGCACAACAGTCCTGGGTCTTCGCTGACACAATTTGCATTTCAAAATGTGCCACACATTCTCTACTAGGGACATTTTGGGACTGTAGGCAGACCAGTCCAGCACTCACACCCTTGTCCTCCACAGTCAGACCTTGGTAATGTACAGTATAAGGTTTTGTATTGTCTTGTTGAAAGATGTATGGGTTTCCCTGGAAAAGATGTCGTCTTGAAGGCAGCATATGTTGCTCCAACATCTCTGTGTTTTTCAGCATTAATGGAGCCATCACAGACGTGTAAGTGACCTTTGCCAAGGGCACTGACACAACCCCAGACCATGACAGACCCTGGCTTTTGGATTTGTTGCTGGTAACAGTCTGGACAGTCCTTTTGGTCTTTGGTCTGGAGCACATAGTGTCCATTCCTTCCAAAAAAAGACCTAAAACACTGATTCATCTGACCACAGTACATGTTTCCACTGTGTGATGGTCCATCTCAGATGTCTCTGAGCCCAGAGCTTCTGGACACTGTTGACATAGGGCTTCCTTTTGGCACAGTAAAGTTTTGAGCAGCATTTATAGATGTAACTACATATTGTAGTGCCTGACACAGGTGTGCCAAAGTAATCCTGAGCCCACGTGGTTATATTGCTTATAGGAGAGTGACGATCCTTGATGCAGTGTCGTCTGAAGGATCAGAGAGCTCGGTCATCCATCTTAGGCTTGTGCCCTTTACGCACTGAAATCCCTCAGGTTCCTTGTACCTTTAAATGATGTTCTGCACCGTAGAGGGTGACATATCCAAATCCCTTTCTATCTTTCTTTAGGGAACATTCTTTTTAAACATTTCAATAATTTTCTCACACATATGTTGGTAAACTGGTGGTCCTCAGCCCATCTTTGCTCCTAAAGGGCTCGGCCTTTCCTGGATGGCGGTTTTGTACCAAATCATAATTGTAGTCACCTGCTGACATCACCCGTTTCTAATGGAATCATTTCACTGTTTTACCTCAGTACTGGCCTTGAAATGCAACCGTCCCAAATTTTTTTACAACATGGTGCAGCATCAGAATTGGAGTGTTTATTTTGAACAAAGAATAAAACTGATGAGGTGTCACATCAAATAATGTGCTGCTGTGTTGTTTTCAATGTCATACAGGACACAGATGGTTTACACATCACTATTTTCAGTTTTAATTTTGATTTTACATACTGTCCCAACTTTTTCTGATTTGTGGTTGTACAAACTCAGAGGAGCTTATGTGCCAAGCACACAGGGGTAGAAAGGTTTGGTGTGACAAGATTAAGCTGTGATGGAAACACCAGAACACCTACAGTTTACAGACGATTACTGGGTGCTAACATACAGCCTGCACTGGAGACACTTTCTCATGCTATAAAGACAAGAGCAGGCAGGTAGGCGACACTGACTGCAGCAAAGCTGTGATGGCCGTTATTGTCCTCAAGACTAGGGTGGCTTTTATCTGCTCTCCAGGCTCACAAAGAGGACTGAGAGAGAGAAAGAGAGGGGTGGGGGATGAGGAGAGAGAGCGCACAGACTGCCTGCGGCTCGCTTTCAACATCTCAATGACTACACACACTCATCTCTCTCGCTCTCTTTTTCACCCTGTTCTGCTCATTGGTCCTCCCCTCCCTCTCTATCTGTACTTCTGCCTTTTTCTCCTCCTACTCGCTCTATCCCCTCATGCCCCTAGGCCATAAACATCCGCATGTCACACACATGCCATGAAACACAGTGAGCACACACACATCGCTGCGGACACACACACACACACACACCCACACACACACTCCCTCACACACAGGCACCACCGACAGTGAGGAACACCAGCGGTAGGCTTTGTTCCAGAGCGCTGATTCTGAGATCCTGAGGAACCGCTCATGCAAAAAACCGTGTGTGTGTGTGTCTGTCTGCATAACCCCCACTGCCTGGCTGCTCTCCCACCCGGACTGTCGCTTCTTAACACCATCACTTATTCATGTGAGTGAACATTAGAACAGGACTCTCCCTCTCTGAGTCTGTCTCTCCATCTCACTACAGTGTGAGCGTGCATGTGTTTCAGAGAAGGGCGGCTGTTAGCGGAGCAGGATTACGCAGGAGCTATAGGTTATGCTGTAGTGTGTGTGTGTGTGTGTGTGTGTGTGGTGTGAGAAGACAGAATCGGTTAACCAGTTTTTCTCTTTATTTGCTGTTTCATCACCTGTGTGTGTGTGTGTGTGTGTGTGTGTGTGTGTGTGTGTGTGTGTGTGTGTGTGTACACATGCGCAGTGTTTGTATGTCAAGAGCAAAAGCAAGCCAATATGCACGAGGGAAAGAAAGGAAGAAGTTATTAATTATTTTAGTTCCTATTAGGAGAAACACTTAAGAGTTGATACCCCTGGAGACGCATCTTGAATGCCTGTTATTGTTCTCTAGCTGACATACAACGCCCCCCACCCCCACCCCATCTTTCTCTCCCTGTCACATGTACCTATCCCACCCTCCTCTCCTCCCCTATCTCTCCATCCTCCCTCTCGTTCGTCCCGGCTGTGACATGCACATCTCCTACCTCCCTCATTTTCTTAGTGTTAAAGCATTTCCTCCAGCACCACATGTCCACTTCCTCAACCTTTTCACTCTCATTTCCCATCTCTGCTGTGCTCCTTCACATCTCCAATTTTCCCCCTCTCCTGTCTTGTTCTCATCTCATCGTTTTAACCTCTCCCTGTTCAGTTACAGTATATCGTCGAGCTCTTCACCTGAGCTTTCCTGCCCCTCCCTCCAGTTCTATTCCACATTCAGTTAATCTCTGTTATCTTTCCTCCTGTTGACCAACACAGACACAGCTCACTCATCTCAGTTGAACTGTCACTGCTGTTTTTCTTGTTTTTAGCTCTGTGTGTGTGTGTGTGTGTGTGTGTGTGTGTGTGTGTGTGTGTGTGTGTGTGTGAGTGTGTGAGAGAGAGACCTTTGGGAGATCATCTGGAAACTCACAGCCTGCCTTTACTCCGGAGCGGTGTCGGCTTTTATTCCCTGTTCCATCGCAATGACTATAACCCGCCCACAGCCCACTAAAGCAGCCTATGAGAAGACGGCAGGCACTTCCTTATATCAAATGACATGCGGTTTAAAGAGGCAACGGACAATTACACACAGAGAGAAAAATGGACAGTTAAACAGATGAACGTAAGATGAATTTCCAGTCTACACACAGAGATTTCAATACAAATTAACAACCAGGAAAATTCTGTGGGCTGATGATATCAGTGGGTAAACATGGGATAATCTGATTAGGCTCTGCAACCCAAGGTACGAGTCCAAAAAAGTGAACACAGATTACCAATCTGTAACCTCTAACAAACCACAGTACGGGTTAGTAGCCTACTACAAACTAACAGCTGAAGATGACAATTTGTTGAATGACCTTGTTATCAGGTGAGTGACTGAACAAAACTAAAATCCTGCAAAGTTGCTCCAGACTGTTCGCATGGTCCACCATGCCCAGTGTGGCTATGCGATATAATCCAAAATCTCTATCAACATGAATTGCCACATTTAACTTAAAGATGAGCTAATCAATATTTTTGTATTAACACTGGATTGAATGGCTGTGTGCAATATGAAGGGGGTCACACTTGATGACCAACTCACAGAAAATGATCACCCAGCTCTGCAGCCCCCCACAGCCCGGCTGGTTGAATGCCTGGTTAGATGTCTTGGGTAAAGCATTCAGCCACTGTCATAATATATTTTTTATTGTCAATAAATCACATGAAAAGATCAAAACTAGCAATGCTGCGGTCTGTCCCAATTTTTTTCTAACATTCCTACCAAATCTGAGCGCCAGGGCCTATTCATCGAAAGTTTTTTAATCTGACTTTTTTTTTTTTTTTTTTACTTTCGAAACAGCTGGTCACTATATGTTTTTTCCCAAAACATCTCTCAAACATCGAGACAAGGCGACAGAATTTGCTAAGCACTGCTTTGAAGAGGCCTTTATAGATTGATACTCGGTATGTAAACCATTTGGATATGTGGCATGGATAAACTACAGAACAGAGGTTCTGATATAGATAGTTTTCCTTTCTTTTTTTCCTGAAAAACTTCTCATTCAGCTGCAGTTCACTGTGGATTCATTGCTTATGATAGGCCTCTGCTTTGGCAGGACCAGTTCACATTGTCATTGAGATGTCTGCCAATCCTCGTTTGCCCAGTTGCAAGAAACAAATGAACTCCTTAGAAGGAATTTCTTCAGGCTTCTGCAAATCAGAAAATATGTGTGCACCCACCTACAGTCTTCTGAAAGTGCTTCACCCTCATTTCGAGATAGGTGCCTTCTCCAAAATGCGAGTCCTGACAGAAAGGTGTCACACGTTGAGAATTCACTACAGGCTGTCAACCCTCCCTCTATGATAGCAGTCAGAACCAATTGGGGAAAATGAGTTGGGGGGTGTGCACCTTCCGGGAATGAGAGCTATCAGCTCGAGTCATTGTCTTATTTGGTTTTAAGTTTTGCAGCGACTTCACTATTCAAAATCTAAGCTTCACAAGGTGTTTCCAAACGTCCTCTCCGTAGGAACAATGCAGTATAGCAAAGGCAAATCTCCTCCGATGCTTCGCTCTCTGTCCCATGTTAGTGACATATTACACATACAGTTTTAAAATATTCAGTGATATTAGTGATGTCCACACCGAACATGACCCTGTCCCAGCTGTACTGGGAACTTCAGCCTCCATTTGTATTTAAAAAAGAACAGCAGAAACATATTTCCTCAGTCTGATTACAGCAAAAAAAAAAATTCTGATTTTCTGATAGAAGGAAGTCCTCACTTTCACCTAAGAAAGAACTGTTACTGGAAAATCTGACTATTCACCATTACTTTCAACCACAATAAATACTACACACTGAGCAGAAAGGGAGGGAGGGTGGGTGTGTTAGGAGCCTGTACTGTTTATGTTTTACCTAGCTGTAAATATAGACTGCATTCTTCTGTACTACAGCCTGTCATTCCTTACCGTAATTAAACATACTTGACAAAACCATGCAAACATGATGTCTAAAAAAACACTCACACATGCATGGGTTTCTATTGTCCCCCAGATGGGAAGATGGGAGTGCATCCTTGTGCAAGTGCCCCTGGGGGAGACCTGATTGTGCACCCACCCCTTAACCCCCCACATGAATACGCACACACACAGATATTAACCGACCCTCAAGCTTGACGGCCTATTTTGAAGAGTAACAAACAGGCTAACAGACAGGAGTGGGGGGTGGTGAAGCAAAAGGGTCCCTCTATGGTAACAAGAGTATTATAAGCCAATTAGGAGTGCTGCCTGAGTGACTGACAGACAAGGTGGAGAACGCGACACAGCTTACAGTCTGATGTGAAGAAGGTGTGTGTGTGTGTGCCTGTGCCTCTGTATCAAATTGCATTCCCCTCTCTTTTACTTATAGCTTTGGGCTAAAGGGCTCTTATGTGTGCACATAAACATTCTAACACACACGCAGCAAACATCCACACGATCCCCTCCCTTGATGTCAACCTCCTACACGCAAAGGCATCCAAAAGAGCTCTTTGTCTCTCTATCGTGCCAGAGAAATAGAGGAGACAGAGGAGATAAAAGGAGGAGGACCATCAGGAAGGCTGCAGAGGGGAAAAAAAGAGCAGCAAAGGGGAAAGTGTTTGCAAGAAGGCAGAGAGGAAAGAGGGAGACCTGAACTGTGGGGAAAGGGGGGCAGTGAGAAAACATGGAACAGGGGACAGAGGAATGGGAGGGGGAGCGTGAAGGAAGACATGGAGAGAACAGGCAAAGAGATGGAAGCTGGGAGAGAGCAAGAGACAGCCGGGCTCCAGCGCTGCTCTGAACTTGTTTGATCCAGTTTGTCTCGCCAGGCGTTCCTCGAGATACATTCCTGTGGCTGGCTGGGTGCAGAGTGAGGGAGAGATAGAGAGTTATAGTGAGGGAGAGGAAGAGAGAGAGAGAGAGAGAGAGAGAGAGAGAGAGAGAGGGTGAGACCACCAGAGCTCGAGAAATAGAGAGAGGGAAGCAGGGAGAAGCTTTTAGCTAATTTGTGAGAAGAGAAACTTGAGAATAAAGACAAAGAGAGATGAAAAGTATTTGAGAGAGAAAAGCTGCGGCAAATGTTTGCGAATTGCCAAAGAAATAATAATAATAATAATTTATTTGTTTATATAGCGCTTTACAACACCCAAGGGTGCTCAAAGTCCTTCACAACAAAACATATAAAAATAAAAAACAGAACATGTTAAGACCCATAACTAACAAAAAGGAAAAGTTAAACTTACCTAAATTTAAAACCACTGTCTGTAAGAAGCTATAAAACAAATGTTACCTGCTACAAAATTCAATCTTCCATCTCATCGTTTTTTTTTTTTTTTGTCTTCCTATTTTATTTGCCTTACTATTGCAAAAAATGTGAGTCCTTCAGTTGGGTCAACCAAGAAAAAAAAACAAGAACCTTGAAAAAGGAGAGGAAAGGAGAGGAAAGAAGAGGCATACACTGACACAGAGAAAGGTCTTTTCACATTTAAAACCATTGCACTAAGTCCAAGTTGGACAGCATTTCTAACAGACAAATTGAGAACAGTAACATCCTGACATTAGACAATGAAGGCCATGTACAACAATGAATTCCTGGAAGCTCTATATTTCTTAATTGGCTCCAATGTTGAAAATTTATTTTATTTGCTTATCGCCAGGCCACCCCATCATAGAGGTGGGTTTTTCCTGCCTGCAGGAGGAGCCACAGTTTCAGTGTTTCCGCTCAAAGGGCTAAAATAATGCCATCGAGGATGCTCCTAAGGGCTCTTAATAAATGTATAATAGATGAATGTGCTCACTCTTTTCCATTGAAAGATTCCTCTCAGGTTTTTCATGTGTGCTGATTGGATGTAAAGGTTTTGGCCAACGTTTATGCCAATGGTGGTTTGAAGAACAGAATACCAAACAGGCAATGTAATTCTAGTGCTGCAGAGTCTTTACAGCATTTTAAGTGACAAAGGGGTAGATCTCAATCATAAAATGTGTAGCCTTATTTGTGTGACTAAAACTGCATTTTTGCTATATCCGTAAGGATACTACCCGAACCAAAATTATTCTCTTCTCTTCTTTGCCAACTTTGCCCAGAGGCATATTTTTTTGTGCTGAACCACCAATCACCACTGGTTGTCATAGATTGTTTAAGTACTACTGTACCTGATTGCTTCCTTTGATATAATTGATCACCAAATGCGGGCAGTATGGTGGCGCAGCGATGAGCACTGTCACCTCACAGCAAGAAGAGTCCAGGTTCAAGCCCTGGCCAACCTGGCACCTTTCTGTGCAGTGTGTGCATGTTCTGCCTGTGCCTGCATGGATTCTCTCCGGGTACTCCGGCTTCCTCCCACAGTCCAAAGACGTGCAGCTTAGGTTCACTGGTGACACTAAATTGCCCCTAGGAGTGTGTGTGTGTGGTTGTCTGTCTCTAAGTGTCCAGTGATAGACTGGTGACCTGTCCAGGGTGTACCCCACCTCTTGCCCAATAAATTATTTAAAATAACCCGTGGGGTTCCACCGGGATCAATTTTGGGACCACCACTTTTCAATCTACAAGTCACCCCTCCCTGGCTACATCTGGAGACAGAGCATCTCTTTCCAAAGCTATGCTGAGGACACAGCTGTGGCCATGTACACATGACCAACTGACGGAGTGACTAATGCATGCTTTTATATGCAGCAGACTACTGTAACTCTCTGCTCTATGGTCTTCCCAAAAAGTTGTATAACAACTGGTTCAGAACTCGGCTGCCTGAGTGCTGACCAGGACCAGAAGGAGAAAATACATTAAGCCCATTGTAAAATCCTTACACTGGCTGCCTGTCTGTTACTATATTGGCTTTAAAATTATTTTAGTGGTTTTTAAAGCACTTCATGAACTTGCACCAGCATATTTATCTGACATGTTTGCAGTGTATGAACCAATATGGCCTCTTAAATCCTCTGGCACTTTAAGAGTTTTTTTTTTTTTAGTTGTTCAAAAGCAAAGAAAAAAAGCTTACGGTGAGGCAGCCTTTAGTTTTTATGCTCCAAGCCGATGGAACAGTCTGCTTGAAGAACTGAGAGCAACTGAAAGTTATGAAGTTGATAAATGTCAATTTAAAACCTATTTCCTCAGTTTGAGTTTTGATAAAATGTATTGAATTTATTTATTTTATGAGTTATATTTTATTTTCTGCATTTATTTATACATATTTTAATTCTTAAATCTTTTTTTAAGTACCCATGGCATGCATTTCCTTGTTTCCTGACTTATCTAGAATGTTACAACATTGAGTTATCTTAGACACGACGTAAAGCTGAAAAAATTAGGTTTACATACAGTATGTTCTAGTACTTCTATGCAGAAGCAACTTGGTTTATACAAATCTCACAAACTCTTGCTGGCAAGACCTTTTTCTAAGAAAATAAAGTATTACGTGACAGTTTAAGGTTTTCCTTGAATGGACATAATCTCCAGGCAGTTGCGTGCTAATGTGTGCTTGCCTGACATCCACCTGTGTCATTTTAAAAGCAGAATTTTTTGACCGCATGTGGTTTTGTGGATATATTTTGCATCCTGCTGCTGTAGTGTGACCAGAGGATATTGAGAAAAATACAGGGCCTGAGGTTACTGCATGTCTGGAAAATGTTCCTGTACAGGAACTTGCTCTTTTACCTGACCAGGTCTAACCTACAAGCAGGCACCTGTGAAGTCCCCGTGGTGCTAAATCAGGGGTGGCCAATTCCAGTCCTCGAGGGCCGCTGTCCTGCTTGTTTTCCAACTATCCCTGCCTGACCTGCTGCTGATTACCTGGCTCAGGTGTGTTCAGCCAATCAGAAGCTGGAAGATACCAATTCCCTTTGTCTTTCATCTTAGATAGTATCTTCCAGCTTCTGATTGGCTGAACACACCTGAGCCAGGTAATCAGCAGCAGGTCAGGCAGGGATAGTTGGAAAACAAGCAGGACAGCGGCCCTCGAGGACTGGAATTGGCCACCCCTGTGCTAAATGATCAGCTAATCAATGCTGGATTCACCCGGAGCACAGTACCTGTTTGTTTTGACTACTTGAGGCCAATGTGTCTGCTGCATGTTACGTTTTGTGGGTGGCAAGAGGATTTTAACGTTAATTTTACTACTTTGGGAATGTATGTGGTCTTGTGCAGTAAGATACAGCGACCACCAGTTGGATTTACCAACCTTGTAGCTGCTTGAGAGGGAGTGATGTTTCCACTCAGTGGAACTTAATGGTAAGTAAAAAACAAACAAACAAACAAACAAAAAAAACACGTTGCATGTCTGTTGATGCCTTGTTTCTCCTTTTAGAGAGGATCGTTGTAAGGCTGGAGAAGTTACTATGTCTGCATTATGCCAGTTAAAATATGGGGTTTCTCAATTACCCGCTTTGTTTAGAGTGTTACACATCTCTTTTCATCGGTACATATACCACTGTTTACCTACCTATGGAGGAGACATTCATATTAATTAATGCTGTTGTGGTTCGTCCTGCTGTCCACTTTCATACTCTGGCTTGAACATGTTAGGTAGGATTTGAGGTATTGTCATTGTCGGAAATGTAGCTGATTTGTTTATTATTTACTTATTTATCTTTTTTGTTTATGCGTTGTCCTAGTTTCCTGACTGCCCTCTTGTTTTTAGGAAGAGGCTCTCTGGTTTTATCGTTCTTAAATAATTACAAACTATTTGGAGTTATGATGGGTGCAAAGCTAATCTAGCGGTACCCAAGAGTAAACAGCAGATGCCTGGAAATTATCAAAATGAGCATGGCATGGTCTATTTAACAGATTTTTTTTTATTGTTTATATTTGTTCTGTTTTTTCAGTCTTCTGTTAAAGCACTCTGAACTGTACAAATCCTGTGTGATGGGTGCTATACAAAGAAAGTTTTGACTGAATGATTAATTGCTTGATTTACTGACTGATCAACTGTGTTGCTGTCTGATCACTGCCAGTAATAAATTGATACATCTCGCACTGTTGGTTCTGGTTGGTCTTTATCAGAGGGAGTTCAGCTTATTCAGTATAATGAACCCATATCAGAGAGACAGAGCTGTCTAGATGGCTTTTTCAACTTTTTCAACCCACTAAAGGACAATTCTGGTTTATTACAACTTGGAACTTATTTCTGTACATCTGGCCAAAACTTATGATTGCATACTCATCACAGCCGAACGCTGAGTTCTGGAAAACATAAATCATCACTATAACAAAATCCAAAGGAATAAGGAGTCATACAATCAGACAGGTTGCAAACAAGCCAACAGATTAAACAAATCATGTACTGATAATAATCTCTCATTGAGCAAGAAAAACTGTGTGCTTTGAACAGAAGAAGTGAGGAAAGGTGAGGTGGCTGGGAGCTTTGATCAAACAGCCTGGTGTATCAGCAGCTGTCTGGATGAGCGGCCTTCAGGTCAGCCAGAGCTCTTTTATAGTTACCTTTCTATAGTTCAGATGGGAAAGATGGAGCATTAGAGTCATGTACTATTATGCAATAAATCTTTCACAGACTTGAACAACTGACATATTACAGTTAACTGTCGTTAGCTCCCCGACAAGAACAGAGTGAATAAAGTAGTACCCACACACTGTTCACTGGGCTTCCATGGCCTTATCTCTCATATCTAGAGATGATACCTCTTCAACAGGCACCAGAGGGCAATCGACCTTTGGTGGCTTCACTTCTGGGAGCTGTCATGTCATCCTTATTTACATCCTAATTTACTCAACACAGGTAATATAGTAAACTATCACCTACAGGGAATATAACACTGTAAACATTTTCTAAACCTGAAGAAAACCTGAACTACACAGGACAGCTTAAAATTTTCACTGACAACAACTGCTTGGTAAAAGACAAGTAGACCAACCAACACACACACTGGCAACTGACAAGATTAGACTTTAGTCTATAAGACAAAGGCTCTACACAAACAGCTTAGAGAGACACACAATCTTTAAGTCTATGAGGTGATTGAATATACTAACATAATTAGATGCTTTGCTTCTTTGCACCCACTGACATTTGTGCATGTTCAAACACATACTGTATGTACATCCACATTCATATAGAAAGGTATACTGTAAATACTGTAGGCATCACCATTACTGTGGTTGTTATCACCATGACTACCAGACCTTTGAACTTATTCAGATGCAGTCGTCCTTCTCTGCCCACCCGTTGGTCTTTGAGTAACAACTTGATGCCTTGAACACCCTGAAACCAGAAGCACACCAACTCCCTGGGGAATGGAGGTTGGTTACACCAGAGGTTAGTTAGATTAAGTGTTGGCTTTGGTTCAGGGTAGGGTTAGGCAAGGAGCAGTTATGGTTAATATTATGGCAAGTTTCCAGGAAAGGAATGCAAGTCTTTGTAGAGACCCAGTACTGTAGTTTGTCTATTACACAGTGGCACCTTTTTTTTTTTTGGTGACCAACCAGTATTTTACAGGCCCTGATTTGCTGTAAACTATCTGAGATTTAGATGGCAAAGCTGTGGGTTTTTCTTGTTTCTTTGTGTTTACTGCTGGTGGATACAAGCAAAGATGGCTGCCTTCTGAAGGGCATAGGATGAGAAGCCCACTATTACACGACACCAGTCAGAGGTATTATGCATGTGCACTTGTCTCTATTTGTATCTGTATAGTTAGTTTTGTGTGCACAATTGACTCGGGCTGTGCACATAATGGGACTTGCTGCATGTTTGTGTGTGCACGTACTTGCACATATACTGTTCAGGTGGACACTATATTTTAGACTTTGTAGAAATATACTCTGTGTGTGTGTGTGTGTGTGTGTGTGTGTGTGTGTGTGGACCAGTGTCTTTCCTAGACTTGTGGTAATCCTCTTAGTGTATGCTGCTTGAAGCTCAGAGCATATTATGTAACCCCTTTAATCTAGCATCACATCAAGACAGGCAGCAAAGACTACAACCCATGCTCCCTCTCATATACACACGCACCCAGAGTTCAAGTTACACAGTGTCACTTTTTAAGTTAAATCTTAGGGTCTACGTCAAATCACTGATGAACACATTACTCTCACTATAAATATCAAGGTGTGAGAGATATCCGCTGCAGAAAATAAAAATGCACACCCCAAGACACCAGCTTTTAATGCTGATGCCCATTCTGAAGCTGCCGGACTCTGTGTGGCCCTGCTGCCCCCTCACATGTCCTGATGTCCGATGACCCAAACATCCCAACCAAGAAGAAAAAAGAAATTCTTTCACTCTCTCCTCCTGCTCTCCAATCTGTTACCAGGGCAACAGCGGCCATGTTGCCATGCCCCATTGGTTTTGGGTACACATCACAACCCTACCATAAATGTCAAATGACAGTCAGAGAGTAAAAGCAGAGAGATCAAGAATCAGAGAAAGAAGAGAGAGGAAAACAGAAGGATGGAGAGAGACCGACCACGATGAGACTTCTGGATCATCTCTCCTGGCAAAATGACCAGATGTAGGAACGATGCATGCACACAAAAAACAGGCGTAAGCTTTTTCCCCCCCACACATAAACTGGCAAGTATAAAGAATGTGCGCATTTCACATAGACTTCACACTTTGTGCAGAACACAGTTGGAGTAGATGTGATAAGGTGAAGTGGAAATGAAAAATAAGGCAAGACAGCCTGTTATTTTAGTGGTTTCACTTTCTATAGTTTACTTTTAAAAATTGTGTTTTTGTTGGCCTAATAAATTTTGTTATTTCTAGAGATGGGCCCGATCTGATCCTATATTAATCATTCACTATAAATTGGGCTGACAAGGCTGATTTACTTAACGTTTCATATTCCAGTCCACAGCTTGCGTTGGATCATGAACCCACTGTAACCTAACTTGAGACACGTCACCGATCCCTATTCCATTCCACATCTTACCATAAACCCACAGCAACTTCAGTCTGTAACCCAATGAGCAAATAACATGAGATGTAGGTTTTTCTAATATATTGTATATTTGGGGATATTTTAGTCTGGAAACACAGAAAAGCAAGACAGCTACTTGTAGTGTGTGCAAAGCCAGCATGCCGAGGGGGGGGGCCAGGCGCCTGCAGAGGTTTCACGTGAAAAGGTACCAGGAGTTCATGCTAGCCAGCAGACAAGAAGACAGCACCAGGCAGCAGACTCTTACTGATGCTTTCCAGAAACCTGACAAAAGTCCAGCAGACAACCCAAAGTCAGGTATAATTTGACATTCAGAAAATACATTTCAGAGACTACTATCAACCATTATTTGTAGTGGAAAATGTCAGATTTCACAGCCTGTTGGAGCTCAGGTATAATTTGACATTCAGAAAATACATTTCAGAGACTACTATACCCCAACTATACAACTGAGAGTCATTATGTACAGAACTACCAGATATGGTAACTACAAACATTTGAAGTCGCTGGTATATGGAGACCAAACAATATATATCGCAAGACAAAACAATTCATATTGTGATGCTTTTGTATCAGGATATATTGAATTTTGATACATTGTTCCATCCCTAGTGTGTAGACTCAGTTTAAGTCATGAATTTACATTTAGCAGTGACACAACCACATTTTGCTTACGTTTCTGATATGCTTCTGGTAAACTAATAAATAAAATAAATAAATAAATATTTTTTTTAAATCTATACAATGACTGAATAACTTTTCAACATTTTAATTTGATTAATAATTTCCATTTTTTATTTATAATTTAAGTTTTCAGCTAAAAACTTTAAATACAACACAATCTAAAATGGCAAACTGATTTAAATCAGGAATGATACAGTATGATCAAAATAAAAAGGTTACAAATCTGAGCAGACATACTTTAGTACTTTTGCTGTGGTATGGACACACCTAGGTGGTGACCTTAAAAGTATTAACATCTGATACCTCACTAAACCTGTAACTGCTAAACGTCTGTTCAAATATCATGAATCATACAAGGACTATGAAAACTACTGAACAAAACATTAATTAATGTTTCAAGCTACAGTAGGTGTGAGACTTAACATTCACTGAAACAACCTCTTTCCTTTGCCGTTTTATTTTCTGATTATTTCCTGTGACTACCATGCTTTTCTGGTTCTTCACCTGTTCCAGAGGAAAAACAGAAAATATGCCAAAGAATAATGACAACACTTATATTACCTCTCTCTGCTTTCTCTTCTTACACAGAAATAACAGCTGAAAATGGCCAATGATCTCACTTGTCTTTGTTTATTAGTCCAACACAAAGAGCATGTAACATGATTTAGTAAAGACCGCAATAGACACTGTGGACATATGACTGCCAGAAAGGACAGGAAACGCATACTATCAAGCATGTATACAAGAAATTAGAGGATGAAGGATCACACAAGGCCAAAAGTGTATAAAAAAGACATTAATGGATAAAACAAAAAAGCATGAAAACAGAGAGGATAAGAAATTATCACTCGTACACAAGAAAAAGAAAAGGCTGGCCTAGACCGTGATACAGACAATAACAAGTTACTCTGGTCTGGCACTGGGCTGGGATGAGTGGTGGGGTGCAGGCACAAATATAAACAATGAGACGCGCTAAAACTCACATAGACTCATTATAGTCAAACTCACAGCGAGTCCACCGCTCTCTCTGTAACTAACCAGCTATTCCCATCATGTCCTGACCAACATATAGACATGACAAATTATTCTCTGTTTTTTTTCACTGCAACACTTCTGTTAGCTTTCTCCCAAAGCTCTGACATACAGACGACTGTAGTGCAGGCTCCTCCTCTTTGTTTGCTCCTTTCTGCATGGTCCCGTGTCTGAGTGTTCATGCACCCACCTAGGCCTGCTCTTTTTAACATTTTGTCAGAATTCTTGTCATCTTAAAGAGCACTAATTACAGACTTAAACATGTGGGCAACTGTAGAGTACACACACATATGCACTCCCACCCTCCCAACTCACTCAGCCAGTGAAGATAATTAGAGACTTGAGAGAGAGCTATGAATGAGTGGGGAGAAGGAGGGGTTAGAAGATAAAAAGTTTGAGATGCAGATCAGGAGGAAACGTCTTGCACAACTTTCTCTTCTACACCAGTGTTTCTCTGCTAGATTTGAAGCTTTATACTCAAAGGCAACAACTGTTCTCCACTCTCTAGCAGCAACTCTTTTGTGTTTCTGTCAGTATGACGTAGAAACATCAAACTTGCTTGAAATACTTAATCCATCAAAATAAACATTTAATTGAATTCCCTTTTTTGTTAACATATATTATCAAGCAGTGACTATTTAAAAACTCTTCCCTGTGTGGGTTTTAGTAGGGCCCTAATCCACCTCCTAGTTGGCTCGGTAGGCCGTTATCATGCCTTGCACCTTTGTCATCATGGTTACAATAACAAGCGTCGAACGTACCAGGTTTAGGCACAGCAACTACTCGGTTAAGTTTAGGGCAAGATCATGGTTTGGGCTAAAATAGCTACTTACAAAATTAACAACACTGACTGTTTGAAACAGTCTGTTTGTTCAGCCTTCTCCTGCTTAAAAGTCTTGCGTTTTGTCAGGCCGCCCTTTCACCCCGACCTCCTCCCTACGCTGACACTGTCGCTCTATATGGCATCAACTATGTGATCTGTCTTTTGATGCTGTCATAATTACAACAGCCACTACAGGTTGCTTAAGTTTTTCAGAGCACAGTATCAGTCATAAGCACCTTTGTTGGACTGAATCATTACACCCCTAAAGTGAACATGGAAACTCAAAGGTTCCCTTATTACTCTGTACAACAACAGCAGGTACGCAGATATTCACTTTGTAGCAAATTGGTTATAAGAAACCTCAGGTATCTTAAAGGGATAGACAATCAATTACAAGGGTGTATCAGGACTGAGCAACTCTTTTTTTGTTTTCAGTCTAGTCTTCCATGACAGTTGTTGAAACTCCCATGTTATTTTACATTATGCCAGACTTTTCAAAACTTCCCTGCTCTGTTTAAGCAATATAACTGCTCATCGCTCTCTCTTTGCATCACTCTCTCTATTTTTAGCTCTGTCTTTGCAGATTAGGGGTCTATTTATAGACCCCCCCTTATGCTGTCCAATGAGAGGGCTCCCTTCAGGAGAATGGCAGCGTCACCAGGATTCACACACACCTCAAACTTGGCACCAAGCCCAACATTCTACTCTCTCCCCAAGTTCATCACACCCTCTCCCTCTACTCCTGGCTCCTGGCATGGGGTCCACAGCTTCAGTGGAAACTTTACACACAGGAAAGGGTCTCAGGTCAACCCCCAACAGCATATGTGTTTAAAATCCCACTTACAAAAAGAGACAGTAAAGACTCTATACACACCCAAATAACCATGCCTCACATTACAAGGCATTCATTAGCACTACAGTCTTGTCGTATATGGGATTACATTATATTATATGAATGTCACTTTCGGCTTTTTCCCGTTTCGGGGTCGCCACAGTGAATCGTCTCACATGTTGACATTTGGCACGTGTTTTATGCCGGATGCCCTTCCTGACGCAACCCTGATTCGAACCCAGGTGGTGAGAGCTCTGTGCCTTAACCACTAGCCTACCAGGGACCTAGGATTATACAGTGATCTGTGGTGACAAAAGCTGTACTGACATCAAGTAAGAAAAGGACAAAGGTGGAATCTGAATTCATGTTAGTAGGTATATGCAGACAGGGAGAAACAGACTGATAGAACTTCCTTCAAAAAAAAAAAAAAAAAACGAGAACATTACATAATTTGGCAAACACTTCCTCCCTAAGCCAAGAGCACTCTGGCTTTTTAACACACACACACGCACACACACACACACACACACACACACACACACACACTTGACATGTCCGAGCAGACAGATAGCCTGTTCAGGCTGCATCACAGTCACTATGACAACGACGGGAGAACAATCCACAAAAACAGCCACTTGGAGGAGGAGGAGGGAGAGGGGGAGAGACAGACAGACAGAAACAGAGACAGAGAGAGAGAAAGACAGACAAAGCTAATGGGAAGCTCATGTGTACGTGCAGCTGTACCACCTCAGGCTCTGTGCCATTTCTTTGCCAGATTTGCAGCTCTGTTTCCTTTACCTGCCCTCTTCAGGAAAGAAAAAGTCTCAAAAACAGTGGAGTCACATTTCATTTTCCAGAACATTTTTCTTTTAGCTGTGGCTTTCCCAGGACTTTGCATTAGTGAAAGTCACAGATAAACATGTTCAGAGGGGGAAAAAAAAAAAAAAAATCACAAGATCAAAATGCCACTGTTGCCTCTCTACCTTAAACATGTTCACACAAACACACACACACACACACACACACACACACACACACTGGAGGCTGCAGGATTAGACTGTGGTCTGTACAATTTTTCTACAGTACAAACCTCAGCTGGATCATTTCGATGCTTGGGGCATTCAAGTCTGATGATCAGTGCAGATTATGCTGCAGAATGAAAAGGCTCAAGATCAGAGATTGTGGCTGTCTTGACCGCTCAAGTCCTAAGCAGTCAAAGCCCACAGAGACACATTTTGTCCATGTTGTCACTGGGCCCACGTTGGCTGGCCTTTAGGTTTAAGAGATAAGGCTGATTTATATGTGTCAAAGTGGCACAACAGACTACTTGCACAACATGGTCTTTGGTGTATCTGTGGGTACATACAACATACTTTTTTAGAAATGTATCTACAGATGTTCAGTGAGCTTACTTCTCTTCCAGTAAAGCCACTTCTATTGCAGTTCCTACTGGCATTAGTTCTATGATCATAAACTCACTGTAAATACTATTAGGCCCCATGATCATGCTTGACAAACAACAGATAAAGACTACAGAGAACTATAAATCAGCTGCAGTAACACCTCAACAGTAATGTATAATTCAGCCATTGTCCCAGCTGAAACATGAGCACGATGCTGCCGAGAGGCAAAAGGAACACTTTCAGCTTCCACTCAGATAGAAATTTGATCACAGCTAGGAGTGAGCGATATGAATGAGTCTCTATCATGGTGCATGTACATACAGTGGGTACGGAAAGTATTCAGACCCCCTTAAATTTTTCACTTTGTTATATTGCAGCCATATGCTAAAATCATTTAAGTTCAAAAACACAGAATTTTTGACATTTTTGCAGATTTATTAAAAAAGAAAAACTGAAATATCACATGGTCATAAGTATTCAGACCCTTTGCTCAGTATTTAGTAGAAGCACCCTTTTGAGCTAATACAGCCATGAGTCTTTTTGGGAATGATGCAACAAGTTTTCACACCTGCATTTGGGGATCCTCTGCCATTCCTCCTTGCAGATCCTCTCCAGTTCTGTAAGGTTGGATGGTAAACTTTGGTGGACAGCCATTTTCAGGTCTCTCCAGAGATGCTCAATGGG
>NW_018127909.1:697610-701743 GCF_001952655.1 Monopterus albus | reverse complement strand
AGTTTTTCTTTTTTAATAAATCTGCAAAAATGTCAAAAATTCTGTGTTTTTTCTGTCAATATGGGGTGCTGTGTGTACATTAATGAGGAAAAAAATGAACTTAAATGATTTTAGCATATGGCTGCAATATAACAAAGAGTGAAAAATTTAAGGGGGTCTGAATACTTTCCGTACCCACTGTAAGATAAGATAAGATAATCCTTTATTGTCATTGTAACATGTACAAAACTTACAAAATTTTAGTGACCTCCAGTTGGTACAGCAATAGAATAAAAACATAACATATGAAATAAGACTATATAAAAAAACCTAACCACTAGAGAAACAAGATAAACAGACCTCTCACACCCCCCTTCACACACATAGGCATATTTTAGCAGCATTAAGTGTGGTAACTGCTGTTGGGTAAAAACTTTTCTTGAATCTAGCGTTCCTTGATTTGATTGCTCTGAACCGTCTACCTCACGGCAGCAGTTCAAAGGGTGAACGTCCTGGGTGTGAAGCGTCTTTAATGATGTTCTGGGCTTTTTTGAGGCAGCTGGAAGAACTGTGTAGTTCTTCCAGAGTGAGGAGAGGGCGGCCAATGCTCTCCTGGGTCGTATTAATGACCCTCTGGAGCATTTTCCTCTGAGCCACTGTGCTGCTGCTGTACCATACACATATACAGTATGTAAGGATGCTCTCAATGGAGCACCGATAGAAGGACACCAGCAGTCTCTGGCAGATGTTGTTCTTCCTGAGCACTAGTAGGAAGTACAGTCTCTGCTGGGCCTTTTTAAGCAGTCCAGAGGTATTCACACCCCAGGTCAGATCCTCCTTAATATGGACTCCCAGAAAGCAGAAGGCCGGCACCCTCTCCACATGGTCCCCGCTGATATACAGTGGCAAGATGTCAGTTTTCTTCCTCCTGAAGTCGACAATGACCTCTTTAGTCTTTGAGGTATTAGATTGTTCTCTCTGCACCACATTATCAGCCTCTCCACCTCATCTCTGTAGGCGGTCTCATCCCCCCCCCAGAGATAAGCCCCACCACCATGGTGTCATCAGCAAATTCTACAATGGTGTTGCCGTTGTGGGTGCACAGGGTGTAGAGCAGGGGGCTCAGCACACAGCCTTGTGGTGAACCAGTACTGAGGCTAAGAGCAGTGGATGTGTGTGGGCCCACTCTCACCCTCTGGCTGCATCCGGACAGGAAGCTCTTAATCCATATGCAGGTGGAATATGGAATTCCCAGGTCCACCACCTTGTCCACGAGTTTGTGGGGGAGGATGGTGTTGAATGCAGAGCTATAATCCACAAAGAGCAGCCATGGATAGCTCTCCTGATGTTCCAGGTGGGACCGTACAGCTTACACCGTATAGCGTCCTCTGTGGATCTATCTGACTTGTATGCAAGCTGGTGTGGGTCAGATGTTGGTGGGAGGAATGACATAATGTGTCCCCGTACCAGTTTCTCAAAACATTTCATCACCACTGGAGTGAGCGCAACTGGCCAGTAGTCATTGAGGCTGGTTATGTTGGGCTCTTAGGCAGGGGAGCTAGGATGGAGGACTTCAGGTAGGGTGGAACAGTGGACTGGGCTAGAGACTGGTTGAAGATCCTGGTGAAGACTCCAGCCAGCTGGTCCACGCAGTCCTTCAGCACACGTCCGGGGACACTGTACAGTGCAGCAGCCTTCCTCATGTTTGGTTCATATCATGAGTTTGGGGTCAGGGTTTTTGCTTTGGTTTGGTGCATTTTTGGCAAAAGGAAGGAGAGGTTACTCTAATTCAACTTCATTTATTTGACAAAAAAAAAAAGTTAACAAATGTGTGCCTGGCAAAAACCATTAGGAACATAAACATACCATGAACCATCCCACCCATCATAGGTGTGTTGCTTGGCATCTTAGTTAAGCATGCTAGCATGGTAACATTAGCTAATTAGCACTGAACACATTCAGCATTGCAGGTATTCGGCCATAAACAAAAGCACTGGACAAAATTTTGTGCTAAAGAGATCATTCACTGGATAAGTGATTTTTTTTTTTTGACCTGGTGGTGGCACTAGAGGCCGAGTTAGAGGACTGCACTGTGAATGCTTGTACCAATCCATCCAAAAAGTGTTGAGAGCTGTACTGACTGACGGATTGACTGACAAGCCATCCCTAGTACAAGGCAATTTATCACACTGACACAAATGCAATTTTAGAAGATCTAGCATCCTTTGGTAAATTAATGATTTTAGTTTCTTCTTTTATTTTCAGTTTGTCATTAAGTGTTACTCAGTGTGGACAGATAAGCACAAATAATGTATCCATTTAAAATTAAACCTACCACAAGTGCACAAAAAGTGAAAAGGTCTGAATACTTTAGCCACTGTATTTACGGTGGCCCAATCAACTCAATTAATAGCCACTAATTATGTTTTCACATATTTTAACAGCAGCAAACATTCATAAAGACATTGACAAATAGTTTCCAGACAAGACTCAAAGCAGGGTTGGGCAAACACTAGCCTGTACAGCTGTCCGCACAATAAACAAGTGGCTGTGTTGTCAACAGGCCAGGACTGTTGGTACCAAACAGCCCAATCTGGCCAATGCACACTGTGCAAAATAAAGGTTGTTGAGCTAACGTTGGCTAGTGGCAGTCAGTAAGCTAAATTATTTTGGCCTGAAATGTTCTAATGTTCTCTTCCTGTGGTACTCCTGAACTAAATTCAGAGCCCCGGAGTGTTACAGTGATGTAAACAGATGGAAAAAGATCCTGGAGAAAATAACCAGCACGGCCAGAGCAAGTACCAGCTATTCCCAATGTATCAGGACTAATCACTAGTTAGTTGGCATGTCAGCAGAATTTTTCATGCTGATATATTTTCGTAACAGTATCATTAGTCATGTTTAGTTGCTCAGAACAAGAAGCAAGCCCTCCTGTTGTGATCCAAAGTATACAGAGTATTATTTCTGAACACTTAACATTTGTGACTTCTGGCATTTAGCATGTCTAAAAGCCTAGTTTGTGTTTAATCTGAATTTCCCTCACTGGGTAGGTGTTGAACAACCCTGTCGCCCGAGCCATAGGTTCCGTTCCCAGGAACTATCTCCTGCTGTCTCTGTCTGCATACAGAAAGCAGCTTACATTTGCAAAGACCACAGTGTTGTGTTTTTCCATTCACATTTGCTTAGCACACAGGTGTAATGAACCAGAAAAGCAATGGTGTGGAAAATATACTGTTAATGTTCCAAAATATTTGGTGTATGTGCATAACAGAGATGAGGACTTTTCCTACTCTCCAGGGACATGGGTTGGCTGACAGGATCCTCCAGGGGCTTTATTATGTTTTTGTGCAGCAGTCATTAAATATCCATTAAAAACTCAGTGGCTCCTTAACTGTCAAAAAGCCAAAAATAAAACAAGATTCCCAGACTTTTTGTTTTCATGAACAGGGAAAAGTGACAATTACAAAGCTTGAAAAGAGCATAATAACTGCTCTTTCCAGTGTTCCGTGGAAGCGCGGCTTTTTAAAACTGTTACAACTTTTCACAGACTAAAGCCTTTTAGGGCATTATCACTAAAGGAGGTTCAGCTGAGCTTTAAGCCACTAACTCCACAAAGCTCGTTTGACAAAAACCATACCCTGTCTGACCTGAATCTGCTCAAAAACTTCAGGGAAGCGTAGGTTTTTTTTTACTATTCCTGTGACTTCCAGTGCACTGCGTGATGCACTGAAGTGTGCAGCTTGTGACAGCAGAAAACAGGGTGAACATTGATGGATTCTGTCTCCTCAGTGGAGTCCAAAGTCTCAGCCAAAGGAGAGTGGAAGGCAGCAAGAGGCAGAAATTGAGAAAAGGGGTAGAGAGAACAGGGGTTGGGATGACAGTGGGATTTGCAAAGGTTGACAGGTTTAAAGACTATAAGACTATAAAGATGGATAGGGATGGGGGGTGGGGGGCTGAACAGTAAGACAGGAAAAGAAGAAGCGTTCAGTATTGAGAAGAACAGAGTAAAGACACAAAACGGACAAAAAAAAGTCCCCAGTCATAGATACTATTTTTAATGGGTTTTAAACACATTAAACATTTTCAAAATATACAACGCTACCAGCAGTTCATAGGTGTCACATTCAGTATTAATAAACAACACAATAATGTGT
>NW_018127909.1:684655-697535 GCF_001952655.1 Monopterus albus | reverse complement strand
GCATTGCAATCATGACAAAGCAGTTAGAGCATTTAAAGGTCAGAACAAACTTTATTAAAGCAGCTGAAAACAGCTCAGACAAATGTGACTGAAGGAGACACAGAATCAGTCTCAAAACACCCAAATGCACAAGTTATACTGCAAGTTTTCTGTTAAATATGATCCCTTAAATGAATAGCAACAACATTTTGGGAAGAACGATGTCCTTCTTGCCAAGCCAAGCTAACCAGCTCCTGGATGTAGCCTCATATTTACCATACAGACACAAAAGTGGTGTCAATCTACTCATCTAACACCAAGAAAGACAGTGTATTCCTTTAACTACAGTCAGCTGTGTAACTGGTGGCTAGGGTTGCAGCGGTTTCACAGTATACCATCGTATGAAAATTGATGGTTATCATACCAGGCACATTTGCCACCAAGGTGGTGTTGACGACCTGGACACCAAGTATGACCTCAATAACAAAATATACAATTGAATTTATACATTTGACAATTTCACTAAAAACCAAAACATTTTGAACTTCATGGGCAGATGTTAAGATGGAAAAGCATTGCACTGAATTGAGTACAGGTATACCTAATAAAGTGGCTGGTGAGTGTATGTTGCTTGTAAATTCTAAGCAAGTTTAATAAAAGTCATTTGCTTATCACTAATCATTCCGCTCCTTTGACCTTGAACAGAAACCTGATTTGGACCTTTGAATATTAAGTTGAGAATCCCTGATCTACAACCCCAAATCAGAAAACATTGGGATGGTATGTAAAATCAAAAATAATACTAAAATTAGTGATGTGTAAACCATCTGTGTCCTGTATCACATTGAAAACAACACAGCAGCACAGTGTTTGATGTGACACCTCATCAGTTTTATTCTTTGTTCAAAATAAACACTCATTTCAATTCTGATGCTTAAACACATTCCAAAAAACCCTGGGACAGTAAAACATTAACCATAGTGTAATGTTGCCGTTTTCACAACACTTAAAAGACGTTTAGTGACTGAGGACACCAAGTGATTTAATGTGTCAGGTGTCATTTTGTCCTGTTCTTCCTGCAAACAAGGCTTAAGGTGCACAACAGTCCTGGGCCTTCATTGACACAATTTGCATTTCAAAATGTGCCACACATTCTCTACTAGGGACATTTTGGGACTGTAGGCAGACCAGTCCAGCACTCACACCCTTTTCCTCCACAGCCAGGCCTTGGTAATGTACAGTATGAGGTTTTGTATTGTCTTGTTGAAAGATGCATGTGCATCCCTGGAAAAGATGTCGTCTTGAAGGCAGCATATGTTGCTCCAAAATCTCTATGTTTTCCAGCATTAATGGAGCCATCACAGAAGTGTTCGCTTTACGGTCCCAACTTTTTCTGATTTGGGGTTGTATACCAATTCCATCAAAAAATAAAAAGTTCAAAAGCTTCTCCATCCTTTTATTCCCTCTTTTACTTACATACTAAACATGCTAAATAAACAGCATTCAATAACTTCTGACCGACAGTGTATAATGCTGGCATAGGTATTAATAAAACCCAGTTAATACCCAGCCAAAGGCAGAGAGGGCAGAAATGAGTATGGTTTTGGAAAGAGCAGCTGGCGTGTTTCCTTTGTTGTGATCATTGTTGCTGCTATTTTGGGAACCATTCAGGAAGTGATCTACAGACAGGCCGCTGACGGAGTATTCAGCTCAAGCCATCACACAACAAAACAAGTACAGCTTGAATGTAACAGGGAAACAGTGCCCACAGATAATAACCATGAGACCATCATGCATCTGTTTGGTTATTTTGCATCCCCTCTGTTTATTTTGGTGCAGTTAGTTGAGCAATGCAGCATTAGTTACATATTATAGTAACAGTAAGAAAGAAGTACTCTAGGATTTCATTTAGTCTCAACAGCGTACTGAATATTTTAGCCTTTAGATATCTATTCCTAAAAATCTAAGCAGCTCTATTCCACACCTGCTGTCACCCTTGTGTACACCCTTGGTAGATAGTCATTTTTTCAATCTCAGTCAGAAACTAAGGGATACATGAATTCAACAATAACGTGACTTAGGAGAACAACAGTCCACATTATTGCAACACATTTTACCTACAGTAGATCTGTGATGGGCACATCCTTCCTCAGTACATGGATGAAAGCTTCCTCGTTATGTCAGCATCCTCTGCTCAATAAGGCTAAAAACAGAACTAATTATGTGTGATAGTTACACTCAATCTGTGGAAAAGAGCAAAGATTCTTCCAGGTTGATTTAAAAAAAAATTCTCTGAAGGACTTCATTTCCAGAGCTTTCTACGGCATCGATGGAAGGAGCAGACTACAGGACTTTGAAAGCCTCACAGTTGCTGTATGGTTCAAACCACTGTCTGTGTATAAAAGATGGATGAACCCTCCAGACAGCTAGTGGCCAGCCACCTACGGCGGAACCTGCCCGCCTGTCACTCAACGTGGCTATGCCTTAATTAATGCATAACTTTTAGCCTCAGTATAAATGGGTGAGGTACATAAAAATTCATCCTCAGTGCAGCTGCCATGGAAGAGGAAATTAGTTAAAGAGACAACCATTTTTGTACCAGGCTGTAAACATGTTTATGGAGGCTGACTGGCTTTTGGCGCCGGCCTCAAGTGGCCATTCAAAAAACTGGTTTTTAACACTTCTGCACCGGCTTCATGAACGATCATGATAGTTGTTGAAAAATGTGAATTGTCACAAAGCAGAAAAGACATCCAGGTTTGTTTATGTCCAGCTACTGATGGAGCTGATGAAGGACAGAGGCAAGTTAGCTAGCTCTCTGTGCCCCTTATGTCCTTGCGCACTGCACTCTCATTGGATACTGCTCTCTACCCTGTCTCAGTGTCATCTCCAAGGTGCACCAACTACAACTGCATCATATTTTTGGCTTTGATGAAAACTGACAGCTTGGAACAGCTGAGGAAGTGTGCATCTCAACACCTCGGTTAAAATCTGTGGAAAACGCAGGAAAGTCAACCATTCTTTTGTTGTTGTTGTTGTTGTTAAACTACTGTTTCCAAGGTCAAGAACAAATATTCAAGCAAAAGAAGAGGGTGAGGTTTCAAAGCAGCAATCACATTAAAGCCTAAGGTGAAGCAAAGGAAGTCAGCTGACACTGACAACAAACAGATGTGTTGGCTTCTCCTCTAATTTTGGGGACCATTAACAGTTCTGAGATAATTGCTGATGACTGTTTCTGGCCTGCAATCACCTGGTGTAAATCAGCTATCAGACAGTAGCATAGCAACCATGTCACTAACTGTCTGACCACAGTTAATATCCTCCCCACACTGTACTGCTCTGCCACCCTGTGCCTTCGCACCATCTCACTCCTCCCTATTGCCCTCTGCAGTATTATCAGATAATGTTTTTTCCTCCTGCAGTGCTGCCACTGGCACAATTACCCTGGCTGCTGCACTAATGGCTATTGATGCAGCTGAGGGCCCCCCCCACACACACACACACACACACACACACACACACACACACACACACACATACACGTACACGCAAACATTCATAAAAAATTCACGACACTGGCTCAATAGGAAGGCGCAGGGGGTCTGGCCAGCCCTAGAATGAACAACAAATGTCATTTAACAAAGGAAGGAAGAGACACATGATACGGGTCTTGACATTATCACGCAATATAAGAGAGAAAAGCCAGAGATGCAGGGAAACACAGATATGTACACGCTAACTGTATGAAGAATCTTCAGGCTAAATTCAAACAGACCTGTTACCTGTGATTAAACAGATATGTGTGCTTGCAGCTCTGTGTACAGTAACATCCTGTGTATGTGTCTGTGTGTGTTGCAGGAGTCCATGTGGTAGGCATTTCCTTCTCCCTGCCTCTGACCTGCACTGAGAATGCTTTAGAACGCTGAGGCACGCTAAACCGAGCGTCAGAGGAGACTAGTAGCAAAAAGATGGAGAGAAAAGAAAAGAGCTAGTGGTTCTGAATGATGGAAAAGAAAGAAGGGAGAGCAGATTATTAGGAGAAATGAAAGGTCAAATGGCATAGAAATGGGAGGGTGAGGAGGAGAGAGAGGATGAAGTGCCTAGGACAAAGCAGAAGCTCCTGTGTGATGAGTAGATGCAGAAATGAAAATTAGGAATGACGGAGGAGCGAGAGACTACAATTCAGTACAAGAATATGATTTTTCAGGGTGACGGTTTATAACAGATCCTGATTTACCCTGAGTTGAAACAGACAAACCGGTGCAACACGAAGGTTGTTGGCTGATACCAAGAGAAGCTTAAAAGGAATAGGTGATATATCCTCTCTATTCACCACTAACTAAGTTCTCTTTCATTACATATATGCATAAAACTAAAGGAGACAAATGTAATGTTCAGAATAAGTATGGGCATTCTCCTAATTCTTAGAACTTCCTTCTTTGCAGAACAGTGACTAACACATCACAGCATTTGTAAAAAAAATACCGTGTTCCCCATTGAACCACAACGAGCAGCAGAAAGTTACTAAGTATATTTACTCAAGAACTGAACTTAAAGACAGTTTTGAGATATTTAACCATTTCAGTTTTCTGCTACTTTAGACTTTAACTCCACTACATTTCAGAGGATGCACGCCTCCACTTTATGTGACTCTTTAGGGGGGGCAATATGTTTTCAGGCTGTTGTGAATGTGATATCTCAGGATCGCCCTGAGAGCATTTCTTTAAATTTGGCACAAATGTCCAGTTGAATTCA
Source organism: Monopterus albus (assembly GCF_001952655.1). NCBI lineage: Eukaryota > Metazoa > Chordata > Actinopteri > Synbranchiformes > Synbranchidae > Monopterus > Monopterus albus. Next base: position 692,801 of record NW_018127909.1, on the reverse strand, counting down.
AAAACAATGAGACAAAACCGTCTATCAGTCTTCTGTACTCATCTGTAAAAATAGTATTTTTCTCACTGGAAATTATTCACTAGACTCATGTCTATAGCTAGAACGAAAAGATACACTTAATATCTTTCATTAAATTCTTCACTACATATATTGTATGAGTCTAGACAGGCATGCAAAGCAAACTGTAACCCGACTGGTTGGCAGAGGCATACAACCCCGAGGTCGCAATTTGTTTAGACTGTGTATACTTTTTTCTTAGACAATTTGCATAAATATTAGTTTTGTACTCAAGTGGAAATGTGAATGCAGGACTTGTAACAGAGTGTTTGCACAGTGTTACATAGGTACTTTGATTATACCGTAAAGTAAGAGTAAAAAGGTTGTATGTACTTTTAAGGAAAAACCATGTTAAAAAAAACTAAACTAAAATTGAGTTTGGTGACACAAAATAGTCTCTAAATGAGGACTGCTTATTGGCAGAGAGGAAGCAAAGCAGCAAAAAGCCAAAACTGACCGGCCCTTCGTCGTGAACAGTGATAAGAGCCAATGTTGGCTGACTACTCCTGGCTGGCACTCGACTACAACCCTGAACAAGTCTGCTTATAAACAAACAAACACATATGGTGGTCGCATCAGCTGCACACACACACACACATTCACACCTAGCTGCAGTCAAACCTGTTCCTTTAGGAACAACTGAAGTCATTGTTCCGAACCTTCGTCCTAATGTTAAAACCCGACATTAACCTTACTACTGATATAGATCTGAGTAGTAGTGAACTAAGGTTTTTTGACAATGGGTGTTCAACTTCAGGACTCCCTTCCCAAGGCCATTAATTTAGAAATGCTGCTTAGTTGTCATACAGTTTCCTAAATGGTTACCTCACAAAGTAGTTAAGTAGAAAGAAAAAAAAACAACAACAACAGCCAATGTTAACAGGCACTTGGCTCAGGCTGGTCTGTGGTGACGGTATGTGTGTGTGGATTGTACAAATGAAATTTACATGTCAGATGTTACATTTTGGATGATGAATTTGTAATGGAACTCCCCTGTAGCAACCAACAGGTGCTGGCAACATAGAAATCACACTGGCAACCAGTTAAAATGGAGAAAAGTTCACTCAACCTTTGCGTTTTGTGTCGACCACACTGAGCATGAAGAAAAGAAAGAAGAGCAAAGAATTATCTGAGGATTTGAGAACCACAATAGTGGAAAAACATGGACAATCTCAAGGCTCCAAGTCCATCTCCAGAGATCTGGCTGTTCCTGTTCCTGTGTCCACTGTGCACAACATTGTCAGGACATTTACAGCCCATGGTGCTTTAGCTAATCTCCCTGGATGTGGACGAAAGAGAAAAATACATGACAGGTTGCAATGGAGGATTGTTCCAATGTTGGATAAAAAACCTCAATCAACTTCCAAGCAAATTCAAGCTGACCAACAGGCACAGGGTGCAACAGTGTCAGCTCACACTGTCTGTTGCCATTTGAATGACAAGGGATGCTGTGGTAGGAGACCCAGGGAGACCCACCACTGACACAGGAACATAAAACAGCCAGATTGGAGTTTGCCAGAACTTACCTGAGAAAGCCAAAGTCCTTCTGGGAGAATGTCCTGTGGACAGATGAGACTATAATAGAGCTTTTTGGTCGAGCACATCATTCTACTGTTTTCAGAAAACAAAATGAGGCCTTCAAAGAAAAGAACATGGTCCTTACAGTCAAACATGGTGAAGCTTCACTGATGTTTTGGGGTCGCATTGCTGCTTCAGGCACTGGGTGTCTTGACTGTGTGTATGGCATTATGAAATCTGAAGGCTACCAATGAATTCTGGGGCCCAACGTCAGAAAGCTGGGTCTCCATCAGAGGTCATGGGTCTTACAGCAGGACAATGACCCAAAGCAGATTTCAAAAAGCACCAGAAATGGTTTCAGACAATGAGCTGGAGAGTTCTGAAGTAGCCATCAACGAATCCAGATCTAAATCCCATAGAGAATCTGTGGAGAGATCTCAGAACAGCAGCTGGGAGAAGGAACCCTTCAGATCTGAGAGACCTGGAGCAGTTGGCAAAAGAAGAGTGGTCCAAAACTCCAGTAGAGAAGTGAAAGAAACTCATTGATGGAGATTGATTTCAGTTATTTTGTCCAGAGGGTGTGCTACCAAATATTAAGTTGAGGGTGTCAGTAATTCTGTCCAGTCCATTTCTGGAGTTCTATGTGGAAGGTATCAGATTTGGCTTTTTCCCTCTGTTTTTTGTTTTGTTGCAATACAAACAAAAGAAAAACATGACAATAACAAAGAATTTTCTGGGAGAAGTGGTTCTTTATCTGACAGAAATGCAGGGGTGCCAATATTCTTGGCCATGACTGTATGTACATTAGCTCCCACTCACACATATACACACACTCACAACCTCATCCATATTTTACCAATTTGTTTACACAAGGGGAGAAAGGAACAGACAAGTTCATTCTGCTGTCAATAATGTAACAGCTGAACTGCCATTCAGATTCTTTAAGAGTACACTAGCCATTGTACACAGAGGTGCATGTTAGCAGCACAAGGAGAGCACCAGCACACACACCAGAGAAACAAGACAATAGCAGTGAATGTACAAGACACCTTCCACTAGTTCTTTGTTTACTTAAGAGTATCTTTACAAGCAATTAAATCTGTCAATATACCAGTTATCTCAACAAAAACATAACCAAAGAGTGACTGCATTTCACAGCTTGCTTATTTCTAAATGTGAAATTTCCCCATTTGATACATATCTTGACCACAACTCATGAACAACCACATTTAATGTCTAGCGCAATGTTAATTGTTTAAATAAAAAACTTGAATATCAGCCAATATATCATTATCAGGTTGGTTTAAGTTTCCAAACAACAATATCAGCCTGCGAAATCCAACATTGGCGGGACGATAATCTCTTGATTCAGTGTGTGCATCAGAAGAATGACTGTGACAGATGTTTTATTTTTTGTTTCATTACCGATTAATCTGCTTTTTCACTTGTTCAATTAAACGTTTGGGCTATGAAATATAAAAATAAAGCAAAAAAATGGCTTAGCAGATGGAAAAGTGAAGCTTCCAAATGTCTTGATTTTTGAGACCAAACGTTCAAAACCCAGTGTTATTCAGTTTACCTTTACAGTATAGGTGACAAAAAAAGCAGGAAGCAGGAAATACTGTCATGTGAGAAATTGGAGCTTAAGATTTAGTGTGTATCATTTTGTTGTTATTTTTGCTGGAAAATGAGATGATAACTGGACTATCAGTAAATCCACAATAAGTCTTAAGTGCATGGACCACCATCATCCATTATAGGAAGTGAAATCATTCCAGTTGACCTGATATGGTCAGGTCAACTATTAAAACGCTTTTTAAAAATACAATACTGTCCACTGAGACTGGGGATGACTGTATTTTTACAAATTGGAAACAACTGAATGCATGTTAAAATAAAGTGATATTGTTGTCCAAGTCTGGAAATTTCCCAACAGGGAAACTGATTGTGTAGCATTCCTCACTCCCTCAGCAAGTAGCAGCAAGGAGGTGGTATAGCTGAAGAGCAAGTGTGGTTCTGAATGCGCTATTGTCACACGTCATGTCACTCTCCTGCGCCCACCCTGTCTCACATCACTGTAAAACTGGGACAAAAATGCCCTAAAACCTCTTAAGAAAAGAAAAAAGAATAAGCTACACACAAGTTATACAAGTGGAGTTGCTTAGTGCACAGAGCAGAAGACTGGCTCTACTGGGCAGCTGCAGAGTGGGAATGTGTGTAAATGTATAATCATGAAACGCAGGCAAACACTGGTTTAGACACAACAAGCTTTAGCAATGAAGTTTTAGCAGAGAAGTGCAATGGACAGTTGTCAAAAGACGAGAAACTAAAAGAAAAGCACAAAGCCAAATGGGCAAATATTTGAAGTTTAAAACTTGAACAAGACCCTCTGCCATCACTGATTATGTAAGTACAAACTTCTCAACAGGTAGTCGAAGCCTGTAAGTATGTGTGTGCATGGCAGAGGAAATATTGCTAGTTATTTTTTATTAGCAGTGTGATTCATTTTGAGCTTTATTTCAGAAATCTTTATTTACATCTTCAGTAATTCAAACGTTATTATTATTACATTATTATTGCTCCAGCTGAGGCGAAACTGCTCCCTTGTTATTCAAGGGTCTGTGCTGAGCATGTGTGTGTTCCTGTAGAACATGTGAACAAGCGTGGGTGGAAGGGAATGTGGTCACAGCCACCCCAAATCAAAAACATCCAGAGTTTGTGTGTGTGTGTGTGTGTGTAGCAACTGAGGGACAAGGGTGAGAAGAAGAAAAATGTGAATAAAGTGCACATGGAAGCCGAACAGATAAAGGAGTGTTTCAAAGGCAGTGCGGTGTGTAATGAGTCAAACACAGCATGTCTGTGATGTCACAGGTGTTTGTCGACGTCACACTCTGCGTATGTGCGTGTGGGTACTGGTGAGTGTCAGCTCTGTGCCAGCTGAGTGGTTTAAATATAGCACTTGGGTAACAGTCACAGCTGACATTAACAATGCCATAGCCACAAGGACCCAGCTACACCGCATTAGCGCTATGCTAACACTGGAACCAGAGAAGTGGTGGACAGAGGGAGGGAGGAACGGGAAGGAGAGGAAGGGAGGGAAGAGGGAAGGCCTCAGAATCATGAAAACTCAGCCGCCCACACTCTGGCCTCTGCTGCCAAGTGTTGAGAAGGACAAGTGTGTGTGTGTGTGTGTGTGTGTGTGTGTGTGAGTGTGTGAGAGAGAGAGAGAGAGACATTAAGGTGGATGCCAAGGAGTGAACAGAGCTGAAGACAGACTGTCCTGAGCTACTCTGTTTTAGACGAACTAACCAGTCCCTCGCTGTGCGCCCCCTGGGCCTCCCAGCTGTAAACTTGCTAGCGATTAGGTAATCAGATCTGACTGGATGTTCTGTCCGAAAAGTACAGGTCACGATTCTACTTTTAAGCAACATCATGGCTTGCTGTTTCAGTGACATCTGCCTGTAAATGAAAGGTCGTGGGATTTGGTCATCAGAGCAGCCTCCATGAGCATCTCACCAATGAAACCTGCCTGTTTATAAAACACTGAAAACATGACAGCACCCTGTTGATTTATTTGTGTGTGCCCTTCGATAACTAGCCAACTACAGACGACATCACATCATGCTAAGATATTCGGTGTAGCTACTCTGAAGTTCGACAGCAGAAGTCTTCTCAGGGAAGGAAAATGTCTGTCACTGAAGACCAAAAGGCTAATTTTGTTTTTTTAGACTCACAAGTCTAGGCTGGCATTTAATAGTTAAAGGAACAAAAGCACAAAGAATACACACTGATTTCTCCAACAGGCCCAAATGCAAGCCAGCCAGAGGTAGTGTTGTGTTTTCAGTAGGATTGGGTATTGTTTTTTTTTTTTCTGATACTGGTGCTGAAACGATATTTTTAAAATGGTGCCAGTGTCTTAACAGTACCATAACAAGGCTTCATACATTTTCAGAGGGCACAAAAGCCACTAGACTGGGCACTAAGGTCGAGACAAATGACATGATATGTATTATGTACATAGCTTGTGTGTATATAACCTGAACAGTAAAGTTACAAACTAGGATAAAGTGCAGATGCTTCTGGAATGGCTAAAGGGAAACATTCAGAGATAGTATAGTAAATGTGCACCTTTATTATAATTTGGATAGCAAATGGTGTTGTCTATGCACATTTAGAGGGGTTTCACACTCAAAATGAACTTTTTGCGTAAATGTGAACACTTCAAGCAAACTCAGACCCCTCTGAAACAAACCAAACTGAGACACACTCAGGAGGTGGCCTCAGTTTGGTTTGTTTCATGTCCACAATGCAGTTTGCTTAATTTGTGCACACTGAACACAAAGCGCTCCAGGTTCGCTTCTAGTCTTTTGCATGTAAGGGTGGAAACGCCAGCAATCTGTTGAAATATCTGGTGAAATTCCATACGGAGAAATGCGGTTTTCCACTGACTAGCCCGCAGTTTCTCACCTTGCCCAGGTATGTTATTTATGTAAGCAGCCTTGAGCCTGCACACGGAGTTGAATGAATAAAAAGAACCATTCGCCAGCTGACTGTTGTAGGTTCATTCATAAATTCAATCTGCAATGATCAAAGCATCATGTGAACTGTCATTCAGAAGTTCAGTTTCACTTGAGTGCTCCGAGCAGGGGCGGATATAATGATTTGGGGGCTGGAGGCACCTCGCGGTAAAAGTACTGTCAAAGAAAAAGTCTTGTGTTGAGTGTTTTTTTTACATTACAGTAATCACATTATAGTTTAGTGGTTTGTTAAACAATGTTGTTGTAATTACTATAACTATAATGCTACATAAACAACCAATAGGAGTACAGTACCAGAATTATAAGCACTATTGGTAGTAGTACAGTTTAAAATCTTAAAGATACCCATATGGGTGAGTAGTTTGGTGCAAGGAAGAAATTATGGCACTTCTCCAGATATGGAACAAAGAACACATCAAACTACAACTGTCCATAATGCACAGACATGCCAAGGGTTTCCTTCAGTTTTCAACTCATATGAGAGTGAGGGGCTTCATTGGGACCTCACTGCAGCGATTGGCTGGTGTTCCAGTGAGCGGGTGATTCAGTTTTACTTATCCGAGGTAACCATGAGGGCCAAGATTCAAACTGTCCCTGAGCTGATGCGCTCTCCTGTGCCAAATGAAGAGCTGTTCACACACAATGTCCATCTCATTCTGATGTCTCCTACTTAAATATGACTCAACAAACTTGGCAGTACACAAACACTGACCTTGCATTTATCATCATTATGCTTTAATTTTAACACAAAGCATTGCTTCCCTTTACTAATCACTATGTATTTCTAGGGGTGAAAGAAAATAGATACACTCAGTATCGCGATATGACATTTTGCAATACTAACAATAATCGATTCTCAAAAACACAGTATTGATTTGTAATTAATAGCTTACATGGATGTTATGGGACTGTGACAAATGCAGAGCCCTGTTCTGACTGCATTAAAAAAAAAAGTTTACTTTTTAAAGGAGATTTGAGTCATATGGTGGAGTGTTGCTTATTTTATAACAGTTTTTGTAAAATTTAATTAAAAAAAAAAACAATATATTGCCTTGTTTACAGTATTGCTATACATTAAACCGTAACTCATGATATGTATCGTATCACCAGATTCTTGCCAACACACAGCCCTATATACAGCTTGGAAAATTCCAGAAAATTATGCCATGGCTAGCCCTGCGATGGACTGGCGACCTGTCCAGGGTGTACCCCGCCTCTCGGCTGGCTGGGATTGGCTCCAGCCCCCCGTGACCCCATGTAGGACTAAGCGGTTTAGAAAAATGGATGAATGCCATGGCTTTAGGAGCTTCTGATAGGCTAATTGACATCGACAACACAGCCATGATACTGCTCAGGAAGGAGACGCATCCTCTCTCCTAGAGATGAACATACTTTGGTCCAAACAGTACAAATCAACCCCAGAACAGCAGCAAAGGCCTTTGTGACAACACTGGAGGAAACAGGTATGTATCTATATTCACAGTAAAATAAGTCCAATAGCAACACAACCTGAAAGGCTGTTCAGCCAGGAAGAACCCGCTGCTCTAAGACCACCATAGGAAAGGCAGTCGATGGTTTTCAGCTCCACATGGGGACAAAGGTTTTACTTTTTGGAGAAATGTCCTCTGGTCTGATGAAACAAAAATTGAACTGTTTGGCCATAATGACCATCGTTATGTCTGGAGGAAAAGAAGGAGGATTGCAAGCTGAAGAACACCATCCCAACCATGAAGCATGGGGGTGGCAGCATCATGTGGTGGGGGTGCTTTGCTGCAGGAGGGGCCGGGGCACTTCACAAAATAGATGGCATCATGAGGAAGGAAGAGGATGTGCATATAGTGAAGCAACATCTCAAGACATCAGCCAGGAGGTTAAAGCTTGGTCAATGAGTCTTGTCCAAATGGACAATGACCTCAAGCAGACTTCCAAAGTTGTGGAAAAATGGCTTAAGGACATCAGAGTCAAAGTACTGGAGTGGCCATCACAAAACCCTGACCTCAGTCCAATAGAACATTTGTGGGCAGAACTGAAAA
>NW_018127909.1:676136-683327 GCF_001952655.1 Monopterus albus | reverse complement strand
CTCGGCTGGCTTGGATTGGCTCCAGCCCCCCGTGACCCCATGTAGGACTAAGCGGTTTAGAAAAATGGATGAATGCCATGGCTTTAGGAGCTTCTGATAGGCTAATTGACATCATTTGAGTCAATAGAAGGTGCACCTGTGGATGTATTTTAAGGCCTACCTTTGAACTCAGTGCTTATTTGTTTGACATCATGGAAAAATCTAAACAAATCAGCCAAGAGCTCAGAACAAAAACTATGGACCTCCACAAGTCTGGTTCATCCTGAGAAGCAATTTCCAAATGAATCATCTGTTCAAACAATACTATGCAAATATAAACACCACGACAACACAGCCATGATACTGCTCAGGAAGGAGACGCATCCTCTCTCCTAGAGATGAACATACTTTGGTCCAAACAGTACAAATCAACCCCAGAACAGCAGCAAAGGCCTTTGTGACAACACTGGAGGAAACAGGTACCAATGTATCTATATTCACAGTAAAATAAGCCCAATAGCAACACAACCTGAAAGGCTGTTCAGCCACGAAGAACCCGCTGCTCTAAGACCACCATAGGAAAGGCAGTCGATGGTTTTCAGCTCCACATGGGGACAAAGGTTTTACTTTTTGGAGAAATGTTGTATCTATATTCACAGTAAAATAAGTCCAATAGCAACACAACCTGAAAGGCTGTTCAGCCAGGAAGAACCCGCTGCTCTAAGACCACCATAGGAAAGGCAGTCGATGGTTTTCAGCTCCACATGGGGACAAAGGTTTTACTTTTTGGAGAAATGTCCTCTGGTCTGATGAAACAAAAATTGAACTGTTTGGCCATAATGACCATCGTTATGTCTGGAGGAAAAGAAGGAGGATTGCAAGCTGAAGAACACCATCCCAACCATGAAGCATGGGGGTGGCAGCATCATGTGGTGGGGGTGCTTAAGGACAACAAAGTCAAGGTACTGGAGTGGCCATCACAAAACCCTGACCTCAGTCCAATAGAACATTTGTGGGCAGAACTGAAAAAGTGTGTAAGCAAGGAGGCCTACGAACCTGACTCAGTTCCACCAGTTCTGTCTGGACGAATGGACTAAACTTCCAGCAACTTATTCTTAGAAGCTTGTGGAAGGCATCCTGACATGTTTGACCCGAGTTAACCAATATAAAGACAATGCTACCAAATACTAACCGAGTGTATGTAAACCTCCACTGGGAATGTGATGAAAGAAATAAAAGCTGAGATAAATCTTTTCTTCTACTGTTATGCTGACATTTCACATACTGACCTAAGACAGGGAATGTTTATAGGATTAAATGTCAGGAGTTGTGAACAGCTGAGTTTAAATGTATTTGGCTAGGGTGTATGTAAACTTCTGACTTCAACTGTAAGTGTCCCAATAAACAAAGACACTCGGCATACCAAGATCCTCACATAAATGGAATGCAGGCATCATTAATGTTATCAATTACACCTTTTTCCACCTATGACCTGCCAAAATATCTGTTTTGAAAAAGAGCTATTGTTTTTTATTTTCAATTAATCTGGCAATTACTTTCTAGATTAAAGCTACAATTTGTATTATTTTAATATCAAGTTAGGGTTAGCATGAGACTAGAATCAATGCCAAACCAGTCACACACTGTCATGGTTCCAATAGTAAGTCACCTACTGATTGACAGCTATGACGATGGCCTTCTCTGGTTGGTTAGAAAATGTCATCCCAGTCAAAAACCTTCAGAAGGGAATATCTCTTGATGGGTCTGGGGTCACATGAACCATTGAGAGCACCTCTCTCCATTAAGATAGGTTTTGGGAAATATTTCTGCAAAATTAATATTTAAAAAAATACTACATACTGCAACTTTAAGCAATTAATCATTTGGACCATGAAAGGCCAAAAATCGCAATATCCCAGAGCCAAAGCGACAAACTACTTGATTTGTCAACTGACCAAAACACATGTAGTAATCATAAATGAAAAGAAAAGGACCAATCTATCATTTTGATAAGCTGGAATCAACAAATGTTTAGTATTTTGGGCTTAAAAATTACAAAAACAATTAAGTGATTATCAAAATTGTTGCCAAATCATTTAGTTAAATCAACTCTGACTAATTGTTGCAGTTCTAGTTTTACTGTCTGTCCACTAAGAAGTTGATAAATGTAAAATAAATGAATAAGTTAGGCAAGTGTGAATTTTGTGTTGACATGGATGCAAATTGAGGACCACGTTACGTGCATGAGCATTCCGTGAGTGTGTGTCCAGTGTACAGGGACCCAACAACACACCTTCGATAGTCCTCAAGGAACTATAATTATTGAACACCGCCTGTTTGCCCTAAACCATTACAACATCTGTCCTGGCCATTACCATAGCATACAGTATCTATCCACATAGAAGGTATAAGGCAGCCTACAGTTTATCAATCATGCAGACATTTTTTTCCTACAAGACAAAAACCTCCAACTGTGCCATCGTTATTAATGCAACATGATACGTGGCTGGCGGCAGAAACCAGAAAGGCTGCCTGGTGATTGGTAAAAAACCCTTTCATGATAAGACGGTTACAAGTTAGAAGTGTCCATCATGTGAAAGTGAATATTAGCAATAAATTCAACTGACGCCTGCTTCGGAACCAATGTACTAATTAAAACAGACACACAAATCTGATAAATGAGCTGTGCGTTGTTACACTAGGAATCTCATATCCCAGGTTCCCGTTACATGTACCTACTGCTTCTGATGTTCTGCAGATCCCTGACATACTCCTCAAATTATGAGAATGCTGTGAAAGAAATGGTGGGAAAGACTGAACGTGCTCTCCGTGTCTACTTCTCCCTTCTTGCTAATAGTTAGTCTATAAACACAAACACATGTTTTCCATAATTATAGGCTTGCCCCTGCCCCAACATGGGTTGTCTGAGAACCATCTGACAGACTGTGCTGGGATGCACATGACAATGCAGGAATACCACTCTTAAACTATGTGAACCATGAAATTACAAGTCTATTATTTCCCATTTATAACTATAATCTATCATAACTTGTTGGCCAATTTCTTGCCAATCTGTCAAACACTATCTTGCTTATGTGTCACTTATAAAACATCGATTTTCCCAAATTTAATCCATTTATTTTTGCACTTTTTTGTAGGCATTCCTATTATCCTTTAAACTGATCATTACCATACTGACATATTGTACACCAAACAGTGTTACACCACACAAATATCAAAGCCACAGAATTACTGTGTCATTTTAGCTTTGTTGTGAAGTCCTCATATCCCAGCTAAATCATTACATGACTACAGGTAACACTCCTACTTCACACAGTATACTACCCAGAACAGTCTATAACCAAACTCCTACACATTAAAGCCCTCTGGGTATCTGCGTATGCATGCGTGCAGGCAACATGTGTAGTGACATCAACAGCATACTTGGTTTTCACACACTTCTGCAGTGACTACATACAGCCATCTAGCTGCAGCTCTGATCTTCTGAGGAAAAACAGGAGATGGACGGCAGAATTTACTCTCGTTTCGTTCCTTCTCCATTACAATTCAAACAATGCCAAGAACTTACAATGTAGCAAAAAAAGAATACTGACACCCAGATCTCTGAAATTTCACTACTGGCTGCTGTTTTAGGTGTCACCATCTGTGGCTGGGAGAGCAGCAGGGCCGGACAGAGCAGAGGGATGCCACTGTGTCTTTAAGCAGTAATCCCTCTATTCTCTGAGCATTTGTTGCCGGCCATCGAATGGGCGGTTCAGTTTTAATGTCCACAAGGGCCACTGGGAGGTCCTGCGCTATTAAAATCACTGCTGCTCTCTGGTCAGGCCTGCACAGGCCTTAAACAACAACTGAGGCTGCCTCAGAAATTAAAGATTTAGCATTTCAAAAGGAGAGGAACTGGGTTCATTGCAGCAACAAAACAGATAACAATGTTGACATTCCTAACATGTATCCTTTGGTCTTTTCTAAAGGAAACTAGAGGCTGCCCACAGGAGATATGGTATGAACAGAAGACGCTGCAGTTTGCTGGTGTCTGTCTCCATTTATCTCATCCAAGCAATGACAGTCAAACATCAGGACATGTTCTTTGAAAATGACACTATCATTTAAAGATCTGCTCATCAGACCTGCTCACACTCAAAACCAAAATCCTCATAGGACAGCCATAAGAACCTCAACAAGACTCCATATTTTACCACTGCCCCCTACCAACAGGAAATCAGTGTAGCACAACTATAAAATCTACTACGAGCTTATACTGACTGCCCTGGATTTAAAATATTTGTATTTCCTAGGGTGCCAATTTATATAGATGTTGTAATACAAGTAGTTCATACTTGTAAAATGTGCCATGTGTTTTATCTTGTGTGATTCTCTGTGAATGAATCTTCAAAAGTTGCTTACAGTATTAAAAATGTTGAATAACTACTGTGGCAGCCCCCTGAAGTAATTTTCAAGTCTGATCGCAGGTTACTGTCAGTGAGGGGTGGCTTTGATTAGGTGTTTGCAACACCATGCGGACTGGCTGTTGATTCTTGAGAGTAAAGGTTACAGAACAGGCTGGAGCATAAACAGCTGCAGCTGCTGCTGCTGCTAGGAGCAAGGAAGCAATGTTGCAATGCTAATGCTTTGCCTGTCTTGCAGAACAATTTGCACCAAAAAAAGAAGAAGAAAGGAGAAGTAGGTTTCATGCAAAAAAAAAAAAATCTGCCATCCTCCAGAAGTTAGTGAGAAGATTCTGAGCTAAAAATTAACACTTCCAAACTTTCTACTTTCCTTTGATACAGGCAGAAGCTCTGACCTTACAAAAGATCACATTTCAGCAGTCAAGACTGTCAGTGTGTTTCTTCAACAACGAGCTGGATTTCTTTGTAACAAAAGCACTAGATGGCACTGGTTTGAAAAAGTGAAGTGTGTGTTTCCAAAGCAAGTGCCAGCGCGCAGTTAGCGTGTTTCCAACAAGTTTTCATAGCGGTGAACTACTAGTAGTAATGCAGCTTGATGTACGTCCAAGAATTTGGAGGGATGGGGGAAAGAGAGGGAGGGTATACTTAAGTGTGTACTGTGTTTATGTCAGCCGTGTTGAGAACTCGTCCTTACCGCTATGAGCGTGTTGTTCCTCTGCTCCGTGGATGAGGCAGAGTCCGGGTCCGGCTGCTTGCTCTGCGGGTGTTTGCTGCTGCCGCTGCCGCCGGACTTCTTGGCCCTCTGCTCCAGACTTCGCTGGTACAAGCTGACCGTCTCCCTCCGCTCTATCTCCAGCTGCTCGGCATGGGCTTGCTGGTACCTGTTCTCGCAGTTTACGTGGTGTCTCCGGCAGCCCTCTATCCGCTGCCTCAGCCTCTCCACCACAGTGCTGTGTTTAGGTATGCCCACCGCCGCGGCGGGCACCCCGCTGCCGGCGGCCCGGGTCACATCCTCCGGCCACCTCTTCCTCCACCTCCACCACCTAGCGTCCTCTCCCTCTCTGTCCTTCCCGGTGAAGCGTGCCAAGCAGCCGGGGAGCGGACGAAAGGTACGACCGACAACCGCCGCTGGAGCGAGGAACAACAGGGAAGGTTTAAAGGGCTGCGAGCCCAACAGTCATACGGTTAAGGGCTTGCGAGTGACCGTCTCTTCTTCCCTCCTAGGCACTGTTTCCAAACAAACCAAAAACACCCAGCCTGAGTGAGAGCCGAGCAAGTCCCAAACTGAATTCAACAATGAAGCCGCTGCCACGCTGCTACCCACAACAACTCGGCTGGAAAAACAACACCGTGTAGGTAATGAACGTTAGCAGGCACTCGGCGGTCATATACACACAAACCGTCCCGCGGAGGAGCAGCGGCGTCGGCAGCAACAACAGTCCACTCGCCGTTTCACTGTGCTGTCCTTTAAGAAAAAGTTTTGCTGCCTGAACCGAAGAGGCTCCGGAGTTTCCCAATGAACTTGCATCTCATATGGTTTTGGTTTGAAAGAAATCCCGGTGAAGATGTTCTTGAGTTGGGGGTAAGAGCGCAAGCGCCCTCGGTAGTCCGGCAGTGAGGCAACTAGAGTAGCCCAGACAGCGCAAAACGCGGATATGGGAAGCAGTGGCGGAAGTCTGTAGTCACAGGCTGTCGCCTGCCACCATCACAATAATCAGGTCCGCTTCTCCACCATGCTAGCGGAGTGATATCAGGACAGGAGGTGAGTAAAAACCAGCTAGAGGCTGCGAGGAGCTCGTTCATGGACACTCGGAAAAAGCGGAGTGGAATCCAGAGTGCCTCCCGGAGAGGACTGCTCTGGTCCCGCCTGTGACCTCTTCTGTTGTAGTCACAGGTTACAACCCCTTTACACTAAGTTAGCTATGTGGGACAGACAAAAATGTGTTTGGTATTTGGTCAAATAGGTAACTTATTACCTCATTGCTCGCTTATTACACTACTTCATTACCACATTTTTCACAGGAGTCAGGCTTAGTAAAGGATGAAACCATTATTTTATTTTATATCACTTTCATGAATATACAGTATTGTAGTGATCCTTCACTTGGCATGTTATGATGTTCTAAATTGTTATGGTTCCTTGATGGGTGTGGAGCTTCAGGGGTTAAGAGGTGTGAGAGCAGGAGGGAGCGAAGGGTGGAGGGGATTTGAGCTACAGAGGGTGTTAGCAGGTTGTTTCTTTTTCTTGGTGTTGCTGGGCTGTTGTTTTGGCGTGGTTACGGCCAACAGTAACTGGTTGGGTGGAGTTAATAAAAAAAGCGACTATTCGTCGGCACTCACGGTTGTCTCCCTTGTGTCCTGCAGGACGCTACATTTGGTGTCAGAAGTGAAATGCCGGAGTTACGTCTGCCATTAGCCTTAGCCTCCGGCTTATCGGGCCTTGATAAACACCTAACTAGATGGCAGCGCGGCGGGTGAGGAGTCAGGCTGGGGTGCGAGTGACGGAGGAACTGCAGGATGGTGGTTATGCGGCGACGCCGGGGCGTGAGAGAGGATTTGACCGGTCTCCAGAACACGTAGCCCACCTGAAACAGATGGCCAGGAGCCTAGCTGCAGATGCTGGTTTTGGAAAAATGGGGACCGACGACGGCGCTCTGTGTAACCAGCCCCAGGTGAAGACCCCGAAATATAATGGTAAAGCTGACAGGGAGGCTTTCCATGCACAATTCGAACTGTTGGCTCGATCAGGTGGCTGGTCAGAGGACGTTAAAGCACTTCAGCTGGC
>NW_018127909.1:675927-676092 GCF_001952655.1 Monopterus albus | reverse complement strand
TTATCCCAGCTGAAAGAGGTGACTATGGGGCTCTAGTTGGGGCCCTCCAGCGACGTCTTGGACAATGTAACCGGCCCAGAAAGCAGGCCCCTTTTCCCGCGTCCCACCCTTCCTTGCTTCCCAGGGATGGAGCCCCACTGTCAGGCTGGGGGCGCGGCGCTCCGC
>NW_018127909.1:671061-674208 GCF_001952655.1 Monopterus albus | reverse complement strand
AGGGGTTGTCACAGATTCCACATCTGCCAACCCGACAGACACCGATCTACCCGATAAATATGACTTAAACCACGCTAGGGCAACACCACGAATGCCCACTAAATCTTGAAGCCAAGATATTAAAATGTCATGGTCAACCATGTCAAAAGCGGCAGTCAAGTCCAGCAGGACAAGCGACTGTGTGCCATAGAGTTTTCATTGCGAATATATTCAGCTGGTATGAGATTGAATGCAAGTTTTTGTATTTTTGTCTACTTGCATAATAAATTATTGCTAAGCAAAACAGCCTCATGATTAGATTTAAAATAATTAGTTTTACTCATGTCCCTGGTAGGCTAGTGGTTAAGGCACAGCACTCTCGTTGCTGTGGCCCCGGGTTCAAGTCAGGGTTGTGTCAGGAAGGGCATCCAGCATAAAACACGTGCTAAATGTCAACATGCAAGTCGTCAGTGTGACGATTTGCTGTGGCGACCCCTAAACAGGAAAAGCCAAAAGTGACTTTCTTGGATTTACTCATGAAATATTTAAGGTGTATTCACTGTCTGAGCTGTGTGTTGATTTGTTTGTAAGCACAAATCAAAGTATTTTGTATTCTTCTCAGTATTTTCCTCCACATTAGAAAGGGAAAAATGTATGTATAGTGTGGCTCACTTGGAAGCTTAAAGCAGTAGATTGACATTTGGGGAAAGATAATTGTTTTATGGTGGAAAATTAGATGAGCTCAATACCACTCTCCTACAGTATGTGTCTGTTCAATAGGAGCCAGCAGCTGGTTAGCTTCTCTTATCTTATCATATAGACCGGAAAGTGGGGAAACACCTAGCCTAACTTAGCTCTGTGATTGACAGAGTGTATCTTATTTGTTAAGTTGTACAAAAACTAAAGTGAAAACAACAACAAATAACTGCTTTGTGAGGGTCATGTGTTGGCTTAATGTCTTTGGTGAAAGTAGTTGCCAAGCAACAAGTGGAGATTCCATGGAGTGTTCTTCATACATGGACTAACAAGTTAGCCGGATAATTTTGTTATTTCACATTATCCTGGATCTGTTGGTTCTTCAAAAGTCTCATGGACTTGTTGTCATAGCAACATGTCCATAATCTCAAACCTACTCGGGAACAGGTTACAGTAGTTATCAGGCTTATTGAATGTAAACAAGATAGGAATGAAATAATTTATTGAGGTGGATTGGTAGTGCCTCATAATAGGGCAGAAAAAGGGGAGCTGCATTCTTACCACCACACAGTCAATGTGCACTGACCTGAGATTTCTCGCAAGAGGCAAGTTGTTAATGTGGAAAATGTAATAAAGAGCGCCTTTTTTTAGCCATTTGAAAATTGTACCTGGCTGTGAGCAATCACACAACTGCCTGTTTGAGTATGACTATTATTTCAGGTGTGATTATACAGATTATACTAATCCTGAGATGCCTCAGGGTGTGTGTTCTAATGTTAAGCATTTGTGTGACAGATCTTATAATCTGAATATCTGAGTAGTATACCATCTCATTGAATCCGAGGTTCATTCCCTGCAACTAACTACATGTATCGATAAATACACTTTTGCTATGCTGTCTAGAGAATGTAACACTTAATATAATGTGTGTGTTTTGTGACTGACATCCATCTTATCAGCATGAAGGCTGCCACATATGTACTTATCTTTTTCTTTCTTAGCTTTTTTTTTTTTTTTGGAAAACTATTTTAACTACAGTAATTAAACATTTGATTTCTAACATGCCTTGTTTTCAACCCCCCAGACTGGAGGTACAGAAGAGGTTTACAAGGAGCAAAAGAGGCAGCAGGAGTTGGAGAACAACTATAGGTTTGTGTGGGGAGAGTCCCAGGAGGAGTCCCAGTCATCTGGC
Source organism: Monopterus albus (assembly GCF_001952655.1). Taxonomy (NCBI): domain Eukaryota; kingdom Metazoa; phylum Chordata; class Actinopteri; order Synbranchiformes; family Synbranchidae; genus Monopterus; species Monopterus albus. The sequence continues at coordinate 672,341 of NW_018127909.1, read as the reverse complement.
ACATCTGACTCAGATGATGTGGACATATGAGCACATTCAGTGCACCCTTTTTTGAGGGGTGAATTCCCATGAAGACCAGCAGGGAGGAAGACACTGAAGTCCAGCTGCACATTTGAAAAAGAGTCCATAAGATTCAGTTATTGCTGTGAAACCTGGCAGATAATATCAACTCAACATTCAGAAAGTCTGTCCATGTGTTTTGATTAGGCAATATGTGTCTTTAGCAGGCACTGTTTATATGTTGCACAATGAAATGGCAACATGTCAGCTGCTCTTATGCAGCCAAACGAAGTTATGCATTTCCCCTTTTTGATGGGATTCAGTTTTGATAGATGACTAGAATAACCAAGTGATATACACTATGTACATTTTTAAAAATATTTCAGTGAGTTTTACTGAAGATTTGCATCTAGTTCTGAAGTTATCTTCATCACACTGTGTCCACAGTTAAATTCCTGCTTACGCTGCTAGAAGTGACACGAGGAGAATGAGAGTTTCCACAGGCTGACTGAAGAGGTTGGAAGAATGCAGTGGCACTTGATGTTTTTCAAAACAGCTTTTGTAAACACAGTATTGTAACATTGTTTCACAAATATTTTGCATTCCCTTAGGTTATTATTATATTAGAGGGATTTAAAAGAAAAAACCTAAAAGAGTTTAGGAAGATGAATCTACTATATGTACATTATGTGTATTTTTCTTTTGTTAATGAATTTTTTTTTAACCTATATTTAATTTAATTTACTTGAGAAAGGAAGACTGTCAGTCAGATTCAGTGAACCAAAACAGTGAATCCACAAACAACCTTTCCAAGGATATTTCAAAGGTGTACTTAAAAGGGCTGAATTTCTAAAGTTTGTGAATAATTGTGGCTACTTGGAACTTAACATGTGCACAATTATTGTGTGAAAATGTTTTGAATTGATTTGTTGTATATTAGCTCCACTTGAATGGGGTTGGAGTTGCCTGAGTAAATACTGTAGTGATCCTTCACTTGGCATGTTATGATGTAATTGTTATGGTTCCTTGATGGGTGTGGAGCTTCAGGGGTTAAGAGGTGTGAGAGCAGGAGGGAGAGAAGGGTGGAGGGGATTTGAGCTACAGAGGGTGTTAGCAGGTTGTTAATTTTTTTTATTGGTGTTGTTGGGTTGTTGTTTTGGCGTGGTTACGGCCAACAATAACTGGTTGTGTGGAGTTAATTAAAAAGCGACTATTCGTCGGCACTCACGGTTGTCTTCCTTGTGTCCTGCGGGACGCTACAGTGTATATATATTTATATA
>NW_018127909.1:669048-669888 GCF_001952655.1 Monopterus albus | reverse complement strand
GTGAAGGATGGGGTGCTTCAGAGAGCCTGGAAAGAGCCTGCTACAGGAGAAGAGAGGTGGCAGGTGGTGGTCCCCAGAGCACTGAGAGAGTCAGTGTTGGAAGCTTGTCATGGAGCTACCGGGGCAGGACATTTTGGGGTATCGAAAACCCTGCGTCGACTCCGGCAGGGGTTTTACTGGGGCCGGCTCCGGATAGATGTCAAGGACTTTTGCCGCTGCTGTGACCCCTGCACCGCACACAAAGGTCCCTAGAGCAGTCTCATGCCCAGCTTCAGCAGGTGGCGGTGGGGGCCCCGATGGACAGAGTGGCCGTGGGCAGCATTGGGCCACCGCACACAAAGGTCCCCTAGAGCAGTCTCATGCCCAGCTTCAGCAGGTGGCGGTGGGGGCCCCGATGGACAGAGTGGCCGTGGACATCATTGGTCCCTTTCCACGCACAGATAAAGGTAACTGGTATGTTCCGGCCGCCATGGACTATTTTACAAAATGGCCGGAGGCATACGACATACCAGACCAGGAGGCAGAGACGGTCGCGGATGGCTTGGTGGAGTGAATGTTTTCCAGGTTTAGAGCAGCTGAAGTAGTTCATAGCGATCAGGGCAGGAATTTTGAGTCAGCCGTGTTCACTGCAATGTGTGAGCGCCTGGGGATGAAGAAGACGCGAACTACACCTCTGCACCCCCAGAGTGACGGGCTGGTTGAGCGTTTTAACAGAACGCTGGCAAAACAACTAGCCATCCTCACTGCAGAACACCAGAGGGATTGGGACATGCACCTCCCTCTCGTCTTACTGGCCTACAGGTCGGCTGTACAGGACTCCACCCGCTGTACACCCGCCCT
>NW_018127909.1:655895-668995 GCF_001952655.1 Monopterus albus | reverse complement strand
GAATATGCCAGGAGGCTTCAGGACCGGATGGAGTCAGCTCATGCTTTTGCCCGTGACCAGCTGCAGAAAGCAGGTATAAGACAAAAAAGGAACTATGACATGAGAGCCAGAGGGAAGGACTTTACGGTTGGGGACTTGGTGTGGGTGTATAACCCGAAGAGGAAGAAGGGGCGGTGCCCTAAGTTGGACTGTCACTGGGTGGGTCCTTGTGAAGTATTGGAGAAACTGGGGGAGGTGGTGTACAGGGTCCAGCTGCCGCCTAGGGGGCGGCGAGTGGCTCTCCACAGGGACAGGTTGGCCCCATACCGAGGCAATGCCTGGCCGCACCAGTGCTCTGGAGAAATGTGTCAACCACACACCCAGATGCGCGAACTGTTCATCCTGGCAGTTCGCCACCCCTGAACCCACACCCTGCTCGTGATCCTTCACTTGACATGTTATGATGTTCTAAATTGTTATGGTTCCTTGATGGGTGTGGAGCTTCAGGGGTTAAGAGGTGTGAGAGCAGGAGGGAGAGAAGGGTGGAGGGGATTTAAGCTACAGAGGGTGTTAGCAGGTTGTTAATTTTTTTTATTGGTGTTGTTGGGTTGTTGTTTTGGCGTGGTTACGGCCAACAATAACTGGTTGTGTGGAGTTAATTAAAAAGCGACTATTCGTCGGCACTCACGGTTGTCTTCCTTGTGTCCTGCGGGACGCTACAGTGTATATATATTTATATATATATAGATACATATACTGTATATATATATCTATGTGTGTGTTTGTTTAGGTGCAAAATAGAGTTCCATTTGTGCAATTCACACAAGAAACAAATGAAAACCAACAAGTCAGCAGCAACACAAATAAGATTCCAAGGAATAATCACAACTCCAATAATAGAGCACTTTTATTAATAATAATAATACAAGTAAATGTAACTACTAAAATGGCATTAACATTAGAGCTCATTACAATCCTAAAATAGATCAAGTAGATTGGAGTGTATACATTTTAACGCCAGTACCTATACTACAAGTCTTTTTGTAAAGGGACCCTATCACAATTTTACTGACCTATAGTTATAATAAAATTGCTCAGCAGATACCAGTGTGCATGTGACAACCACAAACAGTTTTCTCAGGTCACATTTATTGACATAATTTCTCTAAATTTAGATAATATTCTCAGAATGGTGAAATATTGGTCAGAAAAAGTTCCAGGGAAGAATGAGAGAAGCTTTGGTGTGTTGATTGAAATACGTTTCTGTGGCTGATGAATCATAGCTTAAAGAGCTTTAGCAGAAACTGATCGTGATGACATATCAAATGTATTAAGTGCTGATATCCTTCCTGCTCATGTGATGCATTGTTTGGGTGGCTGTATTATCACTGTACACCTTGCAGCTGGTTTGTATCCTTGAGCAGTTTAGCTCAAATTATGGGCTTCACAGAAAATATATCCCTTAAAGCTGTACATATTTGTCATTAACACCTCTTCCATCAGAAAACATTAGGTTTAAAAATTCAAATAAGGAGAAAAAAAACATTTATTGCTGAAAATAAAACTAAATCCCAGAGGCACAACTACCTGTGCACCTTTTCAGCTGTATTAAATCTTAAAATATAATGGTGATCAGATATTTAAAATGCCAAAATAATTACATATTGTGATGGTTGCTGAAGGTCAGAAGTAAAGAAGCAGAGGCACAGAGACAACGGGTGCTCAAACCTCAGTAACATTTGTCTGAGGGGATGAACTGAGTTTTATTTTGAAACACTGAAACAAAACACAGCTGAGTGACATACTTTACATTTTAAGGCATTAAAGTGATGTTTCTGTTAAGCAAGACTGACAAATGTTTCAGTTTCATTTATAGACCACAGTAAAAGAAAAAGTACAGACAAGTGTTTTAATAGCTGATAAAAAAAATCCCCTGTAATAGAGAAATGCAAGAAAAAAAAAGAAATAATACATTACGAGGTTTTTCATTTCAAATAAGAGCATTTTAAAAAGTTTCAAAAGCCATGGGACTCACTTCCTCTCACCAAATATCTAATACAATATGTGAATAATATTTTCACATGAAATATGACCTTTAATGCAGTAAACATGTGGCTGGTGATTGACTGAAATGTTGTGAATCACCAGCGCTTTAACATTGCATCAGGATAACCATGCACAACACCCTGCTTCCCAGTCACCAAGTCAGCACGGAAGTATGATCACAGGCATACATGCACATTCACATACGCAAATGGTCAAAATTATGAATCATGTCTTCATGAATGTGTGAGGTTTATTTCAGTGTTATGTCACAGTAAAGGCCACTTCTCTCTCTCCCTCCATCTGTGTGTGAGCATGTCTCTCTGCCATTTTTATTTTTATCTGCCATGTCATGTGGGAGTTCTGAGATCCATCCCCGACTGTTCAAGCCATATGTGCTCCCTTGTCTCTTTCTAACCATCCCACTGACACACACACACACACACACACGTACTTGCACACACAGCCATTCACACTGCACACAAACAGAGACATGGTCTTGCACGCACACACACCGGTTGCACGGCAATTAAATCATGAACTGAATACATCTCTGCTTCCATTCCATTGGGTACCATTTGTTTGTGTTTTCTGTTTCAGTGTTAAAAGGTTATTTTCAAAGTGATTCTTGACTGAGCACCAGCGATCGAGACCACTTCACTCAAAGAGAGTATATGTTACTTTTTCTTTATTGTGTTTTAGACCCTCTGCAGTATTAGTATTTTTACATTTTTCTTATGGTGTCTTCAAGCCTGAAATCAATGATGTCAAGACAATCCCATAAGGAATCTCCAGCTTTGAAATCATAGACCAGCAGTTCCCAAACTGTACTGTTTGCGACCCCTTAATATGAAGCAATATCTCAACAAGTTCGCCAAATTAAAAGACAAACTACATTATATGTACATTCGGAAATGCCATTTAGAATGACACACAGAAGGGCTTTCCTTTCTGATGTCCTGAACAGCAGGACATCATTATTTGTCTAGGTCTTCCAAGAATATTACAAAGCACTACTGAAAAACAAATCTGTTTTTGTGACATAACAACTTTGTGGCTAGGTTTTAGCTAGGTTTAGGCACAAAACTGACTTGGTTATGTTTAGGGAAAAATTATGGTTTGGATTAAAATAAGTACTTTGTCAAGGTTAAGGGACCTTCATTGTAGGAATGCTTTGATTAAGTTTAGTGAAGAGCTAGGACACAGAAAACAAATGGCAATCTCCCTTTTAAAGGTCAGCATTTTGTCATTATAATGATGTCACATGATGTCTTCCTTTGCTCTTGACAGACAAGAGTCATAATTCCTACAGCTGCTAGAGGGTTTTGTCATGTTAACATTAACATCAGTGATCTGGTGGGCCATAGCACAAAATCTGGACTCAGTCCAATACCAAGTAATACCAGACTAGGATCATCCATACCAAAATTGATACTTTTTACTGTTGAAAGCAGAACTTAAGGGGGCATAATATATCATGATTTATGAGGAAAGGTATTATTAAAGGGTTATATCTGAACATACAAATGATTTGCTGAACATTATAATTGTTATTATTTTACTATTTTGTGTTACCTGTATGTTAAATACAGGGGAGTTAAATAGTTTAACAATGCTTTATTGATGCAATGAATTTGATGGCCTCTCTCGACTTTACAGTTTGACTGTCTGCTGCAGATTTAAGGTGTGTTTGTTTTAGGTGGTAGGGCACTTTGTGTTAACAGGATACAGTGGTGGTGATGTCAGGATGTGATGTTCCAGCAGAAAAAAAAGGAGCTTTGTTTTAGTGCATTGGTGCTACAGTGGTTTTTTGTAAATGCACAGGGGGTGGGGTGCTTTTGTTATAGATCTTAGTGCCTCTATAATCTATTCTTAAAGCAAAACTTTGGATCAGTGGTATGAATACTTTTGGGATTGATACGCCCACCCCTATCATTTGGGAGTACTGACTGGTAATGGCTGATCTTTTCTGGAAAGACAGTTTCCAATGTCATCACCAGATGTTGCATGTCTTCAAGATACAGGCAGTTGAATGGAAGAGTGACTTCCCGCTTACACTGCGTCATTTGAATGAGTATTTCACAGGGAAGAAGCAAGAGTTGAAGAAAATTGTGAAAAATAAACTGGGGCGTCATGTGATGCTTATAGGGACACAAAAAGGAAAACAGGTTTTGCTACACACATTTTGGTATTTTCTCTAATCCTTGCTACAGTATAAGTCTACAAGGTTGAGAGATACTGGTTTAATCTTTAGTAAAGCATCTGTAAAGTAACTAGTAGCTATGCTGAATAAATGTGGATTTAAAGTACAAACTTGGCTCTGAAATGTAGCAGAGTAGAAGTATACAGTAGCATGAATTTAAATGCCTACAAACTGTATTTATATACTTGACTTTCCACAGTGTTCTCCTACTTCTCTCACCACTGCCACATTTAAGCTACAGAGAACAGACTGAAGTAGACAATTGAAATGTTAAACATTTTCTAAAAACTCTGTTTGCAAATAAATATTCCTTATGTGGATCTCCATTTCTGATTGAGCACATTAGTCTTTCAGTGTGTGACTTCTGGCAGTCTTTAAAGGGAACAATCTTTAAAAGTGCAGGAAGCGTACTGCAGCAACTGCAGTTTGTTTTGAGCAAGAAGAAGAACTTTGTTACCAAGAGCAGTTATAACTGAGCAGACAAAGAAAAAACTATAGCGATAACAACCAAATGTTATCAATTGGACAATTTAGGAATAAATGCTACAGTACTGGAAGACACTGTTTGATCACCAAGTAAACTGTGATTGATGCAATGAAAAACCACAACAACAAAAGCATATATCACCATAATGTAAAATCTGAGATGTCGCATTGCTTTATGATCATGACATGTCAGTAGCGGGAGCAAATTATTGCTAAAACGTTTGACTATTTCATTATCCCCCCTTCTGCCAGACCTGAAGCTATGGGGATTTTTTGGAACATCTTGACTTTCTCTTTGCCTTGTAGACAGAGGAGAAGGTTTTGTTATCTTGTTGTTCTTGGCTGAGCACAGCACTGTGTCTGCTGGCCATGGGCAAAATAGTGAGTCAAATAACTGGTGTTCCTTTTATGCGCGTGTAGTGCAGCCTGTCCCTTGACTGAGAGACCACCTTCCAGATTTCAGCCACAGTCTGTGGAAAACCAACTGTTGCTTCTTTCACCTCAGATCAAGGAATTTTAGGCTTCTGACAGGAGAAAGCGCACTGTGGCAAACTGGCCACAACTAGATCAGATAGACTGTGCTATAAACCTATAAAATCCCAAATAGGATGGTGGAGTAACCCTGCAAATTATTGTTAGCAGCTTCATAGATGACTACTTATACAGACAAACTACTGGCAAGTCTCCTTTGACAACATCACTTTTGGTATCGGGCTGATGACCCCTAGTTATACAGTTCTGCACTGTAGCAGCTAAAGCTAACGGTAGCTTCACAAACTCATCTGACAAACTGCTTCACACTTTACACCCCTAAACCCCAGAGGAACTGAGTCAGATTTTTAAACTGAAAAGCAGTATAATAATGATTAGAGATTTAAGTGGGATATTTTTACTACCAATCATTATCCACCAGCTGTTGCTCATTTACACTCCTCTACTAATGATCTAGTGGCAAACAATCATGTTTAAAAATAACAAGGAAGATCTTTCACCTGCAGACAAACTCACCAGTCTTTTGTAATTTTCAAAAAACATAAAAACACAGAACAGTCTCTTTGAACACCAAAATCTTTGGCTGAGTGTCAAATCATACAGATACCAGTGTGCTAGGAGCAAATTATCTAATTCAATTCGATTTTATTTGTATAGTGCCAAATCACAACAACAAATTATTTCAAGGCACTTTAAATACTAAGGTCAAGACCTTACAGTATTATAAAGAAAACCCCAACAAATCCCCCTTGAGCAAGTATTTGGCAACAGCAGGGAGGAAAAACTCCACATGTCGAAGTGTCCTTGGGCAAGACACTGAACGGATGGTAAAGTGGAGAACATGCGCCACCGTGGAAAAGCAACCAGATGTGCCATAGCCATACATACCAGTCAAGGTTGATGGACAAGATCACAATCAGAATCAGCTTGGTGGGATGCTTTCAAGATAAGAGAGATTACTTGGAATGTTGAAGTGCCTGAAAACAGAATTAGAATGTAAGAGAATATCCACCAATGATATGGCCCCTAGGAAACAGGAGGTGGCTTACTAGGCTTCATACAGGAAGGGGAGAAGAGGGGGACCAGCCTCATGATCTATGTCCAGTCAGTGAAGCCAGGATCTGGGAATTGCAGGCTGATGTAGGCCAGACACTGACTTTTCATCTAAAAATGCAGAGACCTGCTTGTGACCAGACCCATGTCTTCACTGTATAGCTGTACATCCCCTGGGAGGATGTGATGAAAGAGACCACTGAGTGGAAGAGGCTGTGATATGTAGACTTCACAGCTGAAGCAAAGGAAGCTGGAAAGTCATCATTCGTTCAGTCAAGGTGGGGTGGAGATGTTTTTTTTTTGCCAGCTCAAACACACAATTCCTGAATGAGGTAGAAGTTAGTGCTGTGACACACCTAGCCAAAGGTCGGCTGTCAGCCACAGTTGGGCCATCAGTGAGCATCTGGCGGGACTTATCTTCCTGGTGTGTCCCACACTGTTGGCACTAGTCGGATCCTCTTGGCAGCTTTCGGCCTATTTGGCTTGGGGCTGGTCGGGCCTTGTCTGTGAGAGAACCACTCTGATTGGCTGTTGAGCTTAGCAAATCAATGCACACTAAGAGAACAGTTCAGGAAAGCTCATTCAACCTGTTGCTGCAGTATTCATGATTTCACCCATTTAGTGCAGAGAATGGCAGTGTCATTTACAACTTCTTATCAGACATATTCTTGATTAAAATTGGATATAAACAGCAGCTGTGTTGAACAAGAGCTGCTTTGTTGATACTTGTATTTCCACTCTCTAGATCTTCTTCTTTCCCTTTCTGAATGGTGAATACATATACTGTCACCTGCTGGTAAGGGGAGTTATTTCTCTTATGCAGGCGCAGCGCATACAGTACGTGCTAGTCAGCCATTGGCTGTAGTTTTTGCGGTGTGTTCAAATGCCAGTTTTTCAACCTGACTGGCCGAGACAAAGGGGAAGTGAGGCGATGCAACAGTCAGCCTACATCATTGCTAGCTTTTTTATGTCAGTTTGGTGTGTCTCTGCCCTTAGAGGACAAGCCCACAGGTAGGCAATTAAAGGCCTTGTGAACATTGCAGAAAGGCGCAGCCACTGGCTGTGGCTCAAAAGAATAGATACCATCTCTGACCTTTTAGAGTTTAGCCACTGTGCATACACCCAGGTCTGATCATTCTATGGTGGGCCTGCCTTGAACAAATGCATCTCCTGATAAAAGACCAAAACACCCAGGGGTGTTGGGGTACACAACCAATGATGTGTTGTAGTGGCAGCTGTTATTCATGACCGCCAACCAACAGTGAAGCATACATAGTGCTCAAACTTCAAGGATTGTATCAACTAGCCCTGATACCGAATCTATGCTTACAAATGATCACAGTGGGATTAAGAAAGTAGTGTCCATAGCATGTACACCACTTACTGCTATCCAGTGTTACAAGTCCAAATCTCAATTAATTGATCATTACAGAGTAAACTACAGAATGTATATTAAACTGCATGAGGAGGGTGAGTGACTAAACAAGGAAGTGATTTCAGACATAGCCAGACAGATCATGTTTGGTATAATCGAAAGAAAAAGCATAACTAAGAGTCTACATGCATGCAAGCTGTGATGGTTTGTGTTAAAGGCTATCAACATAATTGCATGCAGACAAGCACCATGCTTTTTCTAAAGCTGCACAAAGTACAGTTGTGGATGATGGGAATGTCATTATTCTGCATGTTTATGGTTATGAAGTTGGCATGTTTAAAATTCTGAGATTTTAATGTGCCAACATTAATGACAACTCAATTGAAGCTTGTTGAAGCTTTTGTGCTTAAAACAATAAAAGTCAACCATGTGATGGTGCTAGATGAAAAGTCAGTCAATTATTAAAGTCAGTAGGCTTAATGCTTTTGGTAATATGAACCAAAATCCATAGCAAACCAAACAAATTGAGACCATCACTACCATCCCAAGAGTCATGCCAGTAGTGCTGCTAAGAATGAACTTTGCAGATTTTTGGTATTTTGATTGGTTACATTTTTTATTGCAGTGGTTGTGCAATATTATTCAGATTCCATAATTTATTTTAAAAACAAACAAGCTTTAAGCAATACCTTCATGAAAGAGTTGGCATTGCTTAGTTTTTTCAGGAAAGTTTTTTTCACAAAGTAGTTCCCAATCACCTTAATCAAGAGGATTTGATTCCTGTAACTCCATTAATGACAATCAGTGTTTGCAAGAAAACCAAAAATGTACAGTCATGCTCTGCTGGTTTGGACAATGATGGAAAAGTCACTATTACAACATATTAGTTATTAAAATTTTCTTGATAATTTTTTATTCAGTTCAGTTTTAAGACAAAATCAAAACATATTTTGCAAATATCTGCCCTTATTCTGACTTTTCACTGCAACGTCTTCTCCCCTGTGCCCTGTGGACCACAAACCATAACTACTTCTACTTTCCCTCACATTGACCAGCCGGCTCTGCAGGCACAAGTTTGATTAAGACGTGTACATGTGTTTTTGTGTGTGTGTATGCTTTGTGTGTGATGCCACTGTGCAGTCTGGCCAGCTTGGCACTTTAGGAATGAATGGAATGTTGTTCTACAAACAGACATACACACAGTACAAATGAACTACAATCTCAATGACTTGCATTCTTATATTTGTACTTGGGCTTATCTGTTTCTTCTCCTTTTCTACTTCCGTAATACTAACAGAAATGTTTTCTTTTGTGTGAAGTGAGATGGTTTAACTTTCCATTCATTTTGTTGTCAATACCAACTTTGTGGTAGTGGGTGGCTATGTATGTTTGTAGCATTTTGGAGAGGGGACGTGTCCAACTGCATTGTGACTAAAACAGCTCACCATAATAAAAGCTACAGCTTTGGTTTTAGCAGTGGGATAGACTATTATAGTATAGTCCCATGCCATTAGCCAGTCATCCCTGCTAAAGAGATTTGTTTTTGAGAAGTTAAAGTGATTATTAAGAAATGTTAATAGCTGTTTTCACTGGGTCTTCCACTGTGTTGTGCACTTACACAAGAGCACAAAAGGTAATTTGTTGTTCACTCCTGAACAAGGGAGAGACATTCCTTTTCTTTTCTCACTGTCATGCTGGTTTGTCTGCTCATGACTTCAAGTGTGGGAGGTAAAGAATGAGTTTACACAAAAGGTACAGTCACATGCACAAAGAGACACACTCAGGGCTGGGAACTATGAGTTTACACAAAAGATACAGACACACACACACACACACACACACACGCACGTAGAAACACACTCAGGGTTAAGAGCTGAGAAAAGAGAGGAAGTACTGAGTGTTATAAAAATCAAGAGGGCTAAAAACAATGTCTATGTAATCGGCTGCATGTTGCTCTGTTTGTTTCACAGCAAACCAAAGAGATTCAAACTGAACACACACATAAAAAAAAAGGAAATGTGCTTAACCTAATCTGAATATTTCCTCCCACACTTACACCACACACCGCCTCGCTGCCTCCTCCTGTTTTTCCATGTGGCCCTTTCTGTCTTCCTCTGCACTCACTACTCTGCATTTCCATATAGCATTTTGACATTCAGACCACACTATTCACCCTGTGATGACCCCTAGCACACGCTCTGTGATACCTATGGGGGGAATGGGGCTCTCCTACGCTTTAGACTCTTCCGGAGACTCCCCTCCCTAGAGTGGCAGAGAGGAAAAGAGAGAGAGAAAGGTCTCTGCTGACACTGCCTCTCTCACTCCTCAGTGGAGAGGTTGCTGGGCTGTTGCACTAGACTGTCTGTCTCTAAATATTTAATGTACATGGCACTGCCTCTGAGAGTGAGCTAAAGAGAGAATCAGGGTGGTTGATATATTGATGAGCCACAGGGAGGGCAGACGATTGGATGGAAGGAAGAAGGAGGGGTGAGAAATGGAGCAATAAAAGGAGGAGGGAGGACAAAGGGATGGGAGGCACAACCTTTCTCAAGGGCAGACCTATGGTGGTTAGTGAGGAAGTGTAGAGAAGTGCTTGTTTGCAGTGCAGGTTCAGATTTTGATTTAATTTTGTTCCAATATACTCACGCTAATATAGGTACATTTTAAAATGCTACAAACATGCCTCAACTAAACTGTTTCCCCTTTGTTTTCTAAAACTGAACCATCCATCTAACACTGGCAGATAAGTGAGGAGATCATTAAAGTTATTACCAACTAGACAGTACTCAGAGATTGCAGAGCTCTACCAAGGGCAACTCAGTTTCCCCATAATGCCATAAAAACTATATTCCCATGATAGTTTGACCCTCATAATATAATTGCTTGACCACGAAAACCTACTGCTGGTGCTTGGAATGATGCTGATATCATTATTAGTTTGAAAGTTATTCAAGAAAACCGACAGACATTGATACGTTGGTTTAAGCGTAAAACTGAGACTTCAGTGAGTGGACCATGGGCAAAGTGGTGAAGACTCACATTTCGGCCAGTTTGTGTTCTGCTATTTAATAAACCGTTCATACACTCCCTGTTTCTGGCTGACTGTTGCAGTATGGAGTGAACCTTAACATCCTGTGTTCTCTTTCTGCCCAGCTGTGAGTGTGTCTTCTCTAAACACGACACAGAAAAATACAGAGCGGCAGATGTAGAAAATTTTGGACTGGGTGGCCAGGTGGGGCCACAGATTCAGAGAGGTGGCACATTTAAAATATATGTGAAAAGTAAATTAAACCCTTGAAAGAATGAACCATACATTATTAAGAATCAAGCTGTTTACTTTGTGTAAAAATGAGACACACAGCTTTCTTTAGCTAACTTTGGCTATGCTCCTTATTTATTCGCAGCCTGGGACATCCATCAATTTTTGCCCTTCAACATCTATTTACAGGTCTTGGAGAGTACTAACTTATATGTGGAAAAAGTTGCATAAAGACTTTTCTGGGCCTAGCGCTGCACAAAAGCTATATTACGTCAAATGATGTCACTTGAGTCAGCATCAGTTGAGGCTGAAGACTACCAGTTAAACAATACTGTGGGTATGGTGTTACAAAAAATGTGCTTCCACCAGAAAGTTCCTTGTACCTTTTGTTCCTATAACATCCAAGAACATTCCCCGGAGTAAAAGTCCCTTGAGTATATGGTGATTTGGATCTCAATTGCAGGGTTGAAGCCCCAGGAAAATTTAATAAATTAGCATACTGATGTAAAAGCATGATGCTCAGCAGCAAGGTGTTATGAATGCCACCTGAACTGTATAATGCTGCACAGTATGCGACCAATCAGTGATGTTCAGCACTGCAGGCCTCGCCCCAGTAGTTCTTGGACCTTCGGAAAGTACTGCCCCTAATTGGGGACTTTCTGAGCAGTGAAACTAGGGCCTGGAGCTTAATTTAGACCCTGGCTCCACTGGTGGGAGCACAGGTAGAGGAACTATATTCATCTCTGCTTGATGCTACCAGCTTAGGCTACATTAACTGCTACTAGCATAACACATAATCACAGACCAAACCATCTACAATCAAGTTGCATTGTGGGAAATGTAGCTTCCAGATTTTGACAAGAAAGAAAAATGCATAGAATAAAAGAAGCTATCTCTGGTTCTGCTCCAATAATTAAAATTTTTTAAGCTGTCCATTATAAATCTGACAGTGTTAGATGTTCCATGCTAAATCAGTGGCAAACTCTTTGAATATGAGGCCTCAATGGTTTGAGTGACCTAAATCAAAATGATATTTTCCCTAGTTATAGTAGGTGGAAGAGATCTTCAAGAACTATTTGAGCCTCACATTAGGTTCAGCTAAAGTTAAGAACACATTACACAGAATGAGGACTGTGAATCTTTTCCCCATTGCTTGTACCTGTTTGCCAGTCTGGACTGTGTTTATTTGGGAAGCTGCAGCAAAAGCTTACATTCAGATAGTTGCATGTACGTTTATTGCTAAGGCCGGGGCAAATGATTTTAAAATCTAAACCTGACATGTTCTTTTAGCTCAGCACTCTGCCCAAGTACTGTGTGTTGACCTCAGAAAGTCCAAAAATGAGCATGTTAGCATAACTGTTCAAATGTAACAGAAATGCATTTTTAGTTAGCTAGCTAGCCACTTTACCGTTGCCTCTTTGTAGCATACTTGGTCTTAGCTGACTGTATTACTGTACATGTACTCTTGTTCAGGTACATATTTTTATGTTATTATACAGTATTTGCTCTGCATTTTGGGTCATGAATCATTGCCAGTTAATTAGAGACATGTCCAAGCATGTACAGTCTGGGGTGACTATCTACAGTAGACAATAAATGACTGTAACTAGAAACAAGGTGCCACACAACACAGAATAAAGAAGTCATTCTCCCAGTTACTGTTTTATTACCTTCATCAAAGCAAACATGACTGCAGCAGCAAGTCAACATTTTCTAAAATGAATATACATCACATGAAATTGACTTTATCCCTTGTGTCAGGTTTTTCTTATATGCTAAAAAAAGAGCTGATAAGCATGGAACTGAACTGATAAATTTGCTCTTAAATCTTATCTTAATTTCATAAAGATGTGAATGATTTGACAAACATTATTGCAGTTCTGTTTGGTATCAATGATTCACTGCACTGAATTGAACACCATCCTGCATGTTATCAGTGAACGTGTGAAGCTGATCTACTGTTCCTAATCAGTGTTTGTGGAATACATCTGCTTATTTCACTTTTGTACCTCTCAACATTTGTGTAGCTGTCGAAACAGAAGATCCATCCATCCATCCATTTTCCTCCGCTTATCCGGGACCGGGTCGCGGGGGCAGCAGTCTAAGCAAAGATGCCCAGACTTTCCTCTCTCCAGACACTTCCTCCAGCTCCTCCGGGGGAATGCCAAGGCGTTCCCAGGCCAGCCCAAAAGACATAGTCCCTCCAGCCT